>NC_140966.1:112422969-112655469 GCF_056783735.1 Eptatretus burgeri | reverse complement strand
AATATACCAACTAATTTCATCAATGAGAAATTTATTCTGATCAGCAACAGTATTAGCCACACCCAAAAGCAATCTATTTTCATTATCATTCCTTTGCAGTTGAAATCTAATTTTAAGACCATACAGAACTTTATCATGATCACAAAATCCAAATATACCTTAAAGAGGAACTGCCTCAGTAAAATTATTACCTGCTTTTGCATCATCATTATACATTACCTTTCTTTGATTATAACCAGGGTCTGTGTTTGTTCCCGTTGACATATCAGGAATAAAACCTTCGAAAGCCCCCTTTCCCATTCTCTCACTAAATGAATATGGTGTAAATTTCATCATTTCTGATGTAGCAGAGACATAATCAAGCACTTCAACTTCTTGTGTTCCAATGTACAAACGAACACTATCAAACAATTTCCAGAAGAAATCATTTACGAGTGTAACGTTTGTGTTAGCCGCAGCCTTAGTGAATGTAAATTTACACAACAAGAAACTTTCGGCTTGATTCAAATAAGTTTGTTGATTATTTATTTCAAAACTTTTTGTTCCATTTGCATTCCAGTCTGTTCCAGTTATTGCATTTACCTTGAAGTAGTCTTCTTTTTTAGTAGAGTTTGAGATAACAATGGTATCATCCAAATCATAGATACTATCAATTGCTTCCATACTTGTATTTATTTAGGAAAAAAGATGTTAAAACTTTTGAAACCCTGACCCAAGTATTTGAATTATTTTCCGTCGTTCTTGGGGAGACAACTGAGTTTTTCCTTTCTTAATTTCTTTTATTGCTTGCAATTTATGAGATTCCATTTGGGCATCTTTTATACTCTTAAGAGCACCTGCTACATTTCCCACAGCAGAAGCAGTTGAACCAATTAGGTCTTTATGTTTAAGAATAGTTGAACCTATACCCATTGGAGTATCAATTATCCCATATCCTTTTTTTCTAAATTGATGTCCGACACCCCTTTGTCTCTTAGGTTTGTAGTATCCTCTACCAAGATACACACCTTTAGCCTTGTAGTATAGGGAAATGAACATCCCATCTGTAATTATTTTATATTTTCCCAACTCGTGTTTCCTCAAAATAACCATCACATTTATTTAATGGAAAACTTCACGTCGGTGAATTCTGATCGATATAATAATTTCTCCATTAAAATAAATCATGCGATTATCATGGTCGGTTATCCTAAAATTTACTCTGTATATGGTTTTTCCTGACACAGGAAGATAAACCAGATTTTTTGGTTCCATATTGAATTTATAACCAATTGGGGTTGAGTATGTGCTGAATGAAAATATTGTATTTGTTCTTATTCCATCATTATAAGCGCGATCAATCAAATCACAGTGAATTAATACCGAATTTATGCCTGAGGATATTTGAATAACATTATCAGTGTAAAACGTCCCATTAGTTTCAATCTTTTTTGAGGAGAAACCCAATAACTCTCTAAATGAATTATCAATTGTGAAATCAACCTTGTAGTTATTTTTAAGTTTAATCATTGATTTTGAAGTATGTTTTTAAATATCTATAACAATACTTTTTGGTTCATCACCCTGTTCTTCCATAAAACGAGCAATTTTGGAAGATATTTGAGAAATCTCAAATGCTCCGGATGAAACTGTTATCGTTTTGTATCCACTTCCCGGATTAGAACTAAACTTGTCATTTTTCTCAGTGATATTAAATAACGCATTTTAAGTTTCCATGGACAATAAAGACACTTCATATTATTTTGTTGCGTCAAGTTGTAGTGGGTATGGGAATGAAGATGTGTGGTCGCTTGTTGTGAAATTAAAACTAAGGATTGTGCTTCTCATCTTATTTAATATGAGACAAAATGTCTTTGTATTGACATTTAATCATTATTTTCATGTTCATCAACTTGTCTAAAATGGCTGATGCTTCATTAAAACAATTGTTATTTCCAGCCTTCTTACTACGCAACAGCAATAACAGTCTATTAACTCATTGTGATGGGTCATTTGGAAGAAAACTAACACCTGAACCAAGGATACTTAAAGCCTGAATAATGTGTTTCTCCTTCTCATTCTTCCTACTTTTACCATATATATATATATATATATATATATATATATATATATATATATATATATATATATATATATATATATATATATATATATTGACCCTATAATTATGAGAGTCCAGCAGATCAATATATACTCTATCATCCTTATTTTTCATATCCAATGGTTTATCAAAATACTTTGATTCATCCCTCACAGTTGAACCTTGTTTTCCATCTTTTGTTAGAAGAAACATTCATCTCAGAGTTAGTTTAACAGGAGGTTCATTCATCATTAAATATCAATCCCTTTTCTTGAACAAGATGAAATATTGCTGGTTGTTCTGTTGGAATAAGTCCTGTTTAGTTTTTGAATCCGCTGAGTATTCATTGTTTTGAAGAGCCTTTGAACAATATAATCAGGGGGTTGATTAATCTCTTCCAGTTGTTGAAATAATCCATCATATTCTCATTCTGCTTCATGCTCTAATTCTTCCTCAGTCATTTGACTGAAATCTTTGAACATTTGAAGTTTTTTCGGAGTATATTCTATTGTGGGAACTGTGGAGGCATCTATAATTTTTCTTGGGAAGTTTTAAAAAGCGGTTTAAAAAATTTATCTCATTTTCTTTCAAATGCTTCTTCACCCGTTAGTTTCTGTCGGCGTTTCTTCTTTACGTTTTCCTGTTGTTTTACAACTTTTGAAACCAACTCTTGATGCTCATTAAATTTTCTTGCTCTTTCTTTCGCATCCATTTATTTATTGGAAAATATCATTCACTGAATTATAAAGGTCAACAGGGAAATTTTCCTTTTCTTCATCATTAAAGTAGATGTGTTCAAATAAATCCTTTTCTTTAAATATTTCATCAAATTCTTTATTAACATTAATACGAGTTGTAATTTCTTCTTCACTAATACTTGTATCTCTGCTTTTCATACGTTTGCATTGAGTTTCTTCATCAACATCAAAACCGAATGATAAAGTCTTAACCCCATTACCTCTCAGATGTTTAATAACTTGTCTCATTCCTTCTGGATTAGTTTCTAATATCCCAAGACCACCAGATTTTAGTTTCTTTAACTCACTCTTACAATGTGAATATTTTGTTGTACCAAGAGAAACCTCCTCAAATATTTGACCTTCATTCCTCAATCGCATAAGTTCCTCCACTGAAATATAGTAATAATCTTCATCTTCTATTTCTCCAGGTCTTATTGCTCTAGTTGTTGTTGATAAAATACGAACTACATGGTGCTTTTTCAGCAAATTTACAATATTCTCATTTGTATTATTCAAGAACCTTAGTTTATGATAATTTTTTCCAGAAGCAGATTTACCCACAAGATTTATAATAATAATAGGAGTCATTAACCTCCGCCATCGAAGATCGGAGGTTACTGTTTTCACCCCTTTCTGTTTGTTTGTTTGTTTGTTTGTGAACAGTATTACGGAAAAACTCCTCGATGGATTTCGACGAAACTTGGTGGGGGGCGGGGGGGTTAGATCTGGTCCAAGGATCATGCCATTAGATTTTGGACTTGGTCCAAAATCCAATATGGCCGCTAATATGAAAAAATATTTGAATTTTTTTTTTTGCATTTCTATATTTTGCATTTTTGCAACTTTTTTTTCAACAAAATTTCGATTTCTGTTTTTGCATTTCTACATGTTTTAAGTGATTTCCAACCCCCTCCCCCTGCCAAAAAAAATTTTTCAGAGAAAAAAAATTTTTGCAACTTTTTTTTCAACAAAATTTCGATTTTTTTTTTTTTTTGCATTTCTACATGTTATAAGTGATTTACAACAAAAAAACATACCAAAATTATAATTGCAGCTGATTTTGGAACTTCAGGTGGATATACCCACGTAAAATCAATTTCTGTCTCAAGGAATCGAGTGTTATGATGAATTAATTGAGTATGTAAAAGTTACAAGTAAAAGGAAAAGTTGCAAACTATAACTCTGTGAGCACTGTTCACATCACATTGAATGAATAGGATATCAGGTTCACTTAAGTGACCCAGAAGTATTGGCGGCGGAGGTTTTGCACTCTACCGAGTGCTCCCCCTCTAGTTTATATATGTAATTGTTTATAAAATAAAAAATATATCCCTTAATATCTCATCTTATTTCACAACAATATATTTATATTTTTCAGTCATATATAATCAACAATATATTTTTCAGTCAACAATATATAATCCCCAAATTCCTTTTTACTGCATAATGTCGAACAATTGTCTCTCCAAAAATTGTTTATATCTATTGAATTTAACTTGAATAAAATAAAATTATTAGCATTGTTTCTTTTTGAGCGATGAGGGAGTTGAAAATATGATTGACTAAGATAAATACAATTACAAGAAGAATGTCTTCCTCTTGTGTTGTAGCTATCCATTACCATTTGGTTTCTCTCATTAACACAATCATCAAAGATAACGAGGTTCTTTTTTTACTTATCCAAATCTTGGGGAGAAGGTGTATCTTCCGTATTATCACTAAGAATACAAGTTATCGGCTTCGATTTCTTTTTATATCTCTGTATATCACAAAATAGTTGTATTATATCTTCATTGTTGTAATGATTTTGTTTGTTTTGAAGTTTAAATAAACCGATTATATCTTCTTTTTGAAGACCAGCATTAAAACCTTGTGAGAGTAGTTGGTACTCAGGTTGAAAACTTGACTTTGTGAAAATTATGAAATTATCATAATCTAAAAAGTTGAGAGTAAGGAGCATCGTTAAAAGTAAGCAGGTTTTTCGACACCCGCTTGAACCAACTACGAGACATCTTAATGGATTTGGAAGATTTTTATGGTTGTTAAATTTTATTTTATTTTCCGAAATGGGTAAAAAAAATCATTCATTTATATCCATTTGTATCTTATATTCATTTGTATCTTATATTCATTCATTTGTATCTTAAAACTGACGTATTGTTATTGGCTTATGTGTTTGAAACTTTTAGAACAGTCTATCATGATAAAAATTCTGATGGATTCGACCCCGTTCACTATTACACAGCCGGGGTTTGGCTTGGAGTGCTATGTTAAAAATGACAAAACAGAATTTGGAATTAATCAGTGATATAGATATGCTTTTAGTGATAGAGAAGGCTAAAAGAGGAGGAATATTTCAAGTATGTTCCAAGAGATATGCTAAAGCAAATAATAAATATCTTCCTGATTATAATAATAAGAATGAGGACAACTCTTACCTAATGTATTATGATGCGATCAATTTGTATGGGTGGGCTATGTCTCAATCTTTACATTATGGAAAACTTAAATGGGTAAAAGAAAAACATTATGAAAAAGTTTTACAAGACATTTTTGTCTCTCAAAAAGAATTGGATGAAGCTGAGTTGGATATTATTTTGAGGTTGATTTAAAATATCCAAAAGAACTTCATCACAAACATAAAGACCTACCTTTTGCCCCTGATAAAGAAAATCCAAGAAAAGAATGGTTAAGTGATTACCAACAGTCATTCAATATAAAAGGTAAATCCCAAAAAAAACTACTTACTACATTAAATGACTAAGAAAGTTATGTTTTGCATCAAAGGAACTTGACACAATATTTATCTGCTGGATTGAGAGTGAGGAAAATTCATCAGATTTTGAAATTTAAACAGTCATTGGTTAAAGAAGTATATAGATTTCAATACAAAAGGAGAACAGAAGCAAAAACAGATTTTGAGAAGAACTTTTATAAATTAATGAATAATGCTGTATTTGGAAAGACGATGGAAAATGTTAGGAATCGACAAAACAACAGACTTGCTACATCTTGGAAACGGGCTTCAAAGTTAATTACTAGACCAAGTTTTGAGTGAGAGGAGGTGTTTTCAGAGAACCTTTGTGCTATTCATTTGAAAAAAAAGAGAGTATTGAAATGGATAAACCTATTTATATAGGAACATCAATTCTGGACTTGTCAAAGTCGTCAATGGATAACTATTACTATAATAATTTAAAATCAAAGTATAAGGATAATGTGTCATCGTTATGTATGGATACAGATAGTTTTATATAAGAAATTATGACAAGTGATGTATATGAGGATATGATTGATAATATATATTATATATATATACATATACATACATTTACAATTATACATATATGACAAGTCTGAAGACGACAATGGTTCATGAGTGGTATTTGATGATGTCGATTGTTTCAGAAGTCAAGGATGAGACAATGTGATAATGTTTGACCAAGTTATAAAATTGATCAACATGATGTGGTACGAGTGACAGGTTATTAGCTGCAAAATGTCGAAAACCCGGTTTCGTTCAACAACTTTCAAACTTTGACCTTTGCATAACCTTTAAAGGTCACAAAACAATGTTGTAGACATTTAAATAAGGAAACAGGATACGTGCTATAGCTTATTGGAGTTAGTTCGTCGAAGAAGGTCGAAAACCCGGTTCGATTCCCACAACTTTGAAAATTTGACCTTTGTGAACCTTAAATGCCAAAGGTCAAGGATTATGACCTTTGGTGCAAAACTTCCTCTGGAACATTCCAGGAACAATATAACGTCATATAGGCTATATGGCATTTCGCACTCCTCGGATTATCCATACTTTGATGAAATCAGCGTAAAAACAAACTTGAAGGGGGCGCCACGGGCAGGGTGTTCGAGATAGAGCAAAATGGTTTTAAGACTTTAGGTGGGGAATGACCTCAAGATTATGCATAAAAAATATTGTCATCCTAGCTCTCAAAGTTTGGGAGGTCATATGATTTTTATGTCAAAATTCACAATTTTCTAAGTTTTTGACCTTGTGACCTTGACCTTGGGACGAAAATGAAAAATCGAGCTCCGTGGGGCTATGCAGGTGCCATTGGGCTAACCAAATACCGAAACCCCTGCCAGATTCGACAAACCCCCTCGGAGAAGATGTAACTTGAAATCGGCTACCCCCTAAAAACACGTGTCTTTGGGGCGTGGCTCCACCCATAATGGGCGCAGTATGCCCATTCTCAGGAAAACAACTACATCATGATTTAAACCTCGCACCCAAATTTTATTAGGATCGGATCAAAACCCACGGAGCTATGCTCGGGACACACACACACACACACACACACACACACACACACACACACACACACACACACACACACACACACACACACACACACACACACACACAACAACAACAAATATAGTGGTCATTTACTGACTCGTGAACCAACTAGTGCATGCCCGTACTTGCCAAAAAAAAAAAACTTTCAAACCGATTGCCAGAAACAACAACCACACAGACCGTTCCTTCGCTCTCGCATTCCCGTACGTGCGTGGCCGTACGCGCAAAAAAATATATTTAAAAAATCTTTCAAACCGCGTGCCAGAAACAACAACCACACAGGCCATTCCTTCGCTCTTGTGTGGCCGTACGTGTGTGTCCATATGTACAAAAAAAAAAAAACTTTCAAACGTTCCTTCGCTCTCGTAAACGACGACTGGATTGGGGCATTGTGTTTATCTATGAATGCGCATAAAAAAAGAGAAATTATTAGAATACAGTAAGTCATCACGATCCGGAAGTCCGTACGTTGTAACCCGTAATGGGGAACACGCTCTAACTTGGCCATAACTTGGGAATCACTTGTCCTGTTAATTTCAAACCTTGAAAAGGCAAACAAACAGAGATTGCTGGAATTATAGATTGAAGATAGATACTGTGGGTGCAAAACGCCAAGCTGTGTGTCCTGTCATTGGGAACTGAGGATCTCTTCCCCAACGGCCATGCCGACGCAGCAACGTGTCCCGTCATTGGTAACAAAATGGCGCCCTTTCCCCATCGGCCACGCCTATGCAGCAATGTGTCCTATCATTGGTTTGGTAAATAAATGGGCATAACTTGGGAACCACTTGTCCGATTAATATCAAACCTTGAAAAGGCACATATTCAGGTCCCCAGCAATATACCTAACAAGTTGCAATTAGATCGGACCAGTGGTTGTCGATAAACAGTGGTCACACACACACACAAACACACACACACACACACACACACAGATTGCTGGAATTATAGATAGATGACAGAACAGAACCGAGTTCTCCAGAAAATCCTCCCCATCGTTAGGGTGGTTTATCGGAAACGAAGCATTGCCTCGCATGCTCCTGGAAGTTGATGTTCACTGCGAAAAAACCCAGCGTTCATTTTAGTCATCCACACACTTATTTGCAAAAATATTGTAATCAATTTATTTTATGTTCCGAGAGATTAGATGTTGAAGTGAAAATCTCGACTAATAAATCTGAGTGTGTCAATCCGTCAGTCAGTCCGTCCGTTCGTCTCCTCCATAACGACACAATGTAATCTCGCAGCCTGAAACTTTGCATGCATACTAAGGGAACTTCAAAGGAGTGCACAAGTGAAAATTGGGTATTTGGGTTAATTAAAACACCCCTTTTGAAGATAATTAACGGCCTTATTTAATTATATCCTCTATCAGGCGTATCCTCAGCCCCCTTGCTCTCCTCGCTAGCATCTTAAGGCACATCCTGGTTACCTCACATTCCCTCGTTGAGGTGTGAATTTGCCATTTTGTTGAGCCTGCTCAACAATGCCTCGAGTTGGACCAGGCCACCACGGTATATCTATACGAATAAATGTATGTGTGTGCGTCTCCTCTATAACTCCAAAACCATAAAACCTAGCAGCCTGAAACTTTGCATGCTTATAAAGAGTGCTCCAAGAAAATGCACGAGTGAAAATTGGGTGTTTGAGTTAATTAAAATACCCCTTTTGAAGATAATTAACAGCCTTATTTAATTATATCCCTTATCAGGCATATTCTTGGCCACCGCTCTCTTTGGAGTCTGAAGAAATATCCTGGGTTTCCTTGCTGGGGTAACCTTGCTGCCATTTTGTTTTGTTTTTTGCCCCACTCAACAATGTCCTGGCTTGGAACAGGCCAGAATGATTTCTTAATGATAAAGTTTTTCCCCACTTTCCGGTGTATAAACCGTGGCAGTGTATAAACCGAACTCATGTTTTTCACTCTCAAAGTAAATGAATATTTTGATCAATATATTTTCTGATCAAGATCTAAGTACGTTTGCATATTAATTTTGTACACAACAAAGTGACGGAGACATCAACATGCTTACTCCCATGTCCGCTTAATTTTGTCTAACAGTCTTATTCTCATTTTCAAGAAGTTGAAGAGAGAGAGGAGAGGATACCAAGAAGTTTTTATTTTTATTTTTTTATCTTTTATTATTATAAAGAGGATTTTTTTTGTTTCGAGAAAAAGGAAGAAAAGGGATTCATACCGGTATCACACATACTGTATTTCTTGTGGATTTGTGGCCCTGAAAAGGGCCGTTTGGGTTTTATGAAGCTTTTCAGCTCAACCCGAGGAAACCCTCGTCAATGCTTTCCTCCATGAAGACGACATGCAACTCCTTATCCAAATCAGGGTAGAGCAAGTCCACGTCGCTGTCCATGTTGTTGTCACTGTCATTTGCAGCCTCCTTCTCCCAAATGATGTCATCCTCTGTGCTGTCCATGTTGTTGGAAATGCAGCATTTCAGAAATGCTCGCTTGATGATGTCCTACGGTATCTCCTCCAACACCTTGACAATCCAGCCGAAGATCATCGGAAGGTCGATCTTTCTCATCCTCCCGCTCTTAGTGGAGGTATTCGCCTCACTCATTATCCATTATTCAGTTGGACCAGCAGTGACATAGCCCATCCATGAACGGCTTGTTGATGGACACATTGAAGGGCTGCAGGAGCGATGTCAGCCCACCTGGGATGTCGATGAGATCGGTGTTGGTCCAACGAAGCAGTGCTTTGGTATCGTCCATCTTGTGACTTCTGAACGCATCCAGGACTAGCATGCTCCTTTGTCAGGAGAGACTGCCATCTGGCCTACTACTCCAGACCGTGCGCACCCAGTTCTAGACCAGTCCCTCATCTATCCACCCCTTCTGCTGCACCCGAACAATGACGCCAGCTGGAAACTTGTCTTTGGGCAATGTCTTCCTCTTGCACACAACATACGGGGGAAGCTTACCACCATCTGCGATGTTGGCGAGCATGACGGAATCGGTCCTTCTCATGACCAGTAGTGTTGATCGTCACATTGCATTCCCCCTTCACTGTGGTAGTCCCTCTCGGTATGTCGAAGGTAAGAGGGGTCTGATCGGCATTCCCAATCTTTCTGAGGGGATATTCATGCTCTCGGCGAAACTTGATGATGCAGGACTGGAAGCGCATCGTCTTATCAGCCACATCATCATGTAGATGCTAGGAAATGTGTGTGCAGTGTCGAACAGACAATTGATGGCAGGCCATAAACCTGTAGGCCCACAACAGGCTGGCCATGAAATCCCTAATGTCATCCTCCTGAACTAAGCTCTTCACCTTCACCCTGAGAGGAAGTGTTCAGATGGCAGAAGCCTCTGCTCTCTTCTCCCAGACCAAAGCGGCGAGATGCTCCTCGAGTTGAGGCCACTTCACTGATTTCCCCCTCAGTGCCTTCTTCTTCCTTGACGTCTTCTCTATCATTGTTTTGCTTGTTTTCCAGCGCCAGATGACAGACTCATCCATGCCGAATCGCCTCCAAGCTTCCCGGTTCCAAAACTCTTCTGCAGATCGGCAGACGGAGAGTTTGAACACTGTGGTTAATGAACGCCTTGACATCTTGAAAGATAGAATTGATGATAAGTGACGTAATCTGGTGACGTAAGCCGAGGCACTCACGAAGCACAAAGTGGCCCTTCTTGAGGGTCACGTGACCACCCCCAGCCTGTTGTCGGATGCACCTAAGTTTGCACGCAAGCTTATTTGAGGTGGGAGCTCCGCTATTAGACCAGCTATTGTCAGGGGTTCACATAACTGGTACGCAGGTAGGCCTACTCATGTGCGGTTAAAAAAAAAAAGGTACTCATGCATCTCAAATGTTCATTTTCCAACCACGCATTAGAACCTTCTTGCCAAACACTTAATTTCCAACTCCCGGATTTGAACCCTCATTCTCAAACACATTCTCATGCACAGCTCATGAAATAAATCAAGGCAAAGGAATTTACAATGGTACCGGTTTTTATCACCGATGAGATGGAAGATGATGTCATTTCGCACCCTGGTCCCCAAGCAGGGAAGATCGTTGTTCAAGGTAAGGTAATTTAATGATCGTGTTACCTTTCTCCGTTGTGGGTTGTGGCGATGTTGCAGGTGCCACCATTATAAAGTTAATGCTGCTTTTCCGTTTGCTGAATCACCTTCCCCACTTCACCCTCCCTCTGCTCCACTCCTCCCTCTGCTCCACTCCACCCTCCGCTCCACTCCACCCTCCCCCCCACCCTCTCTCCCTTCACTCCACCCTCTCCCCCCACCCTCCACTCCACCCTCTCTCCCTTCACTCCACCCTCCCCCATCCTCCACCCCTCCACTCTCCCCCACCCCTCAACCCTTTCACTCCACCCTCCCCCCGTCCACTCCACTCTCCCCCTTTCCACTCTACTCTCCCCTCCTCCACCCTCCCCTCATCCCCCCTCCCCCCTCAAACAGCATCATTCCAAGATAAGTCTTGTGGTTTGTGTTTATCGCAGAGTACAGTGTGAGTACGTAATATGTTTACCATCACCACCTCGCTGAGTTGTAATAAATTTTAAAGGTAAAACTCATGTGTTTTTGTTTAACTTACACTGTATTTATTGTATTTGCATGTTTAGTTCAATGTTAACATGTTTATGCAAAGCTGATTTGCCTGGATTTGTTCTCCTCAAGGATTTGTCTGTATTTGGCTCCATTCATTGTTCCCTCTATCCTTACAAGTCTCCCAGTCCCAGCTGTTGAACATCATCTCCATAGCATGATGCTGCCACCACCATGCTTCATGGTAGGGATGGCGTTTGATGGGTGATGAGCCATGCTCAGTTTCCGCCAGACGTATCACTTTGCATTCAGGACAAAGAGTTCAATTTCCATCTCAACAGACCACATAATCTTTTCCCTCATGCTCTCAGATTCTTTCACGTGCCTTTTTGCAAACTCCAGGCGTACTGTCACGTGCCTTTTTCTCAGGAGTGGCTTCCGTCTGGCGACTCTCCCATAAAGCCGAGATTCGTGAAGTTCTGCAGACACTGTTCTCCTTCTGGCAGGTTCTCCCATTTCAGCCAAGGAACTCTGTAGTTCTGTCAAAGTGGTCATTGGGTTCTCGGTCACCTCCCTGACCAAGGTCCTTCTTGCCAGTTTCCTCAGTTTGGACGGACGGCCAGCTCTAGGAAGAGTCGAGGTAGTTCCATATTATTTCCATTTCCTAATGTTGGAGCTCACTGTGCTCTTGGGAACTTTCAACACTCGAGAAATTGTTTTCTACCCTTCCACAGATTTGTGCCTCCTCACAATCATATATATTGGAGTTCTACGGACAGCTCCTTGGACTTCATGGTGGAGTTTCTGCCCTGACATGCATTGTCAACTGTGGGACCTTATCTCGAAAGGTGTCTTTCTAAATCATGTCCAATCAATTAAATTGGCCACAGGTGGACTCCAATCAAGTTGTAGCGACATCTCAACAATGATTAAAAGAAATTGGATGAACATGAGCTCAATTTGGAGTCTCATAGCAAAGGGGTTGAATAGCACTTTGCTATTCACGGTTTAGAATACTTATTTCTCTCAACCAGGTTTAGAATACTTATTGACGCAAGACATTTCACCTTTTACTTTTTAATTAATTTGTAAAGAAAATTCTAAAAACCTGTTTACACTTTGTCATTACGGGCTATTTCGTGTAGATCAGTGACAACATTTTTTAATTGAATCCATTTTAAATTCAGGCTGAAACACAACACAATGTGACAAAAGTCGAAGGGTGTGAATACTTGCTGAAGGCACTGCCGAGGACACCAAGGTGTACACACACGGTTCACGGACCAAAATCAGACTTGGATTCGCTCAGGTTTACACCCCCATGGGAACCTAAACCCAATAAGGAACATTTCCATGGCAAACACATCAAGCTCATGCGAGTTATCCAGGCAAAGCATAACGGGCTCATTGACAAAAGCGTATTGTAGCTTTGGAGAAGATGGAGTGTATGGTGAGTATGGATTTCCCTGCTAATTAAGCTTGGGTAAAGTATGAAAGAGAGTCACAATTAGCAGAACGAGATTCGCAATATGGCCCCGCATAAGGAATTGAAAGAACAATGTCAAAATGACCGCCGGTAAGGTCGCACATCAACCAGGGTTAATACACAAGGAAATTGGAGACGAACGGTAGGTCAAGACCATTTTGTTTCAATGTCTCCGCTGCAGCATCGTCCCAGCACGCCGGGGGTAAAAGATCCTCTTTTCTGCTCTTCGTTCAATTGCTTCTCCTCCCTTCCCTGATGGTTTCTTGATTCGAAAGACACATAAAAACGACCTTGTTCATTGCATAGAAATTTTGGGTTGCGCCCGATTGGTGACATTCCACCGGTCACTGTTGATCATCGCTGATCTATGAGAACAGGAAGGATTTCTTTTTGTACTGTTTGGTACTGAAAAGGCTGCTCAGTGTTGAGTGGTGCTGGGAGCTGCGAAAGATGATGGTCGATGTTGATGGGTCTTATAAGTGCTCACCATTGCTGATCGGAGCGAACAGGAATGTTGTTTATGCTCTCAGAAGCAGATGTTTCAGGCACCCTACCCTCAAGGGTCCAATCTCACTCATCATCTGGAGAAGTATACCAAGGAGGTAATGACCCCAAATAATAGCCTTTGGCGGGGAAATGTCCGAGCCCCAACCCACTTTAATGTATACATTACGTAGAAGCAAAAGTCCGTGTTAAAAATACCATGATGTCTAAAAAAAAAAAATTAAGGAAGCCTTTTATTCTTGCATGGGGAGAAAGAGCTCAAAAATGGGAGGTTAAGTAATGTATTTCTTAACAACAAAGAAAAAACGAATTCAGGAGCAATGGAGGCAGCGGTCTGTTGCCTATACACCACCCAGGTAAAAAAAAAAATGTTGTCTGATTGAAAAAATTGAAATTTAACCTGAAGGTTTAGAATGCTTTGAAGCAACTTTTACTGAATTTTTTTTTTCTCTCTGAGGAGTGTTTCCTTGTTTCAGGGTGGGACAGACAGACAGCATCAGCCAACCAGCAGGGCCCGTGGAAATTCCATGTCATGGAAAATGTGACTTCAAGACCTCAGCTCTCTCTCTCTCCCCACTCAACACCACCCCTTCCTCTACCCCTCCCCCTATACACCCACTCCATCCTATTCCCCTTGATTATCCAATGATTCGGTGATATTTTCCTGTGTACTGGCTTTGATGTCCATTCATACGCAAAATTTCAGCTTTCTACATCACCCGGAAGGTACCGATCTTTAATATCAATCAGTGAGTCAGTGAATCAGTTAGAAAGAGCTTTAGAAACTTTCTTTTTTTTAAGAAGAAGAAGAAGAAGGCGTTTCCAACCAAAAGTAAAAAAACTAGATCGACTCCCCAAATTTGTATTGTGCCTGATGAAGCCGGCAAAATGTTTCCTGAGACCGGGGTCTGCTCTCGCTTTTTTGCTCAAATTAGCGGAGTCGATCTAGTATTTTTTACTTTTGGTTGGAAGCACCTTTTTCTTTAAAAATGTGTCATCCCAACTGCCTCAATCTTAATATATATATATATATATATATATATATATATATATATATATATATATATATATATATATATATATATACATACATATATATATATATATACATACATATACACAAACTCTCCCAATAGAAAGTATCCACCCCCTTTCAAAATTTTCACCTTTTGTTGCCTTATAGCCTGGAATTAAATTGTATTAAATCAGATTTTTTTTTCCACCTTTTATTTACACATCATAACCCACAACTTAAAAGTGAGAAACAACTTCTACAAATTTCAGAAATTTAATGGAAAATACAAAACTAGAATATCTTGTTTGGACAAATGTTCACCCTCCCTCCCCCCCCCCCACCCCCGAGTTAATACTTGGTGGAAACACCTTTGACAGCAATTACAGCTGTGACTCTGAGATAGGTCTCTAACAACTTTGCACACCTGGATTGGGCAATATTTGCCCATTCTTCTGGACAAAACTGTTCAAGCTCCGTCAAGTTGCATGGGGAGTGTTGATGGACAGCAATCTTCAAGTCATGGCACAGATTTTTGATTGGATTTAGGTCGGGGCTCTGACTGGGACTCATTGACATCTATCTTTTCATTTCTTAGCCACTCCAGTGTAGATTTGGCTGTGTGATTCTGGGTTGTTGTCACGCTGAAAGGTGAACTTCTCTCTCAATTTCTGATTTCTTGCAGATGGCATCAGGTTTTCCTCTAGGATTTTTATATATTTTGTTCCATCCATTTTCTTTTCTATCCTGACAAGTGCCCCAGTCCCTGCTGATGAGAAACATCCCCATGATGCTGCCTATTCCATGCTTCACAGTAGGGATGGTGTCCTTTGGGTGATGTGCTGTGTTAGGTTTGCGCCAAATGTAACGTTTTGCATATTCGGCCAAAAAGTTACATCTTGCTTCGTCAGATCACAAAACATTTTGACACATGGCGTCAGAATCACTGGAGTGGTTCCTCATGAAGAGTACTTGCCAAGTGCCAAGTTTCAAAATTATTTTCCTTGATGCGGTTTCAGAGATACAGAGGTCCAATGTTTTTCTGTTTTTCCAACATGGCTGCCACACGACGTGACCTGTGGCATCATAGTTATCATTAAAACATTCTACATGAGTGCCGCTCTGATAGTGAAAATTTCCTCTCAATCCGACAAGCTGTTGCGGCGAAAAACACCAAAGTTCAGTGCGGACAAACAAACAAACAAACAAAGTCAGACAGAGAAACAAACAAGCAAATGAACCCAAATGCAATGCACTCTCCTCCGGCTAGAGTAAAAATCACAGAACCATCGGAAAGCATCCGTAAATTAAAATATAAATAAACTAGAAGGGCACTTGGTAGTGCGCGTACCACCGCCATGTAATGCCTGATCCACGAGAACATATCAGGCCAAATAGATTTTTAATATCGTTTTTGGCCCAATCGACAATGGTGAAGAATCACTTTCTTCTTCTTCTTTCGGCTGCTCCCGTTAGGGGTCGCCACAACGGAACATCCGTTATGATCCGCATAATGATTTGGCACATGTTTTACGCCGGATGCCCTTCCTGACGCAACCCTGGTCGCCTCTTACGACACAGGGATATGGTACACCTATTCTAACCGGGGCATACACCGGGCCCAGTACGCTGGTACTCACTTCGCCGACCTCGGAAGGATGACAGGCTGAGACAACCTCCTGGTGTATTAATTCAAGCAGCCAACGGGGCTTGAACTCAGGACCTTTTGGATCCCAAGCCGCTACCCCTAACCACTACGCCAACACCAGGCAAATGGTGAAGAATCACTTTAAATATTAAAAAATCCTCTGATCCGGATCTTCACCAAAATCGAATCAATTCATCCATGTCACACACCCAACCTGTCTACCAAGTTTCGTCTCAATCCGTCAACAACTTTTTGATGTATTGTGCTGTATATCATTTATCATTTTTGGCCCGATCTCTCAATGGTGAAGAATCACTTAAAAATTCTCAGATCCGGATCGGGATTCGGATCATCAAAATTTAGCGTTGCCGTCCTTGGCTGGTCACCTACACACACAAAATATTCCAAAACGATTGCTTGAAAACTGTGGCCAAAAATCGTGTGACAAACAGACAAAGAGACAAATGCTACCTACACATCAACATATTTGGCAAAAAAAATTTGCGCCAAGTAACAGACGGACAAACAGGGTTGAAAACATAACCTTACACCTTCAGTGGTGGAGGTAATGAAAATTAAAAAAAAGACTTTTTTTTTTGTTAATGCAAGTGAGCGACCCGAGACAACGGGAAAGCACGGTTCGTTTTGCTGACAATGTGAAGCATACCCCACTCGTATATACTGTACATATACGTTTCAAAAACAATTTTTGACTTTCAACAAAATGATCAAAACTCCCATTTTAGCTGCGTTTTAATGGTTAATATTAAAATCATCATTATCACCAATTAAACGAAATACGTCTTACTTCCGTAAGATTTGAGATAGAATCTCTAGCACGTCCCTTACAGATAATGATCACGGAATATCATAAGATTCGCATCAGATTTCAAACAGATCTCATGAGAAATTGAGAGATTTATCTTTCTGTAATGAGTCCCAGTCCCTCAATTTAACCTTATCCACTCACAACGCCCTTTTCCTTTTCTCACACTCCTCTCACTTAAACCTGATGTTGGCTTCATGGTTGAGGTGGCTGACTTAAGATCTCAGGGTGTTGAGTTTGAGTGCCCTCTCGGCTGTTCAATTAATATATCAGGTGTGGTTGGCTTAACCTGTCATCCTTCCGAGGTCAGCGAAATGGGTACCAGTGTACTCGTGATGGAGGGTACTGCATCAGCGGCACAGCTGTGCCTACAGAAAATGATGCAGCCTCAGGCTGCACACCATGCCTGCTCTCCTCATTTACCTCCACACCCACATCCACTTTCACCTCTCTTCCTTTTCCCAGCTCATAGCTTCCCTCCCATCCCGATTATTTTGCTCGTATGTAATATGTATACGACATGGAAATTCAGAGCATCATCGCGCTGTACTTATTAATCAGAAATTTGCATTTTCTTGAAAGATGAGATGCCATAAGGCAGTGATGACATCTGTAGATTTATGACCATATGGTGGTTGTAAATTTCCTCATTCAGCTCTTTTGTGCGGGGACATGCTCGTGGGTGTACTTGAATGTGCAACCCACAAAGCACAGAGACGATATCAAAAAATGATTTGGGAGAATGACATGGGGGAATAGGTATGAGTTTTTCCTCCAACACACCCACCACACAGTGACAATAGCTAGGAATGCACTCACTCTGTACATCATGCATAATGCACGACCTCCCAGTCAAATGTCTTGCTCACTTTTCTCAACAACGACCCGACCACATGATGTACAATAAATCAGATTTAGACCTTCACCTTGAGCATGACCTTCATCCGAATGATTTCTGTTTGACTCCAGAAATACCTGGACATTGTTTCATCCTGGTGAAGCTTAAGTCGAGGCTTCAGAATGAATGACATCAGAACTCCTTCCTTTTTGTTATATCATCAACCTCACGCACCATCGGGCAAATCCCATCACCAACAACGCCTTTTGTGTCCGGAGTCGAGGCTCGTGGATGTTTGTTGAAGCACTGCGAACAGACATAATACTTCAGTTAAAACAAAGAAGAAAACAGCATTGTTAATTGAGGTGTTAATAGCAGTGATTTTGGACTAAACGATGCAGAAATAAAGAAAATGACCAAACACCAAGACCTCAAGAATGAAGTGAAAAGATCCTGGAATCTGAAGAATGCTGAAGTTGTACCAGTGATGATTGAAGCAATGGGAATGATGAAGACGAACCTCACAGAGATCATAAAAACCACCCCTGGGAATATTACTACAAATTAACTACAGTTGGAAGCTGGTTGGGGCTCAGCGACGATGCTGAAGAGAGCCCTCGGCACAAAACTTTGAGAACAGAAAACTTCACAACTTGCTCCATGAATCGTACGTGCCCTCCCTTCCCCTCTTACCAAGACGGAGGTGGATACTTCGAGACGTGGGAAGGCTCCGTTCCACCTTCTGAAACCCACCTGTGGAGATAACAACCAACAACACACATTTAATTAATTGTGCAGTCTCGGTTGTTCCTAAAATATAATGTAATTTAAATGATTGCTGTAAATTATGTTAATGTCACAACATCCGATATTCAACTTCATTTAAATTGTAAACCTCAAAACATAGCTCCCTCACAGAAAGTAAGAACCTTATCCTGTAAACAATTCAAGGGTTTCCTGTCTGCAAAGATCATCAGCTGGGCACCGTCCTTCCTCGAGATTTCTATCCTTTCAACCCAGAACCTCTCCAAACAGTGGATCCACAACCTTAGTCATTGATCCACATCACTCGATTACCTACATCAGTAGATCCACAACCTCATCATTGATCCACATCAGTGGATTACCTTCATCAGTAGATCCAGAACCTCATCATTGATCCACATCACTCGATTACCTACATCACTAGATCCACAACCTCGTCATTGATCCACATCAGTGGATTACCTTCATCAGTAGATCCAGAACCTCGTCATTGATCCATATCACTCGATTACCTACATCACTAGATCCACAACCTCTTCATTGATCCACATCACTCGATTACCTGCATCACGAGATCCACAACCTCGTCATTGATCCAGATCAGTAGATTACCTACATCAGTAAATCCACAACCTTAGTCATGGATCCACATCAGTAGATTACCTACATCAGTAGATCCACAACCTCATCATTGATCCACATCAGAAGATTACATACATCAGTAGATCCACAACCTTGGTCATTGATCCGTATCACTGGATTACCAACATCAGTAAATCCACAACCTTCATTGTGGATCCACATCAGTAGATGACCTACATCAGGAGATCCACAACCTCATCATTGATCCACATCAGTAGATTACCTACATCAGGAGATCCACGACCTCGTCATTGATCCACATGAGTGGATGACCTACATCAGGAGATACACAACCTCGTCAATGATCCACATCAGTAGATTACCTACATCAGTAAATCCATAACCTTGGTCATTGATCTACATCAGTAGATTACCTTCATCAGTAGATCCATAACCTTGGTCATTGTTCTACATCAGAAGATTACCGACATCAGTAAATCCATAACCTTGGTCATTGATCTACATCAGTAGATTACCTACATCAGTAGATCCATAACCTAGTCATTGATCCACATCAGTGGTAACTACATCAGTAGATCCACAACCTTGGTCATTGATCCACATTACTGGATTACGTACATCAGTAGATCCACAACCTCATCATTGATCCACATCAGGAGATTACCTACATCAGTAAATCCATAACCTTGGTCATTGATCTACATCAGTAGATTACCAACATCAGTAGATTACGTACATCAGTAGATCCACAACCTCATCATTGATCCACATCAGGAGATTACCTACATCAGTAAATCCATAACCTTGGTCATTGATCTACATCAGTAGATTACCGACATCAGTAGATTACCTACATCAGAAGATAACCGACATCAGTAGATTACCTACATCAGGAGATTACCTACATCAGTAAATCCATAACCTTGGTCATTGATCTACATCAGTAGATTACCGACATCAGTAGATTACCTACATCAGAAGATAACCGACATCAGTAGATTACCTACATCAGGAGATTACCGACATCAGTTGATCCATAACCTCGTCATTGATCCACGTGAGTAGCTTACCCACATCAATAGATTACCTTCATCAGTAGATTACCTACATCAGTAGATCCACAAGCTCGTCATTGATCCCCATCAGTAGATTACCTGCATCAGTAGATTACCTACATCAGTAGATCCACAACGTCATCATTGATCCACATCAGTAGATTACCTGCATCAGTAGATTACCTGCATCAGTAGATTACCTACATCAGTAGATACACAACGTCGTCATTGATCCCCATCAGTAGATTACTGACATCAGTAGATCCACAACCTCATCATTGATCCACATCAGTAGATACACAACGTCGTCATTGATCCACATCAGTAGATTACCTACATCAGTAAATCCATAACCTTGGTCATTGATCTACATCAGTAGATTACCTTCATCAGTAGATCCATAACCTTGGTCATTGTTCTACATCAGAAGATTACCGACATCAGTAAATCCATAACCTTGGTCATTGATCTACATCAGTAGATTACCTACATCAGTAGATCCATAACCTAGTCATTGATCCACATCAGTGGTAACTACATCAGTAGATCCACAACCTTGGTCATTGATCCACATCACTGGATTACGTACATCAGTAGATCCACAACCTCATCATTGATCCACATCAGGAGATTACCTACATCAGTAAATCCATAACCTTGGTCATTGATCTACATCAGTAGATTACCGACATCAGTAGATTACCTACATCAGAAGATAACCGACATCAGTAGATTACCTACATCAGGAGATTACCTGCATCGGTAGATTACCTTCATCAGTAGATTACCTACATCAGTAGATCCACAACCTCATCATTGATCCACGTGAGTAGCTTACCGACATCAGTAGATTACCTTCATCAGTAGATTACCTACATCAGTAGATCCACAAGCTCGTCATTGATCCACATCAGTAGATTACCTGCATCAGTAGATTACCTACATCAGTAGATCCACAACCTCATCATTGATCCACGTGAGTAGCTTACCGACATCAGTAGATTACCTTCATCAGTAGATTACCTACATCAGTAGATACACAACGTCGTCATTGATCCACATCAGTAGATTACCTACATCAGTAGATCCACAAGCTCATCATTGATCCACATCAGTAGATTACCTACACCAGTAGATCCACAACCTCGTCATTGATCCCCATCAGTAGATTACCTACATCAGTAGAAACACAACGTCGTCATTGATCCACATCAGTAGATTACTGACATCAGAAGATACACAACGTCGTCATTGATCCCCATCAGTAAATTACCTGCATCAGTAGATTACCTACATCAGTAGATACACAACGTCGTCATTGATCCACATCAGTAGATTACTGACATCAGTAGATACACAACGTCGTCATTGATCCCCATCAGTAGATTACCTACATCAGTAGAAACACAACGTCGTCATTGATCCACATCAGTAGATTACTGACATCAGAAGATACACAACGTCGTCATTGATCCCCATCAGTAAATTACCTGCATCAGTAGATTACCTACATCAGTAGATACACAACGTCGTCATTGATCCACATCAGTAGATTACTGACATCAGTAGATACACAACGTCGTCATTGATCCCCATCAATAGATTACCTACATCAGTCGATCCACAACATCATCATTGATCCACATCAGTAGATTACCTACCTCAGTAGATCCACAACCTCATCATTGATCCCCATCAGTAGATTACCTACATCAGTAGATTACCGACATCAGTAGATACACAACGTCGTCATTGATCCCCATCAGTAGATTACCTGCATCAGTAGATTACCTACATCAGTAGATTACCTACATCAGTAGATTACCTACATCAGTAGATTACCTACATCAGTAGATTACCGACATCAGTTGATCCATAACCTCGTCATTGATCCTCGTCATTGATCCACATCAATAGATTACCTTCATCAGTAGATTACCTACATCAGTAGATCCACAAGCTCGTCATTGATCCCCATCAGTAGATTACCTGCATCAGTAGATTACCTACATCAGTAGATTATCTACATCAGTAGATTACCTGCATCAGTAGATTACCTGCATCAGTAGATTACCTACATCAGTAGATACACAACGTCGTCATTGATCCCCATCAGTAGATTACTGACATCAGTAGATCCACAACCTCATCATTGATCCACATCAGTAGATACACAACGTCGTCATTGATCCACATCAGTAGATTACCTACATCAGTAGATCCATAACCTCATCATTGATCCACATCAGTAGATTACCTACATCAGTAGATCCACAACGTCGTTATTGATCCACATCAGTAGATTACTGACATCAGTAGATACACAACGTCGTCATTGATCCACATCAGTCGATTACCTACATCAGTAGATCCACAACCTCATCATTGATCCACATCAGTAGATTACCTACCTCAGTAGATCCACAACCTCATCATTGATCCCCATCAGTAGATTACCTACATCAGTAGATACACAACGTCGTCATTGATCCCCATCAGTAGATTACCTGCATCAGTAGATTACCTACATCAGTTGATCCATAACCTCGTCATTGATCCACATCAGTAGATCCACAACCTCGTCATTGATCCACATCAGTAGATTACCTATATCAGTAGATCCACAACCTCATCATCGATTCACAGCAGTAGATTACCTACATCAGTTGATCCACAACCTCATCATCGATTCACATCAGTAGATTACCTACATCACTCGATCCATAACCTCAGTTGCAACAACCCTTCAGTCAGTAATTTTTTGGTTTTTCTTCATTTCCAAAAAACGTTTCATGTTGAGCAAAAGCTCACAGAGGAGTTTCTACATCAATAGATTACCCACATCAGTAGATCCACAACCTCATCATTGATCCACATCAGTAGATTACCGACATCAGTAGATCCACAACCTCATCATTGATCCACATCAGTAGATTACCCACATCAGTAGATTCACAACCTCGTCATTGATCCACATCAGTAGATTATCCACATCAGTTGATCCACAACCTCGTCATTGATCCACATCAGTAGATTATCCACATCAGTTGATCCACAACCTCGTCATTGATCCACATCAGTAGATTATCCACATCAGTTGATCCACAACCTCGTCATTGATCCACATCAGTAGATTATCCACATCAGTTGATCCACAACCTCGTCATTGATCCACATCAGTAGATTATCCACATCAGTTGATCCACAACCTCGTCATTGATCCACATCAGTAGATTACCGACATCAGAAGGTAATCATAAATTACATAAATTACATGTCGGCCAATGACATTAGTAGATGTCAATATACTTTTCCGTGAATTACAAGGAGTTTGCTGGAATATGAACAAATATATATTATGTGTGGGATTTTAACTCTTGTTCCCCACGTTATGACCAGCGAATATTATATACTTATAATACGTGGGAATATACATCTTTCATGGAGCAAGTGTATTGTCACGGATCTGGGATTAGAGGATTTCCACGATGGGAAGCACTCGGGTCCCACCCAAATGTCCGGTCCCGAGGCCGCCAGGCACAGATAACTCCGCACATAGGAAGGTTGCTAAGCAACCACAAACGCCGATTGGCATGGCCAATCTGGGAAGTTTTTTTTTATTTTAATTATTTTGTTTTTTACAATGTCGAGGCTCGTAGGAGAGTGAAGGTTACACAACTTCGCGTGATACCTTACCTGTGGACGGCTGGCTAATTGGGGTCATATGCCCTCAGCACACACTCGGATTACTGCCGAGCATTCCAGTGAGTGTGTGCTGGCTGACAAAGCAAATGATTGGGGTAGAACGTCCCGTCTAACTATACTGGTGCACTGTATTGGACCAATGAAGGAAAAGACAACCGAGACAGATTGGAAATAGCAACAAACAATTATTTCCCACAAACACACAAGCAAGCAATCATTTAAAAACAAGTATTTATAAGCAAGAAAGTAAAAAAGCACATAAGAGCAGATTTAACCATAACACGTGTTCTTCTTCAATCTTCCTTAAAACAAAGGACTTGGCCACCATTCACTCAGGGCGAAGAATAAAACAAGGACTTGAAAATAAAAAAAAAGTCATGAATGGAGAAAAGGAAACCAGTCTTTCGTTCTCTCCTTCACCTCAAACAAATATACAGGAGAATGTGGAGGAAATGGATGGGGAAGATGGGCATTGAGGATGTGAAGCGATGGGGACACGAAGCCGCGTCCATCAGGTGCCTGGACCCAGTCGACAAGTCCTCTCTGGCGTCCCAGATATGCGAGCGAGATGTGTGACCCGCCCTCCTCTGACTCAGATTCTTCCTCCTCAGACCCCCGTCGATGAAGAGCCACCGTTCACCCTCCTCGTCCTTCGTGGCTGACAGCATCGAGAGGAAAAGATGACGCTCGTGGAAGGAATGTTCTTTTTTTAACAGAAACTCGACACCAACTGCTCGTGAAACTTTCCTTTCTTTTCCCTCGCACGTTTTTGTTCCTTCCCTCACGAACCTTCTCAGTCTGTCAGTCTTCTGCTCAGGAGAGCTTGTCCCACTCGTTTCTCCTTTCCTCGGCCTTCTGCGTCCGCCATCTCTTCTGCTTTCTGCCTTTTGCTTGTTTCCCTTTATGCTTTCTGAGCCGTCTGCTCAGGAGCACTCTTCGTCCCTGCTCGCCCGAGCTTGTCACGAGTCCTTCTCTTCGCCTTTTTGCTTCTTCTTCGTCACATCAACTTTCTTCCCCTCCTCCTACAAGCCTTCTCCTCCTCCCATTGGTCCACAGCCGATTGGGGGGGGGGTGCATGATGTCATTTGTAGAAATTGTCATGCCATTCATTCTGAGGGAAGTTTCAACGAAGCTCCCACCCCGCCCTTTAAGTGCCCAAATCTGCAACGAGAGCCCCCAGCCCCCCCATCCTTTGCGTGGAAAACACCCATTCACACCTCACCTCACACAAGTGCCGCACCTCGCAGGTCATGTTGAGCACCAAGCGCCACGAACATGCATGTCAGAGCACCTAATTGGGTTATTCAGCAATTCACGAATGGAGGGAACTCAGAAAGGAACCCTGCACAACTGAGGGATGACCAAACGGCCACAGGATTGAAAGTAAGACCGATGGGGTGAAGGAGGGACTGTTGAAAGGATGTTTGATGGAGGGAGATTATTGGTGGACCGTTGAAATGGGCTGATGGGGGACATGGAGGGATGATTCAAAGTAAGAGAGGGATTGAACAGAATGATGGTGTGAAGGAAGAAAGATTGAAAGTAAGAGAGGGAGGGGGGAACATTACTCGGGACAGACAGCCTAGCCAACGCATGTCTCCCGAACAGTCCTTTGACAAGGGACCAAGGACTAATGTAATAACTGATTCTCGAGTCACCTACATGTCCATGAATGCTCTACCCCTGGGGTAAGTTTTCCAAAACAATACCATTATGTATGTATGTATATCTGCTCTTCACCCATTGGTTGGACCGCTGACCTGACGTCACCCACAATTGTAACCTAGAATGGCGATATAAATTTGAGAATGTAATGTGTGTAGTTGTAGACGACATATGGGTAAGTCATGTTTTATCTGTTTTAGATTGGCAACATTGAGCGTATGACATCAGTAGAGCAGTTCCAAGATGGCGGCTCCCTATGAAGCTGCACCTGGGAGGAGCAACGTTCTGTCATCCGTTTCTTGGGAAGTGAGGGTGTAAATCCCAGTGAAATCCATCACGGAATGAAGGTGCAATATGGTGACGCATGTTTGTCGCTGCAGCAGGAAGTTTAAAAGTGGAGTGTCCAGTTTGGCAGACTCTGCTCACTCGGGCCAGCCTCACACAGCCGACACACCAGAAATGGTTGCAGGAGTTGAGCGCATGCTAAGGGAAAATGAGGTAGTCTTCAGATTAAACATTAGCCATGGTTCAGCACACCATATCATCCATAACGTGCTGCGGTTCCGCAAAGTGTCTGCAAGGTGGGTGCATCGACAACTAACACCCGAACTGAAAGAACGGCGATTGGACGTCTGTGAAGAACTTCTGAGACGTTACGAAACAGAAGGCGACACTTTCTTACAGTGCGTAGTGACTGGGGATGAAAGCTGGGTCCACTACTTTCAGCCAGAAACTAGGAGAGCAAGCAAAGAGTGGCGCCAATCAACTTCACCGAAGCCCAAAAAATTCTGCACACAGCCGTCCACTGGAAAAGTGATGCTGATGCTCTTCTGGGATAGCCGAGGTCCACTTGTGGAGCATTACATGCCCAGAGGAACCACAGTCACCAGCACATCATACTGCGACCTCCTTAAAAATCATCTGAAACCAGCAATCAGATCAAAACGTCGAGGACTACTCACTACCGGTGTTTTGCTGCAGCATGACAATGCTCAGTCCTATACTGCCCGCGCTACAGCTGCAACGATCGAGGACATGCATATTGAGTGTCTTCCTCATCTACCCTACTCACGAGACCTCGCCCCTTCGGATTACCACATCTTTGGGCCAGTTAAAGAGGGGCTTGGTGGAACCACTTTCCAATCCCACAAGGAGGTCCAAGAGGTGGTGCACGAATGCCGACACAAGCAGCCAAAAGATTTCTTTTTTCTAGAAAAATCCAGGCCTTTCTCAAGTGCTGTAAAAAATGCATTGAATGCAATGGAGATGATGCTGAAAAATATCACAATTGTTACACACGTACATACAATAAACAATTTGTGAAAAATATTTTAAGGTTACTTATTGACTGGCCCTCGGACTGAAGTACCCAGAGGACTCAAAACACACTACCCCCCCTCCCCAAGGACCCAAACGACCCTGATGACCCAAAAGACCCTTAAAGAGCCTGAAGACCCAAAAGACCCCGAACACCTTTCAGACCGAAAAGACCCTGAAGACCCTCAAATACCGAAAAGATCCGAAAGACCCAAAATACCCCAAAGACCCAAAAGACCCCAAAGAACCAAAATATCCCAAATATCTAAAGACCCCACAGACCCTTAAAGACCCCCAAAGATTCTTCCATACGAAAAACACCCCAATAACCCAAAAATACCCCAAAGACCTAAAATACCAAAAAGACCCAGAGGATGCAAAAGACTTTGAGGACTCAAAACACGCAAAAGATCCAGAGGACCCAAAAACCTTGAGGACCCAGAAGATCCAAAGGGACGATCTGAGACCCATGGAAATTATGCATAATGTAAAATGTGAAAGGCCTTCAACCCCCTTCCCCCCCCCACACCACACACACACACTCACTCACAGACACAGCCTCCCCCAACCACATCTCTGTCATCTTCCCCTTTTCTTCTTCTAGTTCTCAACTGCCCCAAACCCCAAGTACTGAACCCCCCTCCCAACAACAAGTCCTCAATCACCCCCTTCCCAAAGTCTCAATCTCCCTCTTACAACTCCATGCAATCCCACCGACAACTCTTTGTCCTCACCTCCCCATTTCTTCCCATTCTTAACAACGTTACACAGGGAACTTTGGCACATGAGAGACCATTTGGCCGATCATGCCTGCATTGTTTTTTTTATCTTGCCAAAACGAAGTTTTTGCAAGATATGTTAGTCAGCTTGTATGTTTTTTTTTGTTGTTTGTTTGTTTGTTTGTCTGTAATCACGTATAAAAAATTCTGCTGAGCACAGTTATCAATGGAAATTTTTGTAACTTCGCATATCAGAGGCCTATAGAGGTCCCTTTCAGCGCATAAAATTTTGAAGGTCAAGGTCAAAGGTCAAGGTCACTTTGTCGCAAATCAGGGGAGTCGACGAAACCCTTATTTTTTGAGTAATTTTAATCTAATCGTCTCCAAACTTCATGGGAATATAGTTCATGGTCTGGCGCTCAGCTGATTAATTTTTGGTGGCAATTGGCCTTGACCTTCATGGTTAGCGCCTGAGGTCAAACATATTTGACCCCAAGGTCAAATTTTCAAGTTTTAGGAACCATATCGTGTAGTACCTCAAATTGAACACCTCGATGAGTGCTTTCTAGATATGTCAAGCTTGAGAAATTATGACGTCATTTGGTGACGTAACGAGGCAAACACATATTTTTCATGGTTACTCTGTAGAACGATTCTCATCGGAATCTCTCATAGGCAGATATTCCTCAAGGAGTCGCTCCTGGTGGATAGCAGCTCTGTTCACCTCAGTGTGACCTTAAAGAAGTCACACGTGGTCACCTTTTGGTAAGATACGGGTCACCCTGCGGGTGACATTGGTTTATTTTTCATTTGATCATAACGGATTGTGGATGTTTGTTAATTGTTTTATTTTAGTTGATTATAATGGATTGTGAATGTTTATTAATTGTTTTATTTTAGTTGATTATAACGGATTGTGGATGTTTGTTAATTGTTTTATTTTAGTTGATTATAATGGATTGTGGATGTTTGTTAATTGTTTTATTTTAGTTGATTATAATGGATTGTGGATGTTTGTAAATTGTTTTACTTTAGTTGATTTTAAAGGGTTGTGGATGTTTGTTAATTGTTTTACTTTAGTTAATTATAATGGATTGTGGATATTTAATTGTTTTACTTTAGTTGATTGTAAAGGGTTGTGGATGTTTGTTTATTGGTATATTTTAATTGATTACGAGCAAACACAACACGTCGCTTCACTGAAGGGGGTTTGAAGGAGAGGGGTGGAAAAAGAGAGAGGGAAAGAGGGGGAGTGGAGGGAGGAGCTGAGAGAGGAGGGAGGAGAAGTGAGTGAGTGAATAAGGGGAAGCTATGAAGGGGAAAAGAGTGAGGAAGGGGTTGGGGGTGGGGAGAGCAATGCCTTATGAAATGTTGCCATACACTGCGGGAGGGAGGGGTGAGAGAGAAAGAGAGAAAGAGAGAAAGAGACAGACAGAGAGTCAGAGAGAGAGAGAGAGAGAGAGAGAAAGAGAGAGAGAGAGAGAGAGAGACAGAGAGACAGAGAGACAGAGAGACAGAGAGACAGAGAGACAGAGAGACAGAGAGACAGACAGACAGACAGACAGACAGACAGACAGACAGACAGACAGACAGAGAGAGAGAGGTGTGGGAGGAGAGTGCAGCATTTTATTCGGAGCGGGGAGTGAGGAGGGGACAGACAGAGAGAGAGAGAGAGAGAGAGAGAGAGAGAGAGAGAGAGAGAGAGAGAGAGAGAGAGAGAGAGAGAGTGGGGTGGGGGGGGGGGAGAAAAAAAAAGAGATAGATGAGGGGTGGAGGTGACGTGAGCAAACAGAGTGATATGTTATGCTTAATGACCAAACCCAAAATATATCTCATGTCAGAATAGCTGTACACACGACACAACAGAGTTTGTAATGTTAACCACAAGATCACCTGCGTAAACTTTGATATCCCAGTTGCAGAACATTTGTGGGAACATTAACCAAAAGCATGGACTGAAAACGTGGAAGTACCGCTCACGTACGACCTAATGATCCCATTGAGCGTGAACATCAAAAACAAAGCATTGCAACCAGATATCATACTTAGATACAAAATAGAGAGAAGAGAAGGCATTGCTGAGTGAGGTGTTACTTAGAGTGATTTTGGACTAAACAATGCAGAAATCAAGAAAATGGCCAAATACCAAGACCTCAAAAATGAAGTGAAAAGATTCTGGAAGCTGAAGAATGCCAAAGTTGTACCAGTGATAGTTGGAGCTACAGGAATGATAACAAAGAACCTCACAGGGATATTAAAAACCATTCCTGGGAATATTACTACAAACGAACTACAGTTGGAAGCCGTCCTGGGCTCAGTGATGATCCTGAAGAGAGCCCTCGGCACAAAACTTTGACAACAGAAAACTTCACAACTTGCTCCATGAATCATAACCCCTTACCGAAATGAAGGTGGATGATTTGAGCCTGCCCTGGGAGGAAGCCATTCCACATTCTGAAACTCACACATGAAGATACCAATCGATAACTCTCTCACTCACACACACACACACACACACACACACACACACACACACACACACACACACACACACACACACACACACACACACGGATACTTTGAGACCTAGGAGGGCTCCATTACACTTTCTGGATCCCCTACATGGAGATAACCCGTGACCAAAAACCAATAACACACACCGGTGCCAAACGACATTGGAGTAATACATTTTATATCCATACACACAGGTGCAATGTACACACGCATCAAGTAAATAAAAACGACGAACATAAAGATTTACCTTGAAACAGCGTTCTTTGATAGAGGATTTAAAATGGGAAATTAGCGAAATTCAATTCAAAAATGTATAAAGCCACATATACTCGACCTATATCGACCGATACTCGCTGCCTTCACAGCTCGAATAAACATGGCGAACACCTGGTCAGATGGACCTCATTGTTTTTTTTTAATATCTATTGATGTCGAAGTGAGAGCTGGATTACAAATGGAGATCACTCAAAAAGGTTAAACAAAGTGATGTCCTGTAAAATTAGAATTGCACATTTTCAGTGGATGAGACACCTCCCGAGGCACCCACCGCACGGCACCGTGGGGTCCAACAAAGGTGGAAACGTACATATAATCGATGTGAGATTGAAAGCACATGTACTTTTTCCCAAAAGGATCAACGAAGCAGCTTGGAGAGTGCTCGCCAAGTGGCATAAGCATTCAAGCAAGCACCCCAACAAAATGGTCGATAATAAATGGCTCCCTTGGCACCCAATTGGCAATTACCGAACCATCATATTCAACACAGACCTCCGGGAGATGCCCAAAATGTCACATATGTCCGAATTGGACAAATGAATACTTTGAGGAGTCGGAACTGCTTTTAAGTTTGATTCTGGAGCTTAAATTTTGTAATTCTTCTTAGTTTAAGAGATACTCGTGGTGATCCCATATGCAGAAAAGAAATAAAACAATGAACGCTGATGTCTCTGGGCATTTATAAGCATTGCAATGTTCCTAGCAATCCATAGCTATGATGAACAGCTTGTTGTAAGTTGTGGCCTGTTCCAAGTCAAGGTGAGGTTGAGCAGGCCAAAAAACATGGAAACTTCATACTCCAGTGAGCTTACCCAGGAAACGCCTTCAGACCCCACACAGCGAGGTGGCTGAGGATCGCCAATGAAGGATATAATTAAATAAAGCCGTTAATTACCTTCAAAAGGGGTGTTTTAATTAACCCAAACACCCAATTTTCACTCTTGCACTTCTTTGGAGTTTTCTTCGTATGCACGCAAAGTTTCAGGCTGCTAGGTTTTTATGGTTTTGAAGTCATGGAGGAGACTGACACACAGACGCACACTGACACAGCCTTTTATTAATTCAGATAAGCAGTTGTGGTTGTTTGTTAATTGTTTTATTTTAGTTCATTATATAGGATTGTGGATGTTTGTTCCTCGTTATACTTTAGTTCATTATAAAGGGTTGTGGATGTTTGTTAATTGTTTTATTTTAGTTCATTATATAGGATTGTGGATGTTTGTTCCTCGTTATACTTTAGTTCATTATAAAGGGTTGTGGATGTTTGTTCATTTTTTTATGTTGATTGATTATTATAACAGGTTGTGAATGTTTCATTGTTTTATTTAAGTATATTGTATGGGGTTGTGGATGTTTGTTAATTGTTTTATGTTTGTTGATTATGAAGGGTTGTGGATGTTTGTTCAATGGTACATTTTAGTTTATCATAAAGTGTTATGGATGTTTGTTAATTGTTTTATTTTCGTTGAAAATAAATGGTTGTGGATGTTTGTTAATTGTTTTATGTTAATTGGTGATAAAGCGTTGAGGATGTTTGTTCATCGTTTTATTTTTGTTGATAATGAAGGGTTGTGGATGTTTTTTAATTGTTTTATTTTAGTTGATTATAAAGGGTTGTGAATATTTGTTAATTGTTTTATTTGAGTTGGTTATAAAAGATTGTGATTATTTGTTAATTGTTTTATTTGAGTTGGTTGTAAAAGATTGTGATCGTTTGTTAATTGTTTTATTTTGGTTGTTTACAAAGGGTTGTGGTTGGTTGTAAATAGTTTTATTTTGTCTGATTATAAGGGGTTGTGGTTATTTATTCATCGTTTTATGTTAGTTGATTATGAAGGGCTGTGGGTGTTTATTAATTTTTTTAATTTTCATTGATCATAACAGATTGTCGATGTTTGTTCATTGTTTTATTTCAGTTCATTATAAAGGGTTGTGGATGTTTGTTCGTCATTTCATTTTAATTGATGATAAAGGGTTGTGAGTGTTTGTTAATTGATTTATTTTGGTTGTTTATAAAGGGTTGTGGTTGTTTGTAAATAGTCTTATTTTGGCTGATTATTAGGTGTTATGGTCAGTTGTTTGATTTATGTTTGTTGTCTCTGAAGGGTTGTGGGTGTTTGTTGAATGTTTTATTTTAATTGATCATAGAGGGTTGTGGATGCTTGTTCATTGTTTTATTTTAGTTAATTATGAAGGGTTGTGGATGTTTGTTAATTGTTATATTTTAGTTAATTAGAAAGGGTTGTGAATGTTTGTTAATAGTTTTATGTTAATTGGTGATAAAGCGTTGTGAATGTTTAATTGTTTTATTTCAATTGATTATAAAGGGTTTTTTTGTTTTTTTTTTTTGTTTTTTTTTTGTTTTTGTATACCTTGGTCGAGGCTCGTATGAGAGCTAACACACAACTCACAGCAAGGAGGCATGAGACAAGAGGGGCGGGAGTGGAAGGGACAAAACATTGGGGAACAGACACAGGTGAACTGTGGAAGGGAGAGGGATGGGGATGGGACGGGGAACATGGCGAGGAGAAGATGGACATTACAGGGACTTTCAGGAAGGAAAGCAGGAGAATTGAAGGAAGTGGGCTTGGGTGGATTATCGGGGGTAGAAAAGATCGAGGATTTGGATGGGGGAAGATAAGAGGTGGTGGTGAACAGCTGTTTTGAAAGCCTGGAGGGAAGAATGGGAAAGAATAGAGTGAGGAAGTTTATTCCAAAGGTGGGAAAAAAGAGGAATGAAAGAGTGAAGATGAGCAGTGATTCGTGATTTTGGTAGTTTTACCAGAAGGGGGTTGTTGGCGGACCTTGAGCGCCCTGTGGAAATGTGGTTGGGACAAATCGCAGAGAGAGCAGGGGGGGCAAGGCTGGAGAGGAGTCGGTAGAAGACAGAAAGACCACCGACCAACCTGCGGTGATTGAGTGAGAGGCCCAAAGACTCAGCTTCATTGCGGGAGATGTCGTGGGTTGTGGTTGTTTGTTCATCGTTTTATTTTGGTTGATTATACAGGGTTGTGGATTTTTGTTAATTGTTTTATTTTGGCTGATTATAAAGGCTAGTGGATGTTTGTTAATTGTACTATTTCAGTTAATTAGAAAGGATTTTGGATGTTTGCTTATTGTTCTATTTTAGTTAATTATAAAGTGTTGTGGATGTTTGTTAATTGTTTTATTTTACAGGGTTGTGGTTGTTTAATTGTTATATTTTATCTGATTACAAAGGGTTGTGGTTGTTTGTTAATTGTTTTATTTTGGTTGATTTTAAGGGTTGTGAATGTTTGTTAATTGTTATATTTCAATTGATTATAAAGGGTTGTGTTTTTTTGTTTATCGTTTTATTTTTGGCTGATTATAAAGGGTTGTGGATGTTTGTTAATTGTACTATTTCAGTTAATTATGAAGGGTTGTTGATGTTTGTTAATTGTTATATTTCGGCTGATTACAAAGGGTTGTGGTTGTTTGTAAATTGTTTTATTTTGGCTGATTATAAGGGGTTGTGGTTGTTTGCTTATTGTATAATTTTTGTTGATCATGAAGGGTTGTGGGTGTTTGTTAATCGTTTTATTTCAATTGATAAGGGGTTGTGAATGTTTGGTAATTGGTATATTTTGGCTCCTTACAAAGGGTTATGGTTGTTTGTAAATTGTTATATTTTAGCTGATAAGGGGTTGTGGTTGTTTGTTTATTGTTTAATGTTTGTTGGTTATGAAGGGTTGTGGGTGTTTAATTGCTTTATTTCAATTGATAAGGGGTTGTGAATGTTTGTAAATTGTTTTATTTTAATTGATTATATAGGATTGTGGTTGTTGTTAATTCTTCTATTTTAGTTAATTTTAAAGGGTTTTGGATGTTTGTTAATTGTTATATTTTGGTTGATTAATTATCAAGGGTTGTGGGTGTTTATTAATTGTTCTATTTTAGTTAATTATAAAGGGTTGTGGTTTTTTGTTAATTGTTTTATTTTGGTTGATTATCAAGGGTTGTGGGTGTTTGTTAATTGTTTTATTTTGATTCATTATAAAAGGGTTGTGGGTGTTTAATTTTTTTTCTATTACTTGATTATAAAGGGTTGTGGATGTTTGTTAATTATTTTATTTTAGTTGATCATAAAGGGTTGTGGATGTTTGTTAATTGTTTCATTTTGGTTGATTATAATGGGTGTTGTTTGTTTGTTCATTGTTTTATTTTAGTTGATTAAAAGAGGTTGTTGATGTTTATTCATTATTTCACTTGTTAACACCGTAGTTTTATATTTTTTGGTTTTGCTTTGTTGCAAAAAACGTTTCATATTCAGTTCAAGCTCACAGAGGAGTTTCTACCTAAATTACATGCAGAACAATGACATTAGTAGATATTATTGTACGCTTGCATGAATTGCAAGGGCTTTGCAAGAACATGGACAAAAATATATTCTATGTGGGATTTGAACCGAGGTTCCCTGCATCATGACCATGGCATATTTTATACATATTACACTGTATATGGGAATTTTAACACTTCAAAAAATTGGGAAGAAAGGGGTTCATACCGACATGGACTTTACTATACTTCACTTCATGTTACTTAATTTTGCTCTACTTTATGCGACTTCAGTTCACTTCAATTCTCTTTCCTTTCACTTGCACTTCAGTTCTTCTTCACCTTGGTCCATTTTATATCCACCCTGAAATTGGGGACATCCATCCATCCATTGGGCCCATACTCTGTGCAGTGTTGGTGCTGCCTCAGCAGTCTCCTTGGCTATTGGGCACAATCCTGGACGGGTCGCCACTTCAACACAGTATATCAGCATGCTGGCACTAATTTTTCTGACCTCAGAAGGATGACAGGCAGAGTCAACCCCACCTGGTATTAATTCAACAGCCAATGGGGATTTTGAACTCAGGATCCTAGGATCCCAAATCCACCCACCCGAACCATTAAGCCAACACCAGGCATGAAATTGGGGAGCATTTGTACTTATTGCACCTTTTCAATCTCTTCCACATCACAACTTTCATTTTCCTTTACTTCTTCCAGGTCCTTCTCCAACTTGCCAGTCTGTAAGAACCCTCGCCAGAGGAACCACACATAAAGTGCTGACGTGCTACAAGCGCCACATGGTGGTAGCCGATATTGCACATTATTTTTTTTTGACCAAGTACCTATAAAAAGCTTGTACATTTAGAAAGTGAGTACGTCTATAAAGGACATACTATAAAACCATTCAAAACAATTCCTGGTGAGAGTCTGCAATCTCTGATTGCTCTTTCTAGTTATTGTTATCCATCGGTTATCTGCTCTTCTTGCTGCATGTCCAGCCCAGTTCGATTTCAGTTTTTCATTGTGATCAATATGCAATTGAAATGAGTTTTCTCTTTGATGCATCAGCTTTACTTCTAGTCTTCTTTTGTTATGAGAATACAGCATCTTTCCATGGATCTTCAAAGTCCATGGCTCACTGTGTTCCAATGACCCCAATAGCTGTGACTTCATGCCATTACCAGCAAGGTCAACCATACTGTCACGGTCAAAGAGCATGAACCAGCCGAAGAGATTTCTCTCTCCAACCATCAAAGACAAGTGTGGTGTGGCGATTTGGGGGAAAACCCCCCAATATGAAACCCACAAGCAGATATATGTGGAGAAGATAATAAACGGATCGATTAAGTGAATGAGAATATGGATGTGACTCAAGCAGGATTGTTTAAATGGCCTCCATTTATTCTTTACTTTGGTAGACACTCTTACTTTGTCTAATACTGCACGTGAGTAGAAAGAGGGTAATTCCACAAGGCATTAGCATGGACCGCCACCCAAAAGGGAGGGTGTACAATAGTCACGTGGATTTGACAAGTTTACATTTAGCACACTCATTTTAAGAAAGGGAGGTGTCTCTGGCTTGTTACCCCATGGTCCTTGTGCAGGTGTTTCTAATTTCTGCTCCATTGTAGGAGTTTTTTGCTCTTCACTTGCTCTCATTTCACTCTTCCACAAACTTTGGGGTGGAGTTGTGGAAGAGGGTCAGGAAAAGGGAACGTTGATCGATAAAGAGAAGGGAACTTCCCTTGATAAAGGAACTTATAGGCGAGGGAAGGGGTTGTTGTGAGAGTTCGTCGTTTTGCCTACATAATATGTGTATGATCTTGATTATCCGCAAGATGGCATTGTGCGCACACTAACGGACCAGCTTGCTCTGTTTAAATGAAATGTGCAGCATGGAATACAACACCGTATATGGATTCTGACGTTACTGCAGTGTGTGTGTGTGTGTGTGTGTGTGTGTGTGTGTGTGTGTGTGTGTGTGTGTGTGTGTGTGTGTGTGTGTGTGTGTGTGTGTGTGTGTGTGTGTGTGTGTGTGTGTGTGTTGTACATGTGAGACATAGTTTATACATACCATATAATGTATCAATCCGGATATGTACAAATATACAGTGTAGTGTATACGATGCATATAGTGTATGTGTGTGTGTGTGTGTGTGTGTGTGTGTGTGTGTGTGTGTGTGTATATATATATATATATATATATATATATATATATATATATATATATATATATATATATATATATATATATATATATATATATATATATATATATATATATATATGTATATATATATATGTATATATATATATATATATATGTATATATATATATATATATCTATATATATATATATATATATATATATATATATATATATATATATATATATATTTCTATAAATATAGTTGAAAGTGTGTCTGTCTGTGTGTGTGTTTCTCTGTGACCTATGCACGCGAAAAGTACTGGACTGATCCTCACTAAACTTCACATGCTGACAGAACATGTACCCGGGAGTGTCCCGATGTAAAAGAATTGTACTTCCGACTACCCGTTTCCGAATTATGACGTCATCACCTGATTTCGTAACGTTAATTTTTCAAGTTCAGCCGATTGACATGGGGCCAACGCCATTTGCAATAGAATGAAAAATAATGCGAGTCAATTGAAGACAATGACTTCCGACTTCCCGGTTTCCGAATTATGACGTCATCACCTGATTGCGTAACGTTAATTTTTCAAGTTCAGCCGATTGACATGGGACCAACGGAATTTGCTAGAGAATGAGAAATTAATACTACAGTCAATTGAAGACAATGACTTCCGACTTCCTGGTTTCCGAATTATGATTTATGCATTCGACACACTTGCAAAAATGACCGTATATATATTATACCATATAATGATATAATAATCATCTAAGTCATATTTTATTAACATTTTCTTTGTTCATTATTGGTATAACCATAGTTATAAAAACCATTTTCTTAAATCTTAACATTTTTGAACTCGAGTCTTCTGCATATAAAACATGGCGGGGAAAATATAATATTATAGTGGTGATGAAAAAAATAATAATGGTGGCAGCCTCTACAATTTTACAATTAACTGTGACATGTACTCCTTCAGACCCGCTGTCATCCACGGGATTCCTGTGCGGAGCACGGGTATCCCTGCTAGTATATATATACATATATATATATATATATATATATATATATATATATATACATATATATATATATATATATATATATATATATACATATATATATATATATATATACATATATATATATATATATATACATATATATATATATATACATATATATATATATATACATATATATATATATATATATATATATATATATATATATATATTACAAAGATGACCCCAGGATATTGAACATTTGGGGGGGTTCAGGAGACAGTTGCTCGAAGCACCTTTAAATATGTATGGGTGTTATCATCGGTTTGTACAATAATACCTCATTATACTTATGACGTCCATTAATTAATGACAATCGTGAGATCCTGCTCACACCCTTTCCCGTACTACGCCCCTTCCTACCCCACCCGTCCCATTCCCACGTACTCCCAAACTTCTCTTCGCGCCCCGCCTTCTCGCCACCCCCTTCACGATGTCTGGAACAAAGTGTGGGGGACCAAAGCATGGAGGTGTGAGGACCAAGGTACTGTATATACCTGTGAATGTCAATGCTCATTACTTTATATTTGTGGGATGAGGAAGGTGGGGTATTTCCCCCTCACATTTTCAAAACTTATACAAACTTTAAAAAGATGTTTGAAAGTTGTTAAAATCAAAGTTGCGTTCGTTTTTAGTTGTGACGTCATATAACAACCGATACAACGTTTTATTTGGCGAACGCACACACAGACACGGATATCAATGGGTGATTGGGCTTGTGGGTGTACATCAAGTGGTGATTTTAATCAAACGGTTGTGGATCAAGTGCACGAGGATGTTTGGTTTCATCGCAGGTTCATCACGCGGAGGGTCAGATTTTATTGGTACCTGCACGCATGAAGAGAAAAGCAGAATTGAGCAATTGGTTCAGTTTGTCTGTCTGTCTGTCTGTCTATCTGTCTGTCCACAAACATCAGTTTATGATCGAGGAACAGCTTAATTTCAATTGAATGTTCTAATTTGAAAATGAATCAGAACACAAATCGGAACACGAACCCGCAGGTAAGCGGTACTTTGAATTTGGCAAATTGTATGGAAGTTCATCCAGATTGGGCATGTGCACAGAGGAGGAAGGTATTTGTTTTAGTTTGTCTGCCTATCTGGTAGTTAAACAATTTTAAACTGTTCCAAACAGGAAACTGACTGTTTTTAAGGACGTCTTAAAGTATGCAAACAACGAGCACAAATAACTAATGTAACACGTTAGATAGGGTGATGTAATAGACATTGTGGCAACGGTTGTAAAACGTGGAATAAATTTTCTATTCGACTTTTGCAATATTAATTTTATTATTATTTCATTATACAGTTGAACACTGGAGTACACATCACCTTCTTGACATTTTTAAAACCCTGCCATTTAGCCGTACTTGGAGATGTTAACCCCCCAAACTCTCAGCTCCTTGGACTTTCAACTACCCCACCCTGGGCTCCTTGGAGAAAAATCCGGTCACTCGGGTATATGGAGGTTTGAATAGCGGCTGGTAAACTGGCCACTCGGGTATATGGAGGTTTGAATAGCGGCTGGTAAACTGGCCACTCGGGTATATGGAGGTTTGAATAGCGGTTGGTAAACTGACCACTCGGGTATATGGAGGTTTGAATAGTGGCTGGTAAACTGGCCACTCGGGTATATGGAGGTTTGAATAGCGGTTGGTAAACCGGCCACTCGGGTATATGGAGGTTTGAATAGCGGTTGGTAAACTGACCACTCGGGTATATGGAGGTTTGAATAGTGGCTGGTAAACCGGCCACTCGGGTCGATGGAGGTTTGAATAGCAGCTGGTAAAGCGGCCACTCGGGTATATGGAGGTTTGAATAGCGGCTGGTAAACCGGCCACTCGGGTATATGGAGGTTTGAATAGCGGATGGTAAACCGGCCACTCGGGTATATGGAAGTTTGAATAGCGGCTGGTAAACCGGCCACTCAGGTAGATGGAGGTTTGAATAGCCGCTGGTAAACCGGCCACTCACTTATATGGAGGTTTGAATAGCGGCTAGTAAACTGGCCACTCAGGTATATGGAGGTTTGAATAGCGGATGGTAAACCGGCCACTCGGGTATATGGAGGTTTGAATAGCGGATGGTAAACCGGCCACTCGAGTATATGGAGGTTTGAATAGCGGATGGTAAACCGGCCACTCGAGTATATGGAGGTTTGAATAGCAGATGGTAAACTGGCCACTCAGGTATATGGAGGTTTGAATAGCGGATGGTAAACCGGCCACTCGGGTATATGGAGGTTTGAACAGCGGATGGTAAACCAGCCACTCAGGTATTTGGAGGTTTGAATAGCGGATGGTAAACCGGCCACTCGGGTATATGGAGGTTTGAATAGCGGATGGTAAACCGGCCACTCGGGTATATGGAAGTTTGAATAGCGGCTGGTAAACCGGCCACTCAGGTAGATGGAGGTTTGAATAGCCGCTGGTAAACCGGCCACTCACTTATATGGAGGTTTGAATAGCGGCTAGTAAACTGGCCACTCAGGTATATGGAGGTTTGAATAGCGGATGGTAAACCGGCCACTCGAGTATATGGAGGTTTGAATAGCGGATGGTAAACCGGCCACTCGAGTATATGGAGGTTTGAATAGCGGATGGTAAACTGGCCACTCAGGTATATGGAGGTTTGAATAGCGGATGGTAAACCGGCCACTCGGGTATATGGAGGTTTGAATAGCGGATGGTAAACCAGCCACTCAGGTATTTGGAGGTTTGAATAGCGGATGGTAAACCGGCCACTCGGGTATATGGAGGTTTGAAGAGTGGATGGTATACCAGCCACTCGGGTATATGGAGGTTTGAATAGCAGATGGCATACCAGCCACTCGGGTAAATGGAGATTTGAATAGCGGATGGTAAACCGGCCACTCAAGTATGTGGAGGTTTGAATAGCGCCTGGTAAAACATCCGCTCGGGTCGATGGAGGTTTGAATAGCGGATGGTAAACCGGCCACTCAGGTATATGGAGGTTTGAATAGCGGATGGTAAACCGGCCACTCAGGTATATGGAGGTTTGAATAGTGGTTGGTAAACTGGCCGCTCCAGTATATAGAGGTTGAATACTGGTTGGTAAACCAGCAACTAGGTTATATGGAGGTTTGAATAGCGGATGGTAAAACATCCGCTGGGTATATGGAGGTTTGAATAGTGGTTGGTAAACCGGCCACTCTTTTATATGGAGGTTTGAATAGTGGTTGGTAAAACAGTGGTTTGTGTATATGGAGGTTTCAATCGCAGCTGGTAAACCAACCACTCTGGTATATGGATGATTGGATAGTGGCTTGTAAACCGGCTGCTCGTCTATATGGAGGTATTAATAGCGGCTGGCAAACCGGCCACTCGAGTAGATGGAGGTTGAATAGTGGTTGGTAAACCGGCCTCTCTGGTATATGGAGGTTTGAATAGCGGTTGGTAAACTGGCCACTTCGGTAAATGGAGGTTTCAATAGCGGCCGGTAAAACAGTCGTTTGGGTATATGGAGGTTTCAATCGCAGCTGGTGAACCGGCCACTCGGGTCGATGGAGGTTTGAATAGTGGCTGGTAAACCGGCCACTCAGGTATATGGAGGTTTGAATTGTGGCTGGTAAACCGGCCACTCAGGTATATGGAGGTTTGAATAGCGGCTTATAAACCAGCCACTCAGGTATATAGAGGTTTGAATAGTGGTTGGTTAACCGGCCACTCAGGTATGTGGAGGTTTGAATAGTGGTTGGTTAACCGGCCGCTCAGGTGTATGGAGGTTTGAATAGTGGCTTGTAGACCGGCTGCTCGTCTATATGGAGGTATGATTCGAGTTCAAATGGGTTAAATATGATGGTGTGTAAGACTGCTTCAACAGTGCTAAATGTCCAGAATTATGTTTTAACAATCTTTAAAATCATTATTTTATTTCAATTGAATGATATAGTTGAACACTGCAGAAAGCAAATCACCTTTTTACCAGTTTCAAAACCCTTCCCTTTCAGAGTAGGCTACTGAGAAAAATATTCATGCTCTGAGGGCAGGGTAACTATGAGACCAAGCATTAACACTCATGCCCTGAGGGCAGGGTAACTTTGAGAACAAGCATAAACACTCATGCCCTGAGGGCAGGGTAACTATGAGAACAAGCATTAACACTCATGCCCTGAGGGCAGGGTAACTTTGAGAACAAGCATTAACACTAATGCCCTGAGGGCAGCACAACTGTTTCTGTGTTTCACTATCTGCCATGATCTTTCCTGGGAAAGCCATATTTCCAACCTGGCCTCCAAAGCCAGTCGCCGACTGGGAATCCTCTGTCGTGCAAAGTCCTTCCTCGGCCCATTTGAGCTCCTGACCACAAATAAAGCTTTCGTCCGCAGCCTGATGGCGTACTGCTCTCCCCTCTGGGCTGGTGCTCCTGCTTCCTTCCTTTCCCGGCTTCACGCTGTGGAAACCAAGGCATTTGGGATCATTGGTATCTCCCACGATGAGGCTGAGTCTTTGGCCCTCCTACTCTCTCTCTCACCACAGGCAGGTCGGTGGTCTTTCTATCTTCTACCATCTCCTCTACGGCATCGCCCCCCTGCTGTGTCTGCGATTTGTCCTCACCATATTTCTGCAGAGCACTCAACGTCCGCCAACAACCCCCTTCGGGTAAAACTACCAAAATCACGAATCGCTGCTCACCTGCACTCTTTCATTCCACTTTTTCCCCACCTTTGGAATAAACTCCCTCACTCTGTTTAATCCCATTCTTCCCTCCAGGTCTTCAAAACAACTGTTCACCACCACCTCTCAACCCCCATCTAAATCCTTGATCTTTTCTACCCCGATTAATCCACCCCAAATCCACCTCCCTCAAATTCCCTGCTTTCCTTCCTGAAAGTCCCTGTCATGTCCATCTTGTATTCTCCATGTTCCCCGCCCCATCCCTCTCCCTTCCACAGATCTCCTAATGTCTCTGTTCCCCACTGTTTTGTCCTTCCCTCTCCCGCCACCTTGTCTCATGCCAACCCTCCCCCCCCTCCCCACCCCCCTTGCTGTGCATTGTGTGTTCACTCTCATTTGAGCCACGACATGGTATACAAAAAAAAAATGTTTTCATAACTATTTGGGATTCTTTGTTCTGACAAATGTCGCGGTGCTTGGTCCTATTTGTTCTGTGCCTCTTTATTAAAGATTGTTCCAAAATCTGGATTTTCTTCTGAAAGGAGTTGGCAGGTCTGTAATTGTGCAATGCATGAATAAACCTCGACAGGGACGAGAAACACATCTCAGTGGTGCATCGTCAGTTCTGGGCTGTTCTGTTTGACCTCTCGGCTTTGTTTCTACCCAAGTTTATGGATGCCAGTGTGAAGGGGAAGATCTAGATCTGCAAAACCTGTGATCGTGCTCTAAAAACAAAGGAAAATGCCTGCTCAGAATAAAGCCAACAACAACTGGATCTTGTGGCTATCCCAACGGAGTTGGCCAACCTAAGTCCTTTGGAAATTTGGCTGATCTCACCAAGGATTCCATTTAGAAAAAATGGTGGCCCTCCCTTGTGGCAAGCAACGTGCAATTCAAAGGCCTTCAGTCAACACGAACCCACAGATCTCAAACCTGCGTGCACCTTACTGCCAAAAGGTTGCCATCACAAGCTCTCATGCTTCCTATGAAGCTCAAGAGAAAGCTGAGTTACAATGGTTACTACATTTACCAGTGTGTGGGACCTGCGAAAAAAAAAATCTGCCTGCCTTTCAGTGGTTAAAGGAAAATAATCCACTGTATGAAGACATACAGATCAACACCAAATGGCTGGATGATGCTGCACAAGATAACATTGTTCTCTTGGACATATTTTAATCAGAGCACTGTCCACCACTGCAACAACCAAGCAGTGAAACCAACACTGGACAACCAGATGTACACCAAAGGATCCATTGGGACCATACTCTGTACAGAGCATTGGTGCTGCCAAAGCCGCAAAGCAGATCGTGGGCTTATGGGCAGATCTGCAAAAGCAGATCGTGGGCAAATGGGCAGAATCCTGGATGGGTCGCCACTCCAACACAGGATACTCGAATGGCTCAATCATCCCAGCAAGCTGGTACTCATTTTGCCAACCACAGAAGGACAACAGGCTGTCAACCCCACCTGGTATTAATTAAACAGCCAAACAGGATTTGAACTCAGGACATTAGGATCCCAAGTCTGCCACCTTAACCATTAAGCCAACACAAGGCATAATTGTAGGATTCGCATTATTTTTTACCTAATTAGATACAATGCTAGATGTCAGCTAAATGTTCATTTGTGTCAAAATGAATACTCACATGCATTCTCACATGCAATGGATAAAGATTCCTCAAAGCCAACGCTGGTCAACCAGATGTGCACCAAGGGAATTGTAAGCCTTGCATTATTTGTGCATGCACATACATAAATACCGAGAAAACAACAACGGCACTCAGGAGAGCGCATACCTCCGCCAGGTTGAACAGTTTACCACTGATAGGCCGGATCTGAATCCAGACCTTAACCTAAATCGAATCGACTTGTTCTCATCACCAAACCGACTCATCCACCAAGTTTTGTCATAACTCGTTCACAAATTTTTTGAGATATCCTGCTATACATCAGTTTTAGCCCTATCTCTCAATGGTGATGAATCACTTTTAAAAAAAATTCTCGTGTCCAGATCCAGATCTTCACCAAAATCGAATCATTTCGTCCTTGTCACACACCCAACCTCTCCACAAAGTTTCAGCTGATTGTTCACAACGTTTTGATATATCATGCTCGCAGACAGAGAGAGAGGGTTGAAAACATAGCTTCATGGCATGTTAAGATGGCAGTCCACCTTCAGTGGCGGAGGTCATTACATGGAGGAGGCCATTTGTCCCATCATGCCTGTTCCACACAAACACCAGATGAAAAATAAATCCGTCAATCAAACTTCATTTAATTGTGGGGATTAGGGGGAGGTGGAGGAGTGGGGAAGCAAGAGTGTGGCAGTCTCAGCGATATCACCAGCTGTTAATTTTTTTTTAACTCGAGCGAAGTCGATGGTGCACCATCGCAAATCCTCACGCATCCCACCTAAAACAAAGTTGAAAGATGGCTCCACCATCTTTCCACCAGGAATGATCCAATATCAGCAAAAAGTTCCACCAGGAATGATCCAATATCAGCCATTTACAATCAAATTTTTTAAGGTTCATGTCCGCAAGAGGATTCTCACAGCTTGTGAATGTGCCCACCATGGACTCGGGTTCTCTGCTGGATCACATCTACTACAACAGCTCAAGCACCAACACCTTTGTTGACGTCGTAGATGTCTACAACTCCGATCATGATGCTGCCATCGTATCTATGCCTGTATAAACTACAGTCCAGTCATCGTATCTATGCCTGTATAAACTATAAACTACAGTCCTCTGGTCCAGTCACTTGTTTGTTGTTTTTGGTTATTATGATTTATTTTGTGGTGTGTGGTGAGGTGTGTCCTGGTTCTAAGTCAAACACCTCCACAGCATGGTAACCGGGAAATCGGCGGTGTATAATCACCTGCAGGCTAACGGGGCTATGGTATGGCATCATCTTAATCCAGGATTACAATGAACCCAACCCAGGCACAGGGGGCCAGCTAATGCCATCTCAATATTCCCTTGAGTGCTCACCTTTGGAGAATTTGCAGCACTCCCAGCTGAAGATGAAGTCTCCACAGAAAGAAAGGCAAAGCAAGACAAGGGCCGAGGGAACTGTGGAGATCACAAGACCCCGAGTAGATCACCCCTTGAACTCTTTGGCCTTGCTGCCTCTGTCGAGAGTGGAGTGACTGAATTAGGCAGAGAATGAGAGGTATGGTTGTATGATTGTTACCTTGTTGTTTTTGCCCCATGCATGCGAAGTGAATAGCTCTGTCGGTCTCCATATGTCAGTTTAGGATCGAAGAACAACTTCATTTCAATTGAATGTTATATTTTGAACACAAATCAGAAAACGGATCAGAACAAGAAAACGAACACAGATAAGAACACAAATCAGAACCTGAATCGGAACACAGATCAGAACCTGAATCAGAACAAGGATCAAAACATGGATCATAACATGGATCATAACAGAAAGAACAACACAGAACAAAACCTGAATCGGAACGTGGATCAGAACACAAATCAGGAACACGGATCAGGAACAGAACACGGACCGGAACACGGACCAGAACGCAAATCAGGAACACAACACGGACCGGAAGACAACACGGACCGGACCAGAACATCGAACAGAATACGAATCAGAACACAAATTTGAACCCGAATCAGAATACAAATTGGAATATGGATCAGAAAACAAATCATCACACAGATCAGAACATGGATCAGAACACCAATAAGAATCCAAATCATAACAAGGATCAGAATAGGAATAAGAACATGGATCAAAACCTGACTCGGAAGATGGATCAGAACACGAATCAGAACACGGATCAGAACACGGATCAGAATCAAAATCATAACAAGGATCAAAATAGGAATAACAGGGATAAAACCTGAATTGGAAGATGGATCAGAACACGGATCAGAACACGGATCAGAATCAAAATCACAACAAGGATCAAAATAGGAATAACATGGATTAAAACCTGAATTGGAAGATGGATCAGAACACGAATCAGAACACTGATCAGAACACGTATCAGAACACGGATCAGAACACGGATCAGAACACGGATCAGAACACGGATCAGAATCAAAATCACAACAAGGATCAAAATAGGAATAACATGGATTAAAACCTGAATTGGAAGATGGATCAGAACACGAATCAGAACACTGATCAGAACACGTATCAGAACACGTATCAGAACACGTATCAGAACACGTATCAGAACACGTATCAGAACACGTATCAGAACACGTATCAGAACACGTATCAGAACACGGATCAGAACACGGATCAGAACACGGATCAGAACACGGATCAGAACACGGATCAGAACACAAATAAGAATCAAAATCATAACAAGGATCAAAATAGGAATAACATGGATTAAAACCTGAATTGGAAGATGGATCAGAACACGAATCAGAACACTGATCAGAACACGGATCAGAACACGGATCAGAACACGGATCAGAACACGGATCAGAACACGGATCAGAACACGGATCAGAACACGGATCAGAACACGGATCAGAACACGGATCAGAACACGGATCAGAACACGGATCGGACATGAATCAGAACACAAATTTGAAAATGGATCAGTACATGTATCAGAACATGGATCAGAACAGAAGCCAGGAGATGGATCAGAACCTTAATCAGAATACGGATCGGAACACAAATTGGAATGTGGATTGAAACACGGATTGAAATATGGATCGGAGTACGGATCAGAACAGAAATAATAACATGGATCAGAACCTGGACCAGAATACGGATCAGAACACGAATCGGAACGCGGATCGGAACGTGGATCGGAACGCGGATCGGAACATGGATCAGAACAGAAATTAGGACATGGATCAGAACCTGCATTAGAATACGGATCGGAACACAAATTGGAATATGGATCAGAACACGGATCGGAACATGGAATGGAATATGGATCAGAACACTAATGAGAACACAAATAATAACATGGATCAGAACCTGGATGGGAACACGGGTCGATCGGAACTCAAATTGGAACACGGGTCAGAACATATATCCCTTCCGGTTCTGGGTTTGGAGCGTCGGCAGGTCTCTCTCAGGGCTCTCTGCTGACGATCTCAAAGTTAAGTTTCCGGTTGTTATACGTCCCGTTTTAACTTTTTATTTTCTCACTGACATGTTACTGTGTGTTCCAAGTTCGGTTTTGTTTCAAAAATCGTGCTATTTTGTGAATTTTCGTCGACCTTGTCTTACCGGGTTCCTTGAGGCCTACCCATCCTTCGAATCTTGGTGGACGATCGTGTTTATTCGTATTCTCTCCTTCAATTACCTTCAATTACCTTCAATTCAAAAAAATAATTACAATGATTACCTTCAATTCCTATCTTCCCCACTTTCCCATTGTCCCCCACCCAACCAAACACTGTTTTTTGTGTTAAATCAAAAAAACCAAAAAAAAAACTACCTTTCTCCTTGCACACTCATGAATCCTGGTCCTCCTTCTTCTTCTTCTTCTTCTTCTTCTTGTCCTTCTTCTTCTTCTTGTCCTTCTCCTTCTTCTTCTTCTTCCTCTTCTTCTTCTTCCCCCTTTTCTTCTTCTTCCTATATTCTGCTGGCACACCATCTTTATTCTACCTGAGCTGACCCTCTTTCGCCATTACCTTCACGATTTCTTCCTACAACCCTCCATTCCAGAATCTTACCTGTTCTTCAAAAATACATCAAAAATTAATAATCTTCCTTTCTATCCTTTCGATCTATACACCTCCTGCAACCACGTGTCTCTCCACTTCCTGATACTTTTCATCGACCCAACAGCTTCACTCTGCGTTTACAGTTCCAAATTCACCACACACCTCCACGATTTCACTTCAACCTTCCCTTTTCCGAATGTTACGCAATCCTTATTTAAAATAAATAAATTCACTTTTGACTATACACCTCCCATAGCCACGTGATCTGTTTCCACCCCCTGTGTTTACCGATCCAAATTCACCATTCACCTCACGATTTTTTCTACAACACTTCCATTACCTGATCTGATGCAAACTCTCTCTCTCAAAAAAAAATAATAATAACAATAATAATAATAATAATAATCACGATCTCTTTTCATGCTTCATCTTCCTCTTTCACACGTGTGGTACTCTTTACTGTATCATAATGAACTAATCTTCTACTATTTAAACAGGCTGCTCTCAATTCGACCTTTCCTTCATACCTTACCGAAAAAATCCAACTGTTACAGCGTTTCTTCTCTCCATTCTCTTAATTCACCTTTATTGCATCAATCAAGAAATGTCTTTAATCACATCTCTGACCTAAAACTTAAAAAACCCAGTTTGCTATGAATGTTCACTTCCGTCAACCATTCCTTTTTTCCCAACTTCAGTGCCAACTCACCCCTCTCACCCCTCGCTCTCAAAACAACCATCACACTCTTCTCCCTCCAAGCCTCCCTCTCACCTCTCTGAAAAACTCCTCACTCACCCTTCTCAAAGTTGCCCCCTCCCCTCTCATCCACAAAGCTGCCTCCTTCCACTGCCCTCTCACCTCCATCTCATCACTCCACCTCCTCAAATCCTCAACGACCTTCTGCCCACTCACTCCCCCCCCCATCTTCCCCAGCACCACAGAGCCTTTTCTCCTCCTCATCTGGCCCCTCCTACAGCTATTCTGCAATCCCCCACACTCTTTCAACAACCCTCCTTGCCTCCCTCCCCTCTCCCTTGTCCTACCCTCCCCCTCCGCTCCCAATCCTGCACCCAAAGCCTCCTCCCGTCCTTCTTCATTAACAGTGTGGACTTCAAATATCTGGAGCCTTCGCTCAAACCTTACAAATCTTTCCATACTGGTTGCCACTGACAAACCAGACATAATCTGCCTAACAGAAGCTTTCCTCCCTCAAGACATCTCTGACTCCAAGTATCTCTCCCTGGTTACTCCCTCCTCCGCTATGACAGACCTGAGCCTCGTCCTGGTGAAGGAGTTGCTCTCTTCATCAAAGACTCTATTCCTCACTCTCCATGCACTGACCTCACTCCCCCACACCCCCATGAATACCTCTGGCTAGGGCTTCCCCTCCACTTCCACCTCATGTTTATATGTGTACTGTACCATCCACCTAACAGTGATGACTCCATCTACACCTCACTATCCGAAAACATGGACCAACTTCTATCTTCTCATCCAAACTCTCCCTTCCTCCTATGTGGTGACTTCAATTGTCATCATGCCAGTTGGCTGGGTGTGGGTACCTCTCTCACCTGTCATGGCACTTCAGCAAAAGCTTTCTGCTACTCATTGGGACTGACTCAATCGGTCAACTTCCCGAACCGGATCTCAACCAATGGTACTCTATCTCTTCTGGATCTGATTTTGACAAATCTCCCTGAAAATATCTGCTGCTCTTCCTCCACTCCAATCGGTTCTTCTGACCACGTCCTTGTCAAAGTGGACATCTCTCTGACTATTGTCAGAGAACCAAGCTGTTAGGGTCTCCAAGCAGCCCTCAAACTTATAGACTGGTCTCCTATCGTTACTTTCTCCAACATAAACTCATCCTGAGAATTTTTTCAAAGAAACTTGTTCTCTCTCATGCACAGATTTATCCCCTCTCATCTTCAGTTGTCCTACTCTTCCTCCCGCCCTTGGTTCACTGAAGTTTGTGGAGAGGCAGTTGTCCTGAAACAACTTGCTTTTGCCTCATGGAAAACAAACCCAACTGAGGGTAATCTCAGTTCCTTCCATAAAGCTCAGAACAAGTGTGTGTCTACCCTCAGGAGAGCCAGGAAACAACATCTTTCTAAGCTCAAGTCTGAACTTTCAAACCTCTCTCCCTCTCTCTCCCTCCTCCAAATCCTGGTGGCATCCAATCAAATCTGTTTCTGGTGTATGTTCTCCCTCCATCCCCTCCCTTACCTCAAATGGCCGCACTGCTGATACCGCACGTGAAAAGGCTGAATGCCTAAACTCGGTGTTTGCATCGAAATCTTGTGTCTGAAACCCATCGCTTGCTGTACCTATCTTATCCAGCCACACCCAACTTCCTTGGACTCTGTGTCGTTTTCTCCTGACAAGGTGGAGAGCTTGCTGTCAAACTCGACTCAGATTCTGCAACCAGTCCAGACGGCATCAGCCCGCGTGTCCTAAAAACCGGCTCCTCTGCTCTTGCTCACCCTCTCTCTGTTCTATTCACCCTCTCATTTGCTCAAGGTCATCTGCCATCTGTTTGGAAATCTGTAAACATGACTGCCCTACACAAAAAAGGTGCAAAAACAGATCCCTGCAACTACAGACCAATCAACCTTCTCCCAATCATCAGCAAGATTATGGAATCCATCATTGCTTCAGACATTAAATCCTTCCTCTTCTCCAATGGCCTGATTTAAGATCATCAATTTGGTTTCAGACCAGGTCACTCTACCCTGGATATGCTGCTTCTGCTCTCCCAACAATGGATGGAGGTCCTCAATGCCGGACACATTGTTGCAAATTTGGAAGCTTACTGCACACAACAGCCAGGTCTTGTAGATCAGCTATATCGGTAAGTATGTGTTTCTAGTTTGGGTCCCGTCCTATGTTTAATGGGTGATTAATTGTACGTGCGCTGTGAGTTAGTTTGATAGGATTTAAATTACCAACCACAACAACGAACCCTGCCCTCGCTTCCTTCCACCATCATCCACCGGCACCATTGCATGCGTGCGTGTCAGCACGTACGTGGGCGGAATCCAGTGTGCTGGGGTTTCTCTGGACGTTGGTGTGCTGGCTTCGCCCCAAATATGGGCACCAGCGTTTTGCTCTGGCTTAGCCCCAAATATGGGCATAAGCGTTACGCTCTGGCTTAGCCCCAAATATGGGCACAAGCGGTTCGCTCTGGCTTCGCCCCAAATATGGGCATAGAGCGTTCTCTCTGCCCAATGAGGGAGTGCGAGCGGGAGATAAGAGAAGCGCACGTGGGCCAAACGAGAGTTGTTGTTGAGAGTTGTCTACTGGTCTTGAAAGTAGTTGAGTGGTCGTCTTCTGGTTGTCGGAGGAATTGTCTGCTGGTCTTCGGTCTTCAGACGTCTGGTGGTCTTCTGAAGCCAGTCGTCGCCTTCCTGGTGTCCCGCCAACAGAGCGTCTTCTCTTGTGGCCTGTGTGCCTGCGAGCCTGTCCCGCGAGGATCACCTGCCTGGACTTGGAGCGGCATTGTGTGGCGGGTTCGAGTCCTGCCACACTGGATCGTCGAAAACTGCACGAGGTGGAGAGGTCTGAGAATAGGCTCTGACCTCCAGCTCACCTTTCCTCGAGCTGAAGGCCTCCAATAAAGACCTGACGGGTCCGTTTCTTTTTGGGTGTACGTGTGTTTGTGCCACCAATCTATAAAGTAAAACTGCATAAGTGCTTGTACATAAATCGTTATTCCTTCAGCATTCGGTTAACTCTGCCTTCTTGTGTGCTCCCCTGCCCCATTATAAATAAATATCCCGTTTGTTAATTGTTCCAGCTCGTTTCTGTTTCTTTCATTGGCTTGGCACGGTGTGTGTTAAGAAATAGCGAGGCTGTAAATTGTTCATTTGGTCCGACGGGCCTTGGTAATCTCTGCTCGGGTCACACACAGTTCGGGCTCAGCAACGGCTCGTTCCGCTCGAGGTCCGTCAAGGGTGTGAATTCCCCGGTAGCTTTTTCCGCGTGGGTAATTAGGTATTTTGAAGTTTGGCAATTGACCCAACCCCACGCGGTCAAATTATTGACGTTTCATGGTCCAGTAAGGGACCCGTGCCTTTTGGATAAATTCCGGTGTGTTCGGTGGAGCCGACTCCACTGCTCCCTCTAGCGGTCGTGCTCGCCACCGATACCCGGCCCCGCAAAAATATCACGTGCTTTTGACACGGTCTGGCACCCTGCCCTGATCAGCAAACCTCTTCCTATGGTATCCAAGGCCATCTCCACTCATGGCTCGCAGACTTCCTCTCCTGTCACAGTCAACTTGTGGCCCTAAATGGAGTTCTTTCATCCCCTCTTCCTGTCCAGGCTGCAGTTCCTCAAGGCAGCGTTCTGGGCCCTGTTCTTTTTATGGTTTTCATCAATGATCTCTCCGACTGTCTGGAAAATCCTCTTTATCTCTTTGCTGATGACTCCACCCTCTGCCGTACCATCTGTCATCCCTCAGACCGGCATGCAGCAGCTTCTTCACTCACTGCAGATCTGGGTAAAATCACAAACTGGTCCAACTCGTGGAACATGTCTGTCAATCCAGACAAATCTCACACTCTCACTATGTCTCTCCAAAAGGACCGTTTAGAAAACACCCCCATCTACTTTCTCACCAATCCTCTGGGAGAAGTCCTTTCTTTCAAGCTTCTGGGTCTCACGATCGGCCGTGATCTTTCCGAGGAAAGCCACATTTCAAACCTGGCCTCCAAAGCCTGTCGCTGACTGGGAATCCTCTGTCGTGCAATCCCCTCTGGGCTCGTGATCCTGCCTCTCACCTTTCTCGGCTTCACGTTATGGAAACCAAGGCATTGAGGATCATTGGTATCTCCCGCAATGAGGCCGCGTCTGGGTCTTTCACTCTCTCACTGCAGGAAGGTCGGTGGTCTTTCTGTCTTCTGCCGTCTCCTCTCCAGCCTCGCCCCCCCCCCCCCGCTCTCTCTCTGTGATTTGTCCCCACCACATTTTTGCAGGGTGCTCAAGGTCCACCAACAACCTTCTGGTAAAACTACCAACATCACGAATCACTGCTCACCTTCACTCTTTCATTTGTCTTTTTCCCGCCTTTGGAATGAACTGGGAGCATATAAACCCACACTATCAACCTGGCAAAGATCTGCTTGCATGTATGCATTCTTGTACATGTAGTGACCTTTGCACCTCTCCAGTCGGCTCACTCGGAATCTGATTCATACATGCTACACTCTGGGGAAGCCTTTTAAATTCAAAATGAAACCGTCAGTCCTAAATAGTCCCCTTAATAGATGGGGGGGGGGTGGATGAGGAGGAGGGGAAGGATAGAGGTGAAAAGGAAGGGGGAGGAGAGGGACAGAGGAGAGTGAGGAGGGAGAGAGGAGAAGGAGAGGAGTGTGGGATGAGCAAATTCAGAAGTGAGAATAAAGAAAACAGTCCACGAACTATCTGCGGTGTGCTTGACAAGACAATGGGACTGGGTGGTCTCCTGCTGAGAGATGCCAAAATTCAGAAGTTTCAACGGGAGGGTCTTCGATTATCTCTGATCGAAATGCCTTCCCTACCTACTTCCATCCCTCCCCCTCGATCATTATAAAGGACAAACCACTATGAAGCCAGGTAATGAGGAAGGCGTATTCTTCGTGAGGTCTAATTTACACCTCATTAAGTGCAACCTCCCGCAGGACATACGCGGATGGTGTGGTCACGTCCCCGCTTAGTTGTTGCACTCACGATTTCTAACAGTCAGAGAGCGCCCCCATGTGGACTTCCGCGATGAATCACTCCGTGTCGCCCCTGACTCAGAACTGATGTGGTGACGTCACTAATGGTAATATATTAAAGGTTTCTTCATTTAACAAAATTGGATTTGTGTCGATCCGACTCCAACATAAACAGCATCCTTCATTCAGACCTTAGTAATCTGTACCATTTGCATCGAATGCTGAGTTATGACGTTTGTTGTTCCCATTTGAGCATGTTGCCCATGATTTTGGTAATCACAGGTACAAGTCCCCAATGCGATGTTGATTGGTCCATTGTCTAATGACACACACTGTACTTGCTATTGCTCTACATTGATGTCTCCTATCGGCCTTGTCGTGCGCGTGATTTATGTACAACATCCACTCTGAGTAAAGTCATTATCAGTAAGAGTAATTTTTATGTTCACCTTGACGAGTACAAATGTTTCTTTGACTGAGCTGATGATTGATTCTTCAGGCAGTATAAGAGATGTTACAGTATCTCCAAGAGACCGGTGTGATGCTGGAGATCCAGCCCATAGGGGACAGCAGTACTCCATCGACTGATGGACAAAGGCCTTGGATGCTTTGAAATTCAGATTTACCATTGAAGTACTTGGAACAATGGACGATGCCCAGTCTGTCGCTGTCGTTGGAGGCCCAAGTGGTCGTAGCTGATGTTGAGGACTATACATCTGAGACACTGAACTGTTTCCAGTGGTTGTAGAAATCGATAGGTGGGTTATTTTGGCAACCATTCCCAGGAGACAGGATGGGAATGAGAGATATTCCTGGATTGAATGACATATTCCAAGTGTCAGACCTTGCTGGCGGTATGTTAGCCTAAAGGTACGCACACTCGCCTCTCACCTGTGTACCTGGATTTGAATCTAGACCCAACTATAAACTGTCATTCCAGTGTTTCCCAATAAGGGTGATTCATCAATGTGTGTGCCATCCTTCAGATGGACGTTCAACTGTGCGTCCTGTCTGCTGGCATTAGTTAATGGATGTTAAAGATCCCGCAGTGTCCTTCATGAAGAGAAGGCGAGCTATCGCCGGCACAATGGCCAAAATTACTGAAAACTTTCTGTCCTAACCTTGCGTTCCCTCTGTCCCAAGTGAATCAAGTGCAAAAGGGTCAACCCCCCCAATGGGGTTGCTACGCCCCTTCGCTGGGCATGCGGAGTAGTAGTAGTAGTAGTAGTAGTAGTAGTAGTAGTAGTAGTAGTAGTAGTAGTAGTAGTAGTGGTGGTGATTCAGCAATGTGTGTGCCGTCCCTTATATGTCTAGAGATATAGCTCTGACCTCGTCTTTGACATTCAGAGTCTTCATCCATTGTTGAGCGAAAGAGAAGCGTAGCTTATCCAGAGTTGAGTGGCTGCGATACAATCCATCGTGGTGATCAGGGGTCAGGCCATTTGAGAAGAGGACAGAATGCATGTCAGCTGAACGATGACTTCCTTGACTTCACTTACAATTGCTAAGCCTGGTGTTGGCTTAGTGGTTGTGGTGGGTGGATTGGGATCCTCAGATCCTGAGTTTGAGCCACGTTGGCAGCTGAATTAACACCAGGTGCGGTTGACTCAGCCTGTCATCCTTCTGAGCTTGGTGAAATAAGTAACAGTGTACTGGTACAGGGGCATAACATCAGTGGCACAGCTGTGCTCCAAGAAATGATGGCTACCCCGCAGCCAAGCTGCCATATGCAAGAACAGAGAACTTGTAATTGGAAGTAAGCTTAGTCGTATGTGGATGAGAAAATTTGTTTTTGCACCATTTTTTATTATCGGAGTGATGTTGCCATTTTTCCAGGCAGATTGAAGATGGCCGAAAGGGTGGGTTGAAGAGTACAGACAAAGGAGAAGGAAGAGCAGCAGAACAGGACTTGAGAAGACGGACACTAATGCCTCCATCACTGAGGCTGGAGAGGATTTGAGAAGATGGGCACTGATATCATCTGGGCCCATCACTGAGGTTGGACAGGACTTGAGAAGGTGGACACTGACATCATCTGGGCCCATCACTGAGGCTGGACAGGATTTGAAAAAATGTACACCGATGCCATCTAGGCGCATCACCGAGGCTGGACAGGATTTGAGAAGGTGGGCACTGATGCCATCTGGTCACATTGCCAAGGCTGGACAGGATTTGAGAAGGTGAACACTGATGTCATCTGGGCCCATCAATGAGGCTGGACAGGATCTGAGAAGGTGGACATTGATGCCATCTGGTCCCATGGCCAAGGCTGGACAGGATTTGAGAAGGTGAACACTGATGTCATCTGGGCCCATCAATGAGGCTGGACAGGATCTGAGAAGGTGGACACTGATGCCATCTGGTCCCATGGCCAAGGCTGGACAGGATTTGAGAAGGTGGACACTGATGCCATCTGGTCACATTGCCAAGGCTGGACAGGATTTGAGAAGGTGAACACTGATGTCATCTGGGCCCATCAATGAGGCTGGACAGGATCTGAGAAGGTGGACACTGATGCCATCTGGTCCCATGGCCAAGGCTGGACAGGATCTGAGAAGGTGGACACTGATGCCATCTGGTCCCATGGCCAAGGCTGGACAGGATTTGAGAAGGTGGACACTGATGCCATCTGGTCCCATGGCCAAGGCTGGACAGGATTTGAGAAGGTGAACACTGATGTCATCTGGTCCCATGGCCAAGGCTTGACAGGATTTGAGAAGGTGGACACCGATGCCATCTGGTCCCATGGCCAAGGCTGGACAGGATTTGAGAAGGTGAACACTGATGTCATCTGGGCCCGTCAATGAGGCTGGACAGGATCTGAGAAGGTGGACACTGATGCCATCTGGTCCCATGGCCAAGGCTGGACAGGATTTGAGAAGGTGGACACTGATGCCATCTGGTCCCATGGCCAAGGCTTGACAGGATTTGAGAAGGTGGACACCGATGCCATCTGGTCCCATGGCCAAGGCTGGACAGGATTTGAGAAGGTGGACACCGATGCCATCTGGTCCCATGGCCAAGGCTGGACAGGATTTGAGAAGGTGGACACCGATGCCATCTGGGCCCATCACTGAGGCTGGGAGAGATCGTTCTCTTCTTTCTCAGGTTTAAAAAAAAAACCCACGGTGACCTCGAGACATTAGGTTCTAGTGGGTAAAGGTGGATGTGGAGAGGAACCATGGGTTTGATTGACGATCTGTTTGCCAGGAAATGTGCATCACCATAACATGAATTCCAACAAATGCTTTTAATAAATGTTCATGGAATTTTCTCCTTCATTTCCACCATGAACGGTCCTCTCTTGTTGTTATAAATTCCCAGTTTCCCTCCGATCTTCTCCCCTCTCCTTTTAATTCCTTTTGCCTTCCTCCTAACACACTTCTTTACTTTAATGCTTACTTTTTCCTCTTTATTATTATGCTTCCAATTCACCACATGGTTAGCTATACAGGAAGGGCATACCTGATCAGGTGTTCTCACCCTCCACCCATCCCCAGGGCACATTCCATTTTCATTTCCTTGTCTATTCTTACTTTTCAATGACACTGATTTTGAAAAATGTTCCAACAAAGAGGGCTTGGTTGAGGGTTCGGGTGGTAAACAGGTCCTTCAGACGTCCCGTGCCCCCCACCGACACCGTGGTACAGCGGAGTGGCGCGGGTTCAGCCCGGCCTTGGCGCCTCCACTTGCGTGAGTTTACAAGGCAGAACGTAAATGTCTCTAATTACAGGGCACGCTTGCTTGCATGAACCATCAAGAGGGGCCAGCCAAGCCGCTCTGGTTATTTACTCGCTTATCATAATAATAAAAAAATAGTGTTATTATTTACCTTTTGCAAAAGTATTAAAATTGCCCATCGCTAATTCGAATTCCTAGTATTATGGAAACTTGGCAGCAAGTTAAAGTAAATTTAGTGACCATGACACTAATCCTGAGCGAAATACACAAACATGGTGGGAGGGCCGTCTAGGGTGGGCCAGGATCTCTTAAAAAGCACAAATTAACAACAGGTCCATTTCACAGGGTTTCAAACTCGTGTGCACAACATACACCCTCATGTACACAACATGCACCCTCGGGTACACAACATGCACCCTCATGTACACAACATGCACCCTCATGTACACAACATACACCCTCATGTACACAACATACACCCTCATGTACACAACATGCACCCTCATGTACACAACATACACCCTCGGGTACACAACATACACCCTCATGTACACAACATGCACCCTCATGTACACAACATGCACCCTCGGGTACACAACATGCACCCTCATGTACACAACATGCACCCTCATGTACACAACATGCACCCTCATGTACACAACATACACCCTCATGTACACAACATACACCCTCATGTACACAACATGCACCCTCATGTACACAACATACACCCTCATGTACACAACATACACCCTCATGTACACAACATGCACCCTCATGTACACAACATGCACCCTCGGGTACACAACATACACCCTCATGTACACAACATGCATCCTCATGTACACAACATACACCCTCATGTACACAACATACACCCTCATGTACACAACATACACCCTCGGGTACACAACATAAACCCTCATGTACACAACATACACCCTCATGTACACAACATGCACCCTCATGTACACAACATGCACCCTCGGGTACACAACATGCACCCTCATGTACACAACATGCACCCTCATGTACACAACATGCACCCTCATGTACACAACATGCACCCTCATGTACACAACATACACCCTCATGTACACAACATACACCCTCATGTACACAACATGCACCCTCATGTACACAACATACACCCTCATGTACACAACATACACCCTCATGTACACAACATGCACCCTCATGTACACAACATGCACCCTCGGGTACACAACATACACCCTCATGTACACAACATGCACCCTCATGTACACAACATACACCCTCATGTACACAACATACACCCTCATGTACACAACATACACCCTCGGGTACACAACATAAACCCTCATGTACACAACATGCACCCTCATGTACACAACATGCACCCTCGGGTGCACAACATACACCCTCGGGTACACAACATACACCCTCATGTACACAACATAAACCCTCATGTACACAACATGCACCCTCGGGTGCACAACATACACCCTCGGGTACACAACATACACCATCGGGTACACAACATACACCCTCATGTACACAACATAAACCCTCATGTACACAACATACACCATCGGGTGCACAACATACACCATCGGGTACACAACATACACCCTCGGGTACACAACATACACCCTCATGTACACAACATAAACCCTCATGTACACAACATACACCATCAGGTGCACAACATACACCCTCATGTACACAACATACACCCTCGGGTGCACAACATAAACCCTCATGTACACAACATACACCCTCGGGTACACAACATGCACCCTCTTGTACACAACATGCACCCTCTTGTACACAACATGCACCCTTGGGTACACAACATGCACCCTCGGGTACACAACATGCACCCTGGTGTACACAACATGCACCCTCTTGTACACATACACCCTCGGGTGCACAACATACACCCTCGGGTACACAACATACACCCTCGGGTACACAACATGCACCTTCGGGTACACAACATACACCCTCTTGTACACAACATACACTCTCTTGTACACAACATGCACCTTCGGGTACACAACATACACCCTCTTGTACACAACATACACTCTCTTGTACACACCATACATCCTCTTGTACACAACATGCACCCTCGTGTATGCATTGGGTATGCCGTATATATGGATGCCATGAAAGGCTTGTTTATGTATTCTCCTCGAATTGATATTGTTGCGTGAACATGCAGTCTCCCTACTGGGGTCGTGACAGTCGAGTCGGTGGATCGTTCGATTGGTTTGGATTGGTATTTGGAAGTCGTGGGGATGGGCAAGTAAGATGTTGTAAGATTATGTCGGCCGAGTAGGCCGAACATTACTTGTAAATCCTTTGACTTATTCTCGCTTCTGATTCCTTCTCAAAGCTGCAATTGCGTGGGAAACTAAGGCATTCATGGGACGCCAGGCATACGTGATAGGTCTGTCTGTATTCGTTCAGGATTTGCTTCATTTATTTGTTCTAACTGATGAAGGCCCGAAGGCCGAAAACATCCGAGCAAGGAAACTTGTTGATGGAAGCTCTTTCGAGACAGTTTTTCTTTCCCTCTCCTTCCTCCTGCTCACCCTCCCTTTCTTGGTGCGGAAGGAAGTGTTCCGCAGTCGGAGCAGCAATTTGTCCTTCTTGCTTTGTTTATGGGTGTGACCACATGCAACCTCTCAAGGGTAATTCGGACAGTGAGTGCAGAGTCATGGGAGACCATGCAAGTGAGGAAACGTTCCTCGCCACCTTTCATTAGAAATCACCTGAGTGGTGCACACAGCGGTGTCAAGTTACTGACAAGCCACTCAGGCCTATTGCATAACCTTAGCCGAGATGATAATTGCTGATTGCACGTCATAGAGATCAAATGAAACTACAGGCAGGAAGGTCCGTCCGCTTACAGCACCGGACGATCGAGCCTAGAGGTGGGAGACTATCCGGGACACCTTCAACGCACACCATTGCATCTTCATCACCAAAAAAAGAATGCGTCCATGGCTGCAGAACACGCAAGCCGAACACCTTTATGAAAGGACATGGTATTCTGGTAACCCAATTCCTGCTCATTTGGGGGTGAAAGAGTCGGTTGAGCAAATTAGGAATTCCCAAAACTAGGAAATGGTGCATTCACGACCATAATGGTATCCTTGGCCTCCACTCATGTGGAGACGTAAGTAGAGGCAGACGTATGATGGAGCCAAGCTACCTGTATAAGAGAAGTTTGGAATGTGTGGCTGAAACTGATCAGCTGCTCACAAGGAAGTCTGGGACATTGCGGCCTACCACCCAATGATGATTTTCATTCCTCCAGCCATGTAACCCACTGTGAGCTGAGCTTCCAGGGAAAAACAATCGTGCACGGTTAGGAGTCATTACATTTCGCAGACGATGCCCTTCCTGCGGCACAAATGGTTATTGGTCAAAGTCTGTTGTGCAGACTTTGACCAATAACCATTAGTGTACAGGCATTGCGCACTGTACATCATCTCTATTATAATACCAAGCTTGCACACTAAAAACTCGGCTCGCCGTCACACGATCCCTATGAAATTGCTGTGGCACTTAGCGGACATGCCGACATTTTTTGGGAAGTCTTGGCGTTCCATAGTACCACTTGCATTTTGCACAATGCGTATTTTTGTCATTCCCCGTGTACGGTCTGTCGTCTGCTCCCAGCTATGTTGTACTGCTATCCCGTGCATGTGCATGGGTATCGCTAGTAAATATATATATATATATATATATATATATATATATATATATATATATATATATATATATATATATATATATATATATATATATATATATATATATATATACTGTCTATCTAGTAGTATCATGGGTTCTATGTATTCCACAATATGATACCTACTCTGCATCTACCATTTGGTGCTACCTGAGAGGAACTGCAATTGCCCCCAAGTGATGCTACCTGAGCAGTGTTGCCTTTGTCCCCAGACAGTGCTACCTGAGCGGAACTGCCCTTGTCCCCAGACGGAGCTACCTGAGCGGTACTGCCCTTGTCCCCAGACGGTACTTCCTAAGTGGTACTGTCCTTGTCCCCAGATGGTGCTATCTGAGCGGTACAGCCCTTGTCCCCAGACGGTGCTATCTGAGTGGAACTGCCCTTGTCCCCAGACGGTGCTTCCTGAGCAGTACTGCCCTTGTCCCCCAGACAGTGCTATCTGAGTGGTACTGTCCTTGTCCCCAGACGGTGCTTCCTGAGTGGTACTGTCCTTGTCCCCAGACAGTGCTACCTGAGTAATACTGTCCTTGTCCCCAGACGGTGCTACCGGAGTGGTACTGTCCTTGTCCCCAGATGGTGCTTCCTGAGTGGTACTGTCCTCGCCCCCAGACGGTGCGATCTGAGTGGTACTGTCCTTGGCCCCAGATGGTGCTTCCTGAGTGGTACTGTCCTCGTCCCCAGACGGTGCTGTCTGAGTGGTACTGTCCTTGGCCCCAGATGGTGCTTCCTGAGTGGTACTGCCCTTGTCCCCAGACGGTGCCACCTGAGCGGTACTGCCCTTGTCCCCAGATGGTGCTTCCTGAGTGGTACTGTCCTCGTCCCCAGACGGTGCCACCTGAGCGGTACTGCCCTTGTCCCCAGATGGTGCTTCCTGAGTGGTACTGTCCTCGTCCCCAGACGGTGCCACCTGAGCGGTACTGCCCTTGTCCCCAGATGGTGCTTCCTGAGTGGTACTGTCCTCGTCCCCAGACGGTGCTATCTGACTGGTACTGTCCTTGTCCCCAGACGGTGCTGTCTGAGTGGTACTGTCCTTGTCCCCAGATGGTGCTTCCTGAGTGGTACTGCCCTTGTCCTCAGACGGTGCCACCTGAGCGGTACTGCCCTTGTCCCCAGACGGTGCTACCTGAGCGGTACTGCCCTTGTCCCCAGACGGTGCCACCTGAGGAGTACTGCCCTTGTCCCCAGACGGTGCTATCTGAGCGGGAATACCCTTGTCCCCAGACAGTGCTACTTGAGTGGTACTGTCCTTGTCCCCAGACGGTGATACCTGTGTGGTACTGTCCTTGTCCCCAGACAGTGCTTCCTGAGTGGTACTGTCCTTGTCCCCAGAAGGTCTTATCTGAGCCCTAATGTCCTTGTCCCCAGGCGGTGCATACCAGTCTCACTCAAAAAAAAATCCACACGTACCTTCAAACCACTTCTATCGTTTGCTCCTTTACATGTTCTCTTCACACCCATTTGTATTTATTGCTTTATGCTCTTATCAGTAGTATTTGCTGCGTATAGTTTTGTTCCATAACAATGATAATAATAATAATAATAATAATAATAATAATAAAAACCATCAACTCCTGTTCTTCTATCGGGGTTGTGGGTTCCTTCTCCCAGCAGCATTCATTGGAGGCCTTGTCATTTCGGAACTTTTTCGTCTCTACATATTTGGTGTTTCTGTTATTCAGTCCGCTCATCATGTGCCATGTGCAATGCTCACCTGTAAAAGGACATTGCCGTGGAGAGACTGGTGAAATGTAGGCCTATGGATGAAAAAAAAAAATCACGCTGGAACGTCAATAATGGCAAATACCCAATTTCGAATTGAAACCTGAGGCCTACATGTCACTTAGCGAACCGACGTCTTGCCTTCCTGTCCCCAGCCTCCAGCTTGCTGTGATCACAATGGCGCTGGGGGAGTCTAAGCAATTTGTGTCATGAATGAAAACAGTTTCCCAGGGCGAGGGGAGAAAGGAACGATTTGTCTGCGCAGTTTTCATCTCGTTCAGCCTCGGATTGTTAATGGCGTTGCAGCCGAGAGCCTTTCAGAGGCGCTGACCCTTGCTTTCACCCCTCTGCTGTTCTTTCGCCTCCACCTCTCCCGCCCCTGGGTTCAACATCTCCCAATCTCCCAATCTCGCATGCCTTCTGGCCCGACATCTCCGTTTACTGGTGATCACAGCCTCCTGGGCCTGCCTGGCTCCAAATGGCATGTTTGCTCGCTGTCAGGGAGGCCTAATTGATGCATTTTCTAAATGCTCTGACTCCTGTGATTGTAAATCTCTGCGTTTAACATCATTCAGCCATTATACGAATGAAGCATTTGTTTAAAAAGTACAATCAAAAGTGTTTAAAAAGTAAAAAAAAAAAATTGTGAAACATTGAGCGTGCATGAGCCAAAAATATTGTATTTTAAAAACTTATTCTTGTCAAGTCCTGATGATGCCTGAAGACAGAAACAGGATCAAGTAGTTCTTACTTTTTGGTCTTGGCCCCAGCCGATGTGCTGTGTCCGTGAAGTTTGACAAGCTTCGTATGACCGTGTACTTTGGTGCTTGGTGGTTCGTGCAAAAACTTAGCTTTATCATAATGATTGGATATTTTTGCCCTTTTTTTGCATGAAAGTGAGTTTCTAATGTGGAGAAATATGGTGTCCCAGATTGAATCTTCGAAAATGTAGCGCCGAGGATGTGTAGAGTTAATTGTCTCTCTCTCTCTCTCTCTCTCTCTCTCTCTCTCTCTCTCTCTCTCTCTCTCTCTCTCTCTCTCTCTCTCTCTCTCTCTCTCTCTCTCTCTCTCTCTCTCTCTCTCTCTCTCTCTCTCTCTCTCTCTCTCTCTCTCTCTCTCTCTCTCTCTCTCTCTCTCTCTCTCTCTCTCTCTCTCTCTCTCTCTCTCTCTCTCTCTCTCTCTCTCTCTCTCTCTCTCTCTCTCTCTCTCTCTCTCTCTCTCTCTCTCTCTCTCTCTCTCTCTCTCTCTCTCTCTCTCTCTCTCTCTCTCTCTCTCTCTCTCTCTCTCTCTCTCTCTCTCTCTCTCTCTCTCTCTCTCTCTCTCTCTCTCTCTCTCTCTCTCTCTCTCTCTCTCTCTCTCTCTTTCTCTCTCTCTCTCTCTCTCTCTCTCTCTCTCTCTCTCTCTCTCTCTCTCTCTCTCTCTCTCTCTCTCTCTCTCTCTCTCTCTCTCTCTCTCTCTCTCTCTCTCTCTCTCTCTCTCTCTCTCTCTCTCTCTCTCTCTCTCTCTCTCTCTCTCTCTCTCTCTCTCTCTCTCTCTCTCTCTCTCTCTCTCTCTCTCTCTCTCTCTCTCTCTCTCTCTCTCTCTCTCTCTCTCTCTCTCTCTCTCTCTCTCTCTCTCTCTCTCTCTCTCTCTTTCTCTCTCTTTCTCTCTCTTTCTCTCTCTTTCTCTCTCTTTCTCTCTCTCTCTCTCTCTCGTTCTGGAGTTTCATTGGTCATGAATCAAGATATGGTGTGGTGTCCACAAGCCCAATGACGTGATCACAATTTTCCTCTTTTCGGGGCTGTCATATAATACTCGCATGGAGAGACTTTTCTCAACTCTTGCTCTTTCTCATCTGTTTCATTCCTGTTCTTGTTGTCATTCATTACCTGTCACTCACGGGCTTGTTTCCTTGCCTTGAGCATGAACCAAGCCTCTTTTTCACATTCAAGTCAATCTTGCTCGCTCAGACACAAAACACCTCCAAAACCGGCTTGGCAAGCAGCTGGATTCCATGATATGAGCGACTGTCTTGGCTGGGAAAGAGTAAAGAGCCAGGTGTGTTTGTGGAAAGCATTACAGGTGATGCTGGAAAGATATTTACTGCAACACCACATCCTGGATGAAGAAAGAGTTTGCGTCACAAACGTAGAAAATTAAACAGATCTTACAGTTTCGAGCAAGAGGTGCCAACAAATGATTGATGACTCGGGCTCACAGAAGACTTTGCACAGAGACCAGGTGTAAGAAAAGGACTTTTACATGAATTACAGGTTCATTGTAACTAGTCTGATGGGAAGGTGAAACAGACGGACATAAACATGAAATATCAGCAATTGTGATGGTGAATCGCAGACGAGCGAAGAGGTTTCGAAACAATCACAACGCATTGAAGGCATGCGTGTGCTTGTTCGGATGAGGAAGTAGTTGTTACAGTGGAAGAAATGTTTGCAATTGAGAGCAAATGCTTTGAACCACCTTTGGTCTCAATGCCAGGGGCAAGATGACTTTGGTGGTTGAAATAAAACAAAGTAAATTAAAAGGAATAACCGTACTTTGATACCTGTCAAGTTCTCTGAAAAGTTGACCAGGACAATGTTTTTTTGGATGCCATTATTTAATTATTTTTAAAATTATATTTGTATGTATCTTTTGGATGCCACGTCGAGGCTCGTCTAAAAGCTAATACACAGAACAAATAACGAGGCAGGAGACAAGAGGGGCAGGAGAGGGAAGCACAAAATAGTGGGGAACAGAGAAAATAGGAGATCTGTGGAAGGGAGAGGGATGAGGCGGGGTAAATGAGATGGCACTACAGGGCCTTTCAGGAAGGAAATCAGGGAGTTTGAAGGAGGTAGGTTTGGGGAGGATTGATGGGGGTAGAAGAGATCATGGTTTTGGATGGAGGGAAGAGATGACATGGTGGTAAACAGCTGTTTTGAAGACCTGGAGGGAGGAGTGGGATTGAAGAGTGTGTGGGAGTTTGTTCCAGAGGCGGGAAAATAGAGGAATGAAAGAGTGAAGGTGAGCAGTCATTCTTGATTTTGGCAGTTTCACCAGAAGGGGGTTTCTGGTTGACCTTGAGTGCCCTGAGGAAATATGAGGGAGACGGATCACAGACAGAGCAAGGGGGCGAGGCCGGAGAGGAGACGGTAAAAGACAGAAGGACCATGGACCTGCCTGCGGTGAGAGAGAGAGAAAGAGAAAGTCTCAGCTTCAACGCGAGAGACACCAATGATTCTAAAAGCCTTGGTTTCCACAATGTGAAGTCGAGTGAGGTGTGAGGCAGAAGCAGCACCGAAGAGGGGGGAGCAGTACTCCATCAGACTGCAGAGGAAAACTTTGTAAGTGGTTAGAAGCTCAGGTGTGCCAAGGAAAGACTTTGCGTGATGTAGGATTTATTGTCCGGTCAGATTATATCTGTGACTTGCTACAGGTACCATGTAAACCTGCATGAACCTGCTTCATGATCGGGTAGCTGGCGAATAAACCGTCTCCCCCACCAGGTTTTCTGGTGAGGAGGGCATATGATTATGGACACCAAGCAGGATTAAAAACAAAACCTGGCAAAGTGTGGCGGAGCTCCTTGTGAGCCAACGGCAATCCATTTCTGGTGCTCAACTGTGTCTGCGGACGTCCTCCTGCAGTTGGGTTACGATTTTTTCGGAGGTTTGTGGCAGGATTTGCTCTTCGGCCACCGTAAAACGCAAAATTTTCGCAAAACCCACAAATGCAAAGAAAACTGAAAACCCACTCCTTGGGAGTACCTCCTGTGCAGCTCCCCTTCCCAAAGCAGCGCACCGGATGACGGGATCGGGGCAAAGCCTTCGGTATCCCCATTCCTTGATGAGAGGAGGAAAAGCACGGGGTAAACTTCCAAGGTCAGGTTGCGGTGGAGTGCATCAGAGTGGTGCTGACGTGTCATCCACCAGACGGCGGTCTCCTTCGGTTAACCCGAGGAGGTCCCTTCAGGGGCATGTCAGTAATATCCTATCCCGAAGAGAGGATGATCACCTGTCTCTATTATCATCTGAGCTGAAGCGTTTGAACATCGGTATCGCAGCACTCTCTGAGGTTCGGAGACCGGATAGTGGCGAGATCATGCCACGTGGTTACACCTACTATTGGTCTGGTGGCTCAGATGGTAACCATACCTAAGGAGCTGCTGCAGCTGTGTCAGCAAGGTGACTCCAATGATAATAATTGAGGTAACTTCGGTCAATGAGCGTATTATGAGACGAAGGATTCTCCACTCCTTCGGTGTCATTTCCCTGGTCTCTGTATATGATCCGACTGAGGCGAGTGATCTCACCGTGAAGGATTCATTCTGTGCCACGCCCAAGTCTGTGGTTCATCAGTGTCCCAGGCGAGATACACTTCTAGTCTTGGGGGATTTCATTGCATCAACTGGAACTGATAAGGATGGTTATGAGGTGTGTGTTGGTCCCCATGGGTCTGGAACTGTGAACCACAATAGCACTAAGTTACTTGACTTTGCAAGAAGTCATGGAGTTAAGGTGGCCGGTTCATGGTTTCAGCGCCCACAAGGTCATCGCTGGACTTGTTATTCCAACGCTGGTGGTGTGGCAAAGGAGACTGACCATGTGCTTGTTGATGGTCACTGGAGGATGATCCAGAACTGCAGGGTCTACCAGAGTGCTCATTTATTCAATACCGACCACAAGTTTGTTGGAGCAACTCTGAAGTTGCAGCTTAAATCCGGGAGAATGGTGCCATCCCAGCCTAGGCTGGATGTTGGCAAGCTCAAGGATGAGAGGGTAGCTGAGGAGTTTGCGAACAGGCTGAGTGGAGATTTGGGGGGTCTGGGTGCTTTGGGAGATCCTGAAGAGTTGTGGAGTGCCTTCAAGACCACCATCCTTGATGTTGCTGGTGGATATCTTGGAACTCATCGTAGGGTGAAGAAGATTTTTGTCTCAAGTTACACTGGATACCATTGACCAGAGTCACAGGGCCAGGCTGAATGGCAGAGCTGAGCTGTTCATGGAGTTGAGGTGTAAAACTTACGTGCACAGAGGGTGGATAAGGAGGCCTATGTGCGAGGAATCTGTGAGGGGGTAGAACATCACCTGTGATCAAGAGATTTTCATCCTGCTTACAGGGGAATTCACGCATTGCGTTACCCCAAGCCTGTCCCTCGGTGTACTGCAGTTAGAGCAGATGGTGGTGGCTCTTGACAGAAGAGTCTGAAATGAAGGCCCAATGGGCCGGTTACTTTGACAGGTGTGCCAAGCTGATCCACAACTGTTGAGTTGGATGTCAGGGGTGTTACGATCCCTGTTGCCGACCCTTCAATCAACCGTGATCCACCTTCATTTGTGGAAACAGGCTGCAGTGAACCAATTGAAATGAGGTAAAGCTCCAGGGATCTGTGACGTCCATGCTGAACTTCTCAAGGCTGGTGGAAATGCTGTACTCATGTCATTGCATGCAGGTCTGTGTTCTGCTTGGAACACAGGCGTCATCCCAACAGACTGGAAGAGGGGCCTTGTTGTCCCTCTCTGGAAAGGGAAGGGTGATCGCCAAGACTGCAACAACTACCGAGGGGTGACACTGCTCTCAGTGCCGGGCAAGGTCTTGCTCGGATAATTATTGATAGGTTTTGCCACCATCTGCTTGAGCACCAGCGTCCAGAGCAGTCAGACTTTACACCAAAGAGGATAACGATTGACCATATCCTTGCTCTTCGGGTCTTCACCGAACGCAGACGAGAGTTTCGGCAGGGGCTGCTTGCAGCCTATGTTGATCTCTGTAAAGCATTTTATTCAGTGAATCGGGATGCCCTCTGGAGGATTCTTGGTCTTCGTTGTGTGCCACGAAAACTGATCAATCTGATGTCTGAACTAAACTCTGGTACTGAGAGTGCTGTGAGATGTGATGATGCCATCTCTGAGTTATTTCCAGTTGTTACTGGAGTTCGTCAGGTGTGTGTACTTGCCCCCACACTTTTCAGCACTTGTATGGACTGGATTCTAGAGAGGATGTTGGGGAGTTCAAGCTGCGGTGCATCGTTTGGAATGTCAAGATCTCTGACCTCGATTTCGCAGATGATGCAGTCATCTTTACGGAGACTCTGAATATCTTTTTGGGGACCCTCGAGGTGCTGAATAGGTTGGCGGAGTCACTGGGATTGTGGGTTTCCTGAGTCAAAACTAAGATCCAGGTTTTCAATGACATCTTGGATGCTGCTGTCCTGTCTGTACCTTTTGTGGTGATGATGTTGAGGTCATGGAGAGATTCACTTACCTTGGCAGTGACATTCATGTCTCTGCGGCTGTGAGCCAGAGGTCAATAGATGTCTGGATCGAGCCTGGAGAGTCATGGATTCACTGGATCATGAGGTGTGGTGCTGTCAGTACCTGTGCAGGAGGATGAAAGTCAGTCTTCAGGTCCTTGGTGCTTCCAGTCTTGTTCTTCGGATGTGAGACTTGGAATCTGACCAGGGATCTGAGACGGAGACTTCATTCCTTTCATACCAGGTCTGTTCTGAGAATCCTTGGTTCTCGCTGGTGTCCAACAAGCGGTTGCTGAGTGTGACTAAAATGAGATTTGTTTCCTGCATAGTCCATGAACATCATCTGTGGATGAATGGACATGTGGCTCATTTTCCTGATGCTGATCCTGCTCACCAGATTCTCTCAATGAGGGAGTCTCGTGAGTGGAGGAGGCCAATGGGCCGATCACGTGCCTCGTGGTTGCAGCAGGTTGATCAGCATCTCAGGGAGATGGGGATTGGCCAGGCATCTGCCTGGTGGATGGCCAGACGGAGGCCCCTGGAGTACCCGTGGAAAGTGGACGCAGCAACACTCTGATTTGGCGCATGCTCCCATACCTGACCTGATCTGATACCCAGTCGACGACTGGCTTTGGAGGCCAACTTGGAGATGTGGCTTCCCCAGGAAAGATAGTGGCAGATAGTGAGACCCAAAACTTTGAATGAAAGGATTTCTTCAAGGGAATTGTTGAGAATTTAGATTGGGAGGGGGGGGGGAGTTCCAGATGGACCTTTCAAAGAGACATCATGAGAGTGTGAGATTTGTCAGGATTGAAAGATGTATTCCAAGTGTTTCACCAGCTTGTGATTTTATCCAGGTCTGCAGAGTGGTGATGCTACTGCCTGCCAATCAGAGGGATGAGAGATGGTTTGGCAGAGGGTGGAGTCATCAGCAAAGAGATAAAGGGGATTTTCCAGAGAGTCGGAGAGATCATTGATGAAAACCAGAAAAATCACAGGACCCAGAACACTCCCTTGAGGAACTCCAGCCTGGACAGGAAGATGAGAGAGAGGATTCAATTAAGGGCCACGCCTTGCCTGCGACAGGAGAGGAAGTCCACGAGCCATGAGTGGAGATTGCCTTTGATACCATAAAAAGAGAGTTTGGTGAGTAGTGCGGGATGCCAAATCATATTGAAAGCTCGCGATACGTCCAGGAAGATGGCTGTGATATCATGTCTGGCATTTAGAACCTCCATCCACATACATATATATATATATATATATATATATATATATATATATATATATATATATATATATATATATATATATTAACATATACACTGATGAGCCCAAACATTATGACCACCTGCCTAATATACTGTTGGTCCTCCATGTGCCGCCAAAACAGCACTGACCCGCCGAGGCATGGACTCTACAAAACCCCTGAAGGTGTCCTGTGGTATCTGGCACCAAAACATTAGCAGCAGATCCTTCAAGTCCTGTAAATTGCGAGGTGGAGCCACCGTGGATCGGAGTTGTTGGTCCAGCCCATCCCACAGATGCTCAATTGGATTGAGATCTGGAGAATTTGGAGGCCAGGGAAACACCATGAACACTTCATCATGTTCCTCAAACCATTCCCAAACAATGTATGCAGTGTGGCAGGGTGCATTATCCTGCTGAAAGAGGACACTGCCATCAGGGAATACCATTGCCATGAAGGGGTGTACCTGGTCTGCAATGATGTTTAGGTCAGTGACACGTGTCAAATTGATGTCCACATGAATGGCCAGACCCAGGGTTTCCCAGCAGAACATTTCCCAGAGCATCACACTACCTCCACCGGCTTGTCGTCTTTCCACAGTGCATCCTGGTGCCATCACTTCCCCAGGTGAACGGCGCATACATACACGGCCATCCACGTGATCTAAAAGAAAACAGGACTCATTGGACCAGGCGACCTTCTTCCACTGCTCCAAGGTCCAGTTCCAATGCTCGTGTGCCCATTGTAGGCACTTTCGACGGTGGACAGGGGTCATCATGGGCACTCTGACCGATCTGCCGCTACGCAGCCCCAAACGCAGCAGGATGCGATGTACTGTGGATTGTGACACAATCCTCCCGTGACCACCATTAAAATTTTCTGTGACTTGTGCCACAGTAGACCTTCTGTCGGTTTGGACCAGACGGGATAGCCTTTGTTGTCCTCGCGCATCGATGAGCCTTGGGCACCCAACACCCTGTTGCTGGTTTGTGGTTTGTCCCTCCTCGGACCATTGTCGGTAGGTACTCACCACTGCTGACCGGGAGCACCCCACAAACCTTGCCGTTTCAGAGATGCTCTGACCCAGTCGTCTGGCCATAACAATTTGTCCCTTGTCAAAGTCGCTCAGGTCTTTACTCCTGCCCATTTCTCCTGCATCCAACACATCAACTTTAAGAACTGACTTCACTTGCTGCCTCATTTATCCCACCCCTTGACAGGTGCCATTGTAACAAGATAATCAATGTTATTCACTTCACCTGTCAGTAGTCATAATGTTTTGGCTCATCAGTGTATAATGTTAGTGTGCTTGAAACATTTTTGGATCTGTGTGAGTCGTTCATTATTAAGTACGAGCAAATAAAACCTGTCGCTTCACAAACGGGAATATTAAGGTGGGGGAAAGAAGGAGGGCGAGAGAGGGGGGGAGAAAGGAGGGAGTGAAGGGGGCAAGTGGGGGAGGGGAGGGAGAATGGAAAGAGGGGAGGGAGAGATGAGGGAGAAAGGTGAGAAGGGGAGGGAGAGAGGAGGGAAGGGGAAGTGAGGAGGGATGGGTGAGTTAGGAGGGGTAGCAATGAGGGATGAGGGTGTGAGGAAGGGTGGAGCTAGAATAGAGAAAAGAGCGAGGTCAGAGAGGGAGAGGAGAGAGAGAGAGAAAGGGAGAGGGGGAGGAGGGAAATAATGGGGAGGGGAGCACGGCGGTTCTAGCAGATGTAACGCCCCATTCAACGTCCATCCGAGAAACGGAATATGCACTGATGAATCACCCACCCTGCCTATGAAACACTGGGATGACAGTTCATAGCTGGGTCAGGATTCGACTTCAGGCCAACCAGCTTAGAGCGAGCGTGCATACCTCTTGGATATCCTGCCATGATGTGGCGATTCATTGTTTTGTAATAAGGCCTAGGTCACATTTGCCACGGCGGCTGTGGGGTCTCCAAAATCTGCAGCCACTAGCAATTATAGGGCGGCCGCAGTCTTTCCACGGTCACACAATGTAGCAGTCACATATGTTTTTATTTTTTCGGGTAACCGCACGGCGTGTTTATAAATTGTGGAGACCGAAAACGTGGGGGTGCCGTACGGTCTTTGATATGATGTCGCACGGTGACCTTAGGGCGTTCCTGCGGCGGCCATAGAATTTTCAAGGCAGACGCAAGGTGCCCGCAAGGCGGCCGCAGGGGGACCTTAAAGCGAACATGCGGCCAGATGGACGGTAACGAGTGGGTATATATACCAGTTCTTTTTTTTACTGGAATAAAAATACGACAGTATATATAACTGAATATACTATAACTATAATATACCGTGGTATATTATATCCGAACGCCCCATTGTTTGAACAAATTGGAATCCGAACAATTTTTTTTGAGAAAATTTTGCCCTAAAAACCTAATACATTTTTTAAAAAACCGAACACAACGTAGCGTTCATGTCTGTTCACGTGTCTCCCCCACCTGTTCAAGCCGCATCTTCGCGCTTTGTTCATTCAGTTCATCGGTGGAAGTCCTCGTGAAAGCATCTCTCGTGTGTCGATTGATACTTTAGGCCTCAGTCACATTTGCTCTACGGCGAGGATACGGCGGCCGTACGCCCTCTGAATTGACAGAAACGTGCGGCGGCCGCAGAGAAACTGAGGTGGCCTCAGGGTGGCCCTATGCCGTTTGGCCATATTTTACAGGCCGTAAGGTCGCCGTGGAATTATAACGCAGAGTTATAACTTTTTTGATTTCTACGTTCGCCGTAGAAATTCGACAAGCCGAAACAAAAGAACTGGTAAAAAAAAAATTAAAAAAATTTTTTTTAAAAATTAACCCATTCGTTACCGTCCGTCTGGCCGCACGTTCGGCTTCGGGTCCCCCTGCGGTCCCCCTGTGGTCCCCCTGCGGTCGCCTTGTGGGCACCTTGCGTCTGCCTTGAAAATTCTATGGCCGCCACAGGAACGCCCAAAGGTCACCGTGCAACATCAAATCAAAGACCGTGCGGCACACCCATTGTTTCGGTCTCCACAATTTATAAATACGTCGTGCGGCTAACCAAAAAATAACAAGGACAAATGTGTCCAAGAGTAGCGTCCAAAACCTAAAGATTTTGTTGGCGAAAAAAAAAAATTATTTAAAACAACAACTTCCGATATTTCGTCACGTGTCTTCATTAAGCCAATAGCGAAACCCGTCATAATGTATTTACGTATTTACGATATATCGTGTATTTACGAAATATATAATGCATTTACGAAATTACAATACGATAAATGGAATAATCTTTAAATAGTAACGTCAACTTTTCGAAACTTTAAAGCAAATGTCCGAATATATTTAAAAGTTCATGATAGACGCTCTCAAAAGGCACCGTCAATGTGAGGATGTGTACATGTGCTCAGTATTTAAGGCGATCCGGATCTTGTACAAGAGCCGAGTCCGAGAGATTAACGTTTTGTCTTCACAAGAAGAACAACAACACCGAGCTCTCCATGAGCAGCGTACGCTGCGCGAGACATATGTGACTGCCACATTGTGTGACCGTGGAAATACTGCGGCCGCTTTATAATTGCTCGTGCCCAGACATTTTGTAGACCCTCCGGCCGCCGAGCCAAATGTGACAGGCCTTACCTCGTGTTTTCACCTTCATTTGTGATGTTTGTTTTTTTTAATCAACTTGTGTTTTAATTAGTAACGAAAAAAGCAATCCGATCACGTGGAGTGACGGCATGTCGGGCAAGGATTGAATTTCACAGCAAAACCAGTTGTAATTTGGAATATCCATGATTACGTCAGCCCGATGCGTTTGATGAAAGTGATTGTGGTTCTGCGGGCATCATGTTTGATGAGGTGCCCTGAGGGCAGCGCTCTCGCAGAGTGTGCGAGCGATCGGAACCCAGGCCGGAGCTCGAGCCTGTGTGGACCTTTGGATGTGGTGATTGTACCAGTTTACATACAATACACCACCACCGAAGGTCATTTACTCATCTTATTTTATCTTAAACATGGGGAATTTCACGTTAAAGTGTTTTGAAAGTGGGTTTTCTTTGGGTCCACGAACGGATTAATTCACTCCATTATTTCTTATTGGGAAAATATTTTTGGAATCCGAACTTTTTGCAATCCGAACAGCCTCCTGGAACGAATGAAATTGGGATTCTGGGGGCACCACTGTGTATAGGCAAACACCTATACTCTGATCTCTAGCGGTAGCGCACGGTGGACGCACGGTTGATGCAGACTGCCACAGAGGCCGTACGTCGGTGCACACGGGCGTAGGGGAAACGTGTGTCGACCCTGCGTTGCCCGCAGGTAGTCACACAGACCGCAAGGCCACCGTACGGCGACCGTGGAAATAGTGCAGCCGCCGTAATTTTTTGGGAGTTGGGAAAATTCATTTTTCATTGAGAAGAGCTTACGGCAGCCGCACGAATAACGCAAGCACACCATACGCCCTACGTACGGTCGACGTGGAACACATCTACGTCATAGCTTGGCTTGTCGAATTGCTACGGCGAACGTAGAAATGAAAAAAAGTTCTAACTCCGCGCTATAATTCCACGGGAACCCTATGGCCTGTAAAATATAGCCATACGGCGTAGGGCCTTCCTGAGGTCACCTCAGTTTCTCTGCGGCCGCCGCACATTTCTGTCAATTCAGAGGGCGTACGGCCGCCGTATCCTCGCCGTAGAGCAAATGTGACCTAGGCCTAAGTGAAAACATTTTTTACTCACTGTAATCATCTAATTTATCACCTAAATCACCTAACTCTAGAGATGTCCCCCACTGGACAGCCGCGTCGCGGTATCGCCATCGAAACTTGCAGAGATCGAAGCTTGAAGAGCGCCCCAAGCAAAAATGAAATGTTTAATTTGTTATACATATCTATCTATGTCGAAGTGACGAGTCATATAATGAAAATAAGATCATATAAAACGGGAAATGGCTCAATAAAACTGCACATTTTCAGTGAGTGAGCCACTGCCTGAGGGACTGTACGACAACGTGGGCCAAATGCAGGTGAGTCGGGCCTGAACTTTGTTCAAGTTGATCGACATATTCGGTGGCATTGTGAATACTTTTGCCTTGTATGGCCATGGCTTGGAAACGAACAATCAAGCAATTTGTATTGTGTTCACCAAATGGCTCAAGCGCTCAAGCAAGAACTCCAACAAAATGGTTGATAAGGAATGGCTGGCTTGGCAAGCGATTAGCGATCGCCCATTGGTCATGTAAACACCATGTACCCAGAGACACCCAGAATGTCAGGCAATGTCCGAGTTGGACAAATGAACACTTTTCTACCTGTAGGAACTACTGCTGAAGCCGATGAAGAAGTTTAAATTTTGAAATTTGGCCGAAATTCTCGAGGTTCGTGGCGTGTGTGGAAAAGAAAGAAAGCCACAACCGCTGGTGTTTCCGGGTGTTTATAAGCATTGCAATGTATCCAGTATTCCGTAGCTATGATGAACAGGCATTCGATAATATGAGTGTGGAAAGTGAAGAAAAAATATTTTACCGTTAACAAATTGTTGCGGCTTGTTCCAAGTTAGGACTGGTTGAGCAGGCCAAAAAAAGATGGTGAACTAAGACCTCAGCGAGGGATGGTGAGGTGACCAAGGATGAGCTTTGACATAGGATATAATTAAATAAGGCTGTTAATTATCTTCAAAAGGCATGTTTTAATTAACCCAAACACACAATTTTCACTCGTGCACTTCCTTGGAGTTTTCTTAGTTTGCGTGCAAAGTTTCAGGATGCGAGGTTTCATGGTTTTGGAGTTACGAAGGACACACACACACACACACACGCACGCACGCACGCACGCACGCACGCACGCACGCACGCACGCACGCACACACACACACACACACACACACTAACACTTATTTTATACATAGATAAATAGATAAGCAGCTTGTGACAAGTAAACAAATCATCATCAAAATACCCATTTAATATAACACACGAGATGGATTGATGACCACAAACATCTTTGAGTGAACATTACTGACTATTATTGTATAGGACTACTGAGAGGTATGAACACTCCCGTCTGAACTGTCTAGCCTAGGTTTGAATCCCGACCCAGCCATAAACTGTCTTCCTGATGTTTCACAGACAGGGTTATTCATCAATGTGTGTCCCGTTCCTCAGATGGACATTAAACTGGCGTCCATATGCCCACATTAGTTGGTGCACGTTTAAGATCCCATGGTATTCTTTGCGAAGAGCAGGCGAGCTATCACCTGCACCATGAACAAATTACTAATTCCTAATCTAACTACTGCTGGGAGAGCAGTAAAGAGTAAACGGCACGATGGCTCCTGTACCACCTGAGGAGTCGGCGCGATGGCCCCCGCTTCACCTGAGGAGTCGGCGCAATGGCCCCCACATCACCTGAGGAGTCAACGCGATGGCCCCCGCTTCACCTGAAGAGTCGGCGCGATGGCCCCCGCTTCACCTGAAGAGTCGGCGCGATGGCCCCCGCTTCACCTGAGGAGTCAGCGCAATGGCCCCCACATCACCTGAGGAGTCAACGCGATGGCCCCCGCTTCACCTGAAGAGTCGGCGCGATGGCCCCACATCACCTGAGGAGTCAGCGCGACGGCCCCCGCTTCACTTGAAGAGTCGGCACGATGGCCCCCGCTTCACCTGAAGAGTCGGCGCGATGGCCCCCGCTTCACCTGAGGAGTCAGCACAATAGCCCCCACTTCACCTGAAGAGTCGGCACGATGGCCCCCACATCACCTGAGGAGTCAGCGCGATGGCCCCCGCTTCACCTGAGGAGTCGGCGCGATGGCCCCCGCTTCACCTGAGGAGTCGGCGCAATGGCCCCCACATCACCTGAGGAGTCAGCGCGATGGCCCCCACATCACCTGAGGAGTCAGAGCGATGGCTCCCGCTTCACCTGAAGAGTCGGCGCAATGGCCCCGCTTCAACTGAAGAGTCAGCGCGATGGCCCCCGCTTCACCTGAGGAGTCAGCGCAATGGCCCCCACATCACCTGAGGAGTCAACGCGATGGCCCCCGCTTCACCTGAGGAGTCGGCATGATGGTCTCCGCATTGCCTGAGTAGCCGGCGTGATGGCCCCGCATCGCCTGAGGAGTCTGCGTGATCTGAAGAGTCGGCGCGATGGCCCCCGCTTCACCTGAGGAGTCAGCGCAATGGCCCCCGCTTCACCTGAAGAGTCGGCGCGATGGCCCCCACATCACCTGAGGAGTCAGCGCGATGGCCCCCGCTTCACCTGAGGAGTCGGCGCGATGGCCCCCGCTTCACCTGAGGAGTCGGCGCAATGGCCCCCACATCACCTGAGGAGTCAGCGCGATGGCCCCCACATCACCTGAGGAGTCAGAGCGATGGCTCCCGCTTCACCTGAAGAGTCGGCGCAATGGCCCCGCTTCAACTGAAGAGTCAGCGCGATGGCCCCCGCTTCACCTGAGGAGTCAGCGCAATGGCCCCCACATCACCTGAGGAGTCAACGCGATGGCCCCCGCTTCACCTGAGGAGTCGGCATGATGGTCTCCGCATTGCCTGAGTAGCCGGCGTGATGGCCCCGCATCGCCTGAGGAGTCTGCGTGATCTGAAGAGTCGGCGCGATGGCCCCCGCTTCACCTGAGGAGTCAGCGCAATGGCCCCCGCTTCACCTGAAGAGTCGGCGCGATGGCCCCCACATCACCTGAGGAGTCAGCGCGATGGCCCCCGCTTCACCTGAAGAGTCGGCACGATGGCCCCCGCTTCACCTGAAGAGTCGGCGCGATGGCCCCCGCTTCACCTGAGGAGTCAGCACAATGGCCCCCGCTTCACCTGAAGAGTCGGCGCGATGGCCCCCACATCACCTGAGAAGTCAGCGCGATGGCTCCCGCTTCACCTGAGGAGTCAGCGCGATGGCCCCCGCTTCACCTGAGGAGTCAGCGCAATGGCCCCCACATCACCTGAGGAGTCAACGCGATGGCCCCCGCTTCACCTGAGGAATCGGCACGATGGTCTCCGCATTTCCTGAGTAGCCGGCATGATGGCCCCGCATCGCCTGAGGAGTCTGCGTGATCTGAGCAGTCGGCGTGATGGCCCCCGCATTGCCTGTGGAGTCCGCGTGATGGCCCCCGCATTGCCTGTGGAGTCAGCGTGATGGCCCCCGCATCGCCTGTGGAGTCAGCGTGATGGCCCCGCATCGCCTGAGGAGTCTGCGTGATCTGAGGAGTCGGCGTGATGGCCCCCGCATTGCCTGTGGAGTCAGCATGATGGCCCCCGCATCGCCTGTGGAGTCAGCGTGATGGCTCCGCATCGCCTGAGGAGTCTGCATGATCTGAGGAGTCGGCGTGATCTGAGGAGTCGGCGTGATGGCCCCTGCATCGCCTGTGGAGTCAGCGTGATGGCCCCCGCATTGCCTGTGGAGTCAGCGTGATGGCCCCCGCATCGCCCGTGGAGTCAGCGTGATGGGCCCGCATCACCTGAGGAGTCTGCGCGATGGCCTCCGCATAGCCTGAAGAGTCAGCGTGATGGCCCCCGCATCGCCTGAGGAGTCAGTGTGATGGCCCCCGCATCGTCTGAGGAGTCGGCGTGATGGCCCCCGCATCGCCTGAGGTGTCTGCTTGATGGCCACCGCATCGCCTGAGGAGTCGGCGTGATAGCCCCCGCATCGCCTGAAGAGTTGACGTGATGGCCCCCGCATCGCCTGAGGAATCTGCGCAATAGCCCCTGCATCACCTGAAGAGTTGACGTGATGGCCCCCGCATTGCCTGAGGAGTCTGCGTGATGGCCCCTGCATCGCCTGAGGAGTCGGCATGATGGCCCCTGTGTACTTTAAGTGCCATTTCGTCCCTTGGTATGCAGCTCACGATTATGTGGCATGATGTACAACAGAAATATGAAATCCATTCGACATACTCGACGTTCTCCACTTGTATTCTTTCGTCAGTTTATGTTTAATTTGCTGTTATGTCTTGTGTTCTCCACAGTGGCAAGGAAGAAAACAATGCGTCGCCATCTTTGTTTTCAACCAAAATGTCCCACAGTTGCTTAAAATATATTCACTATATAGGTTTTGGCTTTGAAAAAGAGAGTGATGAAGATGTTTTTTTTAATCGGTCGGGTAGGGTGGGGGGGGGAGGGGTCTCCAAAAATGGAGCTTTCGAGTCTAAACAGGAGACTTGATATATGGAACCATGCACCCTCTCAAAGGGAGCTATCCATGCATTGGGACCACACTCTGTGCAGAGCGTTGTGCTGACTCCGCAGTCTCCTTGGCTATTGGACACAATCCTGGACGGGTCGCCACTCCGACACAGGATACCAGCGAGCTTGCACTCATTTTGCCGACTTCAGAAGGATAACAGACAGAGTCAGCCCCACCTGGTATTGATTCAACATCCGAGTGGGATTTGAACTCAGGATCTGATGATCCCAAACCCACCACCCCAACCATTAAGCCAACACCAGGCATAAAGACAGCTATATCCTCCCAATAACAGCTGAAATTAGACAACGACCAAGGCGTTGTAGAGATGGTATCATCAGACTTTCATACAAGAGGTGTACCAAACTTATTACTCTGATTCAAACAAAATTCCACTCCTGATGCGGTACACATTCCCGAGTTCCATTCCCCTTATCTATTGTTTCCTGACAATGCACTCCATGCTCTCGTGGTTAGCAAACAATTATTCCTAAATATGAATATTTATTTCCGTGTGAACATAATCTTGATCACCATTATATTTCCTCATCGCACATTGCCGGATCTGGATTCGGACCTGAACCAAAATCGAATCAATTGGTCCTTGTTCACATAACCAAGCTCTCCACCAAATTTCGTCTGAATCCGTCCCCAACATTTTTGGATATTCCATTCACAAACAAACAAACGGACAGACAAGACAGACGAAGAGGGCTGAAAACATCACCTCCATCCACCTGCGGTGGCGGGGGTAATTAGACAGGATTACTAAAGGGAATCTGACCTTTCAACCCCTTTTTCGCACAAATGTCTCGTGGTTGGGTCACTAAGTTTACTTTTGAACCTGAAGTCCTGAAGTCCTTTATTTATATCATTTAACAATAGGTGCCGAACTGTGGTTCTCCACTCATCACCGCCTTCACTACCACCGTCTTTTTCTAGTTCTTGAGCCAATTATTTTCCCCACATCCTCAGAACCGAATAAGAAAGAATAAAATCATAATTTTTTTTTTTTTTTTTTGGTGCAATGGCTCAGTGACATTTCTGTTGGTAGTTTCTTCCCGAGTGTTGAATTCTTCACACATTGATAACAAACATTGAACGTGTGTTTGTGACAATGATGGAATTGAACATTCTGATACACAATTATTCTCTTTCTATCTCTTTCTGCACAAACTCTTCTCTACAACCACAACTACTCCCACCACACCCACAGCCAGACGTATCTCCTTTCCTCCCCCATCCTAACCCTTCATTCCTCTCCTCTCCTCTTGCTCGTTCCCTTCCCCCACTCTGATCCCACTCCTATTCACCTTATCGTCACTTCATTCTGTATTCCAACCGTCACCCATCCCCATTTAATCACCATATTGGCTTCTCATCAGGAATATTGTGTTTCTTGATGGTTGTGTTGTCATTTTGGTCAGAAAATCCTGAGAAACAAGTGGGCCTGGAGGTACCGGCTAAGACTTATATTCCCAGCAAAGAGGAATTGACAGGAAGGAAGGAGGTCGGTATATAAAGTTGATGAACATATCAAATAAGAAGGGTAACAATTTGAATGGTAATAATCAATAAATGAATAGGGAATGAGAGAGGAAGATAAGGAAAGTGATGATCAGAGGATTGGGAAGGAGGAGCATGTTGATTTTGAGGGGGAGCAAAAAGGCATTGGGATTAGGATAGGGGAAGAAGAGAACAGTGGGTTTTTGTGAAAACACTTCCCACGCCAAGAACAAGGCCCTGTGAAGGTCCAAAAGCAAAAGAGCAGTGTCAGACCACAAAGAGTTAACAAATGGTTGGACCCGTAGGCTGGATCTGAGCTGGGTGAAGGGCTAGGGGGTCGCGGGGGGCTATTGTGGCCACTGACAGGCCGACTGATGGGACGCCGAGGCAGCCGTGGCTGTGGGAATTCGAATACGGACAGACACGTACATGAACACACGGACAGCCTGACGGTCAGACATATTTCTTCACTGCAGACAAAGGAATGGCTGAAAAAGCAAGCAGCTCAAAGGTGCCTGTTGGTCCATTTTACTGGGAATGTGCACTTTGGAAAGTGGTGAAAATTCCTACAAATTCTGATTGCCAGGAACAAAGACAAAGACGTTATCATGGGGTGCGTGTGTGTGTGTGTGTGTGTGTGTGTGTGTGTGTGTGTGTGTGTGTGTGTGTGTGTGTGTGTGTGTGTGTCTGTGTGTGTGTGCGTGCGTGCGTGCGTGCGACTATGCAGACAACACAGTGCACAGACGAGCACGATGGCCAGCAGGCAGCTGGCACTCCGGATAAGGATCGGATGTTTCACCACAGGGTGGAAAACGTGCCATTCCCATTATCCTTCCATGTTCAGAGCCAAAAGCTCCAGGAAGCGCAAGACCAGAGCAAATAAGGAATCATGACGCCATTCTCAACGGTAAAGGAGATGGCACAGTAAAATTGCTCCTTCTCTTTAACGGTCTAGAGGCTTTCCCCAAATACCTGTGGTTTTATCAGCTTAGCTTTGACGGCACACCTGCTCTCTGGAGTATATAAACTAAAGCCGGTTGAAGATTATGGACGAGGGTCTCAAAACCACACAGAGCAGATGTAAAAGTAGCCAAGCGGCGAAAAAAAAAGGGACTATCGGACCACTGGTCTCACTCCTCGATATGGAAAACCAGAAGATGTACTAAATATATTCCTGGAACAAAATGCTTCCATCAATTTGTTGACTCCATTGGAGAAGCATTTCGTCTGAGGCTTTCTCACCTGAGGGGAATGTGATGGTCTTGTTCTCAACAACTGGTGCAGCACATGGAGGTCTAGTAAAAGTCATGGATTTAAATCTCCTGGAAAAGAGTACAGTATTCAAAATAAGGGCACAATGTTGATGACTCAACACAATAATGCTGATGACTCAGCATAAACAGTCTCCCCTTGATGGAAATTAAGATGTTCTTGAAAAGTATGAAGTCTGCTTCACCTGCCTCTCCTCCATGAGGATATCTGGCACACTTTGCCACCACTCAATAATTTCCTCAAATCTAATGATATACATGTTGGTACGGATCTGGGGTTCGAGTTTCACCATGAGGGGAAGCACTCAAGTTCCTCCCAAACACCCAGTCATGATGCTACCGGGCACGAATAACTTCGTGCTCTAGTGGGTTGTTAAGCATCCACGAGTGCCGATTGGTACTGTAAATCTGGTAGGGTTACACTCCATCGTGTGATACCTTTAGGTTTGGACGGCCGCACCAATTGGGGGGGGGGGGGTCTCCTGCTCTTGATGTGTACTCCAGTTAACCTACAGAATCAGGTGCAGCAAAGCGGAGCTACAAGTACGCACAGGCTAGCAAGAGCAAATCACAGAGGTTAGAACTTCTCAGCTACACTATGTGTGGACTATGCTGGACCAATAGGGAAAATATGCAATGAGGTGGGTACATTTATAACACAAGCAGGTTAATTACAACAAGTGAAGCAAGGGAAATGCAAATATTTACAAAATATACAAGACAGTGCAGAATTTACCCTGTGATAAACAACTTCTACAATCTTCACTCATACTGTACAAAACAAGTGCCATCAGAAACATACCCCAAGGAAAGTTGGAGAGCAAAGAGAGATGAGGAAAGATGAGATATTTGCGACCTCTTTTGTACCTGGCATGGCCGATGGGCCCATGCTCGACAGTCGCTTAGGAGGGGGGAGAGGGGAGGAAATCTGAGGATGTCTAAAGGTGTGTGGTCGGAGGAGGGGTGCAATGCGATGAGGGGTGCGATGAGATGCAGGTGGAAAGTGGGTGAGGTTCAGAGAAGGAATTGAAAAGAGGTGCATGTTTGTCGTTTCGCTCTGAAAAGAGCGGTTGTACAGGACTTGCCCTTGTCAATTGCAATTTGCATCCACAGCAGACAAGACAGAAAATAAGAGACATAATGTGTGAGAAGATAGTCCGAATGATGTGTGAGGAAGTCTGTACTTGTAAATGTGTTTTGGCTTGGCCTTAATGAATGCACTCAGCATGGCGCCTGAATCGCTTGCCCCCCAGCATTTTCTCCACCTGCTCCATTACACGAGCTCCGTCCACCTGTTCAGTTACGTCTTCCATCCTGTTCCCCTGACCAAGCCAAAGCCAAAAGCATGTGTCTCCTAACCCCACCCTCTCGCAGGGTGTCTACAGTTGTTTGGTGAGGGAGAAGCCCAAAGGCGGATCAGGCCAAAGGCGGATCAGGATGGATGGTAGGAGTTTCCGAGCGCCCCCATTGGTGCACGGACGCTTCCCCAAGTGTTATCCCTGCCCATGCAAGGTCTTGGCACCGGAAATGGCCTCATTCGCTTCTGCGCCTCGCTATGTGACTCATCTCCGCCATGAAAATGGGGTGAAGGTATCTGGTGGCACTCTCCAGCCACAAACATGTGCTGGACACCAAATGGGGCCATAATTGAACAGAGCGCTCGGGCTATTTAAGAGATGTTGAACAGATTCTAGCGCACACTTATGCTTCAAGCTACATGCCAGAACGTCCCAAGCATAGGCATCTGTAGTAGTACGTGGCACCCATTGTTCCCCGCCAACTCCAAAGGGCAGTGGTGGGTGTCCGTAGTGGTGACTGTTGTTGAGCGATAGCAGCAGGGATGTAGCGTACTGGAGGAAGTGCAGTGAGTTAGTGATGGAGGCGATTGTGGTCGTTTTGGCGGTTAATGGCGAAGGTACGCAAGCTTGGGCCGTTGTGGGGATTGATGCAGGGATTTTTTTATAAAGACATTTTGGTGGTTGTTGAAATGTTGTGGCATTGTGGTCCAAGTCTGGGTAAGGTCTGGGGTGAATATCTGTTTGATAATGCCATGCGTATTGAACGAGAAATGGCATGCGTATGCAAATAAGCTGCCTGTTGCTGTGGTTCTGCATGCTTGCGTGAAATAAAGGGGGGTTTCGTGTGTGAAGTCAGATAAATAAGATAATAGAATAAAGAATGGGAATAAAGACCTGCCTAAAAGCCCCCGCAACGCGTTTTGTCCCACAAACCCACTTGGCATAAGGAAAGGGCTATCTAAAATGAGTATGAATTAAATAACTGTCTCGGGACTGCTCTATGTTGTGTGTCATTGACTAGGGGGAGTGCCAGCTTTACAGAACCGCAACAACATTGTTGTGGAAATGGCTCTTAGGAGTTAATTAATGTATAAAATAGAGCAGATATTTCCTTCATGAATGTTTCAGAATAAGCGTGAAGGAATTAAATTATTTCAGATATGGCCACTAATTTGTATAGTTACAGAGGTTAAAGCGACCCCATTGTGTGTATTTTAAAATCCTCATTCCTGTGAGCCCATGTTTGCTGTTTTTACCTCCGTTTCTGTCTTAAATGTGTCTTTTCAGAGTTTTGCTTGGCATCAAGGCACTATCTTGGTGGAAAAATATCAGCCTCGCCAGGGAACAATGATACGAGCAGGGAAACAATTTGACCCACCTGCTCTCTGGGTGAACTATCAATGGTGGATCAGAAGTGAGGGGCATAAAACATCACCAATGATGTCGGTGACCAATCTTATTTTGGGTGGGGGCCCGAAATATCTGGGTGAAGAGTCATGGGAATGCGATGCCAGAAGCTGCGTTTGTTCGGAGCTCCCCAGAGTAGAGGCATGCCCCACCCAGCCAACACTGCACCAACTACACCGGGTCACTCCTTCCCACTCGGCACCCGGCGCAGGACATTTGGCCTGCATGGAACGTTTGGCCTGCAAGGGGTGTTCCCTGCCATGAGGGAACTCACCGAGTTTGGCCCAAAACTCTTATTCTCTTGTGAATTCCCTACGTCTTTCTATTCTGTTGTATGAATAAAGGCCTGCAAGGTTAAATATAATTAAGGTTCCAGATCGTTCATTGTTACCTTGTCCATGTATTGCTTTGAGGGTGGTGCATTGCAAGTTCAACAAGAAAAAGAGCAATCAGAGATTGCAGACCCTCGCCAGGACTTCTTTTGTGTGGAGTTTGTTTAGTTTCAGTTTCAGCTGCTACTCCTCTACCCTCAAACCAACCCAGGAGCAGCCAAGTGAGCCTTATACAAAAAAACTATTAAAAAAGAACCCAGATTCAAAAAGTTAAATATTTCTGTCTGCCAGACCATGCGTCCGATCCGGTTGAAATTTAAAACATATTGTTACGGATCTGGAAACCATTTCCATTCAACAAACAGATGTCCCAAAAGTCAGTTATGTCGTTAGGTATGTGTGGAGTCAGATCCCTTTCCTTTTGTCCAGTGGGAGAATCAAAGGCATGCATTGCAATTTCTTTTAGTTGGGTTATTACATCTAATAAACCATCCCATCTTCATGACCCCTTCGGCCCATCACGCTCCATCACCACCTGCTGGCTGCTCATACCTTGACTTGCCGAGAGGGGGTCTCGTTCTCGGTTCCCACGAACGTTGTAACTCTTGTGCGATGACCTTCACGGCGCTGACACTGTTACTCGTCGAGAGCGAAGCCACATGGAGGAGTAACTGGGGTCTCCTGACAGGGGCAGAGGCCCCGCCCCGGAAAGGTGAGCCGGAAGACCCTGTCCAATCAGAGGCGGACAGCGCCAAGGGCCCCTCCCCGTGGAGAGAGGCCAATAAATCTCTGACACTCTCTGTAAAAGGGGTCCGGTCGAGTTTGCTTTCACGGTGGCTGTACCAGGTTCTGGAGTTTCACGGTGGCTGCTACGAGGAGTCTTAAGGAAGGACAGAGCGACCCTGACCTCCCTCCGTGGACCCCGATTGTTCACCACCCGAGCTCCGCCACGAACCATGAGTCCCTACATGTGACTGGGGACCGGACCAACAACCTTTGCCAGGTGCCGCATTGCAGAGCATGCCCTTCCTCCGACCGTCAGGTACATCACCGAACTCTAACCCCCAGCTTGTCTCTCTCCACGGCTGCGAATGTCCAATAAAGACTTTGGGTTTCTTTTCATTTTGTGTGTGTGTGTGTGTCTGCGTGTGGGCCCCGTCTTGTAAGTAGATCTGAACAAGTGTTTTTGCTCATTGTAAATATTCCTTCTTGCATATTCGCGTTAAGTCTTGCCTTTGTCTTTTTATTGTAAATAAGCATTTGAAGAAATATTCCCAGTCCGTTTCTGTCTCTTCTTGAATTGGTGCAGCCTGGTTCGGATGTGAGTTTAGGCGGGGTTTTATCCCCGATAATCCGTTCATTCTAGCCGGCACGGCTTTGGCAGTTTCTGCTCGGCCGCACCCGAACCGGAGTTGGTAGTCGGTCGTTGGAACTCTACCGCAGTCGGTAGAGTGACCCGGTTCGAGCAAGACGTGCCAAGGGCATGGTTTCCCCGGTGGTCGAAATCGCGTAGTTAATTAGGTAAATTGGTTATAGACAAATTGACCCTATGCTGCGCGATTGAAATATTGGCGACCACGGTCGGTGAAACGACCCGCCGACTTGCGGAATTACCCGAGTGATGGCCTACAATTCCGGGGAGTTTAGTGGGAGACGACGCAAGCTTAGAGTACCTATATATAGAGAGTAGCGACAACTCAGCTATAGGCGCCATTTTGTTTCACTCTGGATAACGCGCGGTGCGTGCGCTACCGCCGTAGCAGCATGCATGAATGAAGCAATACATCAGGAGGGTGGGATACATCACTGGACATATATATTTATTCTCATGTTTTACTCGGCCAAAGATCTTGATTATAGAATCAATGGGGTTGAAAGTGATAAAATTTTAAAATGCATGTACTCATTACACGGGAAACTCAGAGTAAGTTTGCCAGAGAACGAGACATTTGGGAGAAACTCGGCCTGTGTAGGCTTATGACATGAAGTCGAGCCAAATAAAAATCTCGAGTCCATAGGCCTAAGTTGGGGCCTCAATTTGATCCATACCTGCCCCTACCCATGCCTCCCCACCTCACCCATCTTTACTTTTTTCATCTCACCACATTATCATCTCACCCATAACAAACAAAAACAACAAACACCGATACCTACATGTAATTTATCATCATAGTTACCACCCAACACGCTCTCAAACACACCAAAAAGTGACTGTGCCAAAATGATTGTATCAGATTTCAAAAATATCTTAACAATTGAAATGACCCTTTTTTATGGGCAAAGAATAGTTAATTGCACAGGCCTGCTATGCAATTATTGGATGAATCTATGAAGCACGTTCATGTCAAAATGCTTATGTTAAGTATTCAACTGGTACAATCTTGTGAAGAAACAGTCCATGAAAAATCGCAGTAGGTTTGACTTGCTATTTTATTTCTGTCAACAGTGTTCCATCAATTTGCAAGATGATGAACGATAAAGAAATGCTACAAATTATAAGTACAGGTAACTCTGCTTAACTTGAATCTCTTGGGACCACAGAAATCTGTTCGACGTAGAACAAATCTGCCTCACAGAAGGTAAATAACACGTCTTGCATAATACGGTTTCAAAATTTGTTTAAACTTGTGCGATTATTCGACTTAATAAGGCTGACTTACATGCATGCAGAGTTACCTGTATTGTTCATACACTGCAGGCATTTTCAAATTCAAGTGTATAAATACGTAATATCATGATTAGTTATATATTGGTGTTTACAGCAAAATTAATTTTGGTGAAATATTAACAACTTGACAGCAAGTTTTCAAGACAATACTACATGATTGATGATTCTGAACAAAAATGGAAATACACCAAATGAAAGTATGAAGGTCAGAGATTGTAGGCTAGATTTTTTTTATGAAACCCCATCTAATGTGTTGCCATGGTAACCAAATAAACAGACAATTCATTACAAATTGTGTATTTTCATAAGAATGTGCAATTAAGTGATAAATATGTAAATTAATTGGGTTGCTAAATAATGATTGCCCATATTGTTAGCTTTCTAGATGCCAACATCCCAGACTACCATTGATCCTTACTGGGGTTATGATAATAAATAAGATCAACGGCATGCATAAAGAGGGCCCCCAAATTTAAAGCATTTCATTTTTGGGGCAGGCGTGGGGGCAGTGGTTTTATAGGTAATTTTTTGTTCCAATTTAATCATACAGGCTATAAATCAAATAAATCAATAATAATATCAATTGCTGCTATGATTGATATAATTCTTATTACAATAATCTTTACCATGGTAACACATTCAACGCATATACAGTAAGACTTATATACCATACATGTCAATGTCCATATGTGTACATTATTTTGCCCTTTTTTTTAGTCTAAAACTTGACTGGTTTTTGGTCAACATAAGAAATAGACAAATACCAAAACTCTCTACTATGCTGCTAGATTAGAAAAATAACTGTATTCTAACTTAAGATTGGTACTTGTCGAGCCACGGCATGCACCATTTTCGCTATACACCAAGATAGTAATGGGCCTATGAAAGTATGAGTGGAAATTTGAAGCCAAATTTGACATTTTGGACCAACTTTGAGTTTGAACCAAAAATAAAAATGTTGCAAAAGTTCTAGATCTACTACTAGTAGATCTAGACTCTATTAGTTTTTGAGACCCACGGCCAACATTGATGAATGACCTTCAAACACAATTTCACAACATATGAAGGAATGTTTTTTGAATTATTTTTATGTATTACAAAGAATTGGATTTTCATAACAATGTCATAATGATTAATAATAATGGCATTCCAATGAATAAGGTGCGCAGACACAGTCACTTCCTTCATACATACGCTGATATTAATACATGGGACTGATACAGCCCTTCTCTTACCTCGCACAAACATGATGAAGAAGTAGGCTTCCATCCCACTCTGCTCACTTTTTGCTCCCATATCTTCCGTCTTTTTGCATCTGTTGGAAACCTATACATCCTGTACCCCTTCTCAGATTTGTTGCTGCACCCAAAGGCGCAACAACCCGTCATTTTGACTAATAAAGTTTCACTCAGTTTCAAACTCGGTCTCTCCGAGCTCACTCGGTGAAGATCTGGATTCGATGCGTAGCTTGGCGCTAGAGTGTGAAACAAAATGGCGCCCATGTGTCACGTGACCATCAAATTCTGGTCCCCCTATGTCGCTACTCTCTATATATAGGTACTCTACGCAAGCTTTCCCCACCTCGTGGTCGTTCTCACCACCAATCCCCGACCCGCAACGATATATTCCACATCACTACTAGATCATAACTGTGATGTTTCACATCGATCGATGAAGCAGTTCAAGAGAAAGATTTTTTTTTTTTAAAGATTTTTGTTCAATCCAATATGGCTGCCAGACTGTGTGACATCAATTATTCGTTAACATCCTGGTATCCCCAAGGCTTGGGAAACATTTGTGTGACGTTTCCCTTTGATCTGTCCAGCCGTTCTGGAGAAGAACATTTTTTAGGTTTTTGGGTAAATCCAATATGGCTGTCAAAGCATGTGACCAATGATATCATATGTGTGAAAGTTGTGTTTCTCATCGATAGGCGGTCATACGTGTAAAGTTTCACCTCGATCTCTTCAGCCATTTAAGAGAAGAAGATTTTTCAAGGTTTTTTTTTTTTTTTTTTACAAACGATGTGGCTGTCGAATCACGTAAACAATGACATCATCATTTTTTTCTGTGGACCAATTCATCCTTAGATGACCATCAAAATTTTTCATATATATATATATATATATATATATATATATATATATATATATATATATATATATATATATATCAGATGTATGCAATTATGACGTGATAACGAAGGCACCTATGGCATCATAAAAGTCACACTTATTCCCCATGAGGAGTACTTGTCATGCTCCGAGTCTCAATTTTTTCCTTGGTGCAGTTTCAGAGATACAGAGGTCCCAAGTTTTTCCTTTTTTTCAACAATTTTACCACACCACATGACCTATGACGTCATAATTATAAACAAAACATTCTACATGAGTAGTCGCTCCTATGGTGAAAATTTCGCCTCAATCTGACATGCGGTTGCGGAGAAAAACACGAAAGTTCTGTGCAGACAAACAAACAAACAAACAAGAAAAAGACGTCGCGCAGAGCACTATACTTGCAAAATCGACCACCCCCTCTCCAAAGGTTGCCATGGATACATCAAATTGTCCATTTCATTAAGATTAAAATTGACAATCTTAATCAAAGCTCAGGTCAATTGGATGAAAATTGATTATTTTTCAGATTGAAATTGATGATTTTAGAAGTTTGACATTGAGTCAAAAAATTTCAAATACTATTAAAAAATTGACCTTTTGACCTCAAAAATAGTTTGTTTCCAAATCCAGTGATGCACTATGCAATTGCTGTTTAATTTTCAGGTTAATCGGATGAAAATTGATGATTTTTCAGATAAAAATTGATGATTTTAGAATTTGACCTTGAGTTGACCTTTGACCTATTGACCTCAAAAAAATTGGCTTCCCAATTGAGTGATGCAATATGCAAATCTTGTTGGAATTTCAAGTCAATCGGATGAAAAATAACGATTTTAGAAATTCGACCTCAAAATCCGTGAGCACAGTTGAGGGAAAATTAACACACAGTTTAGACGACCTCCACAACTTGGTAAAGTTTCGTGAAGATTGGTTTTAAATTGTGACCTGTCAGCGATTGACAGACAGACAGAGTAGCAAGAAGAAGACGTCGTGCAGAGCACGACACTGGCAAAATCCATACAACAAATTTGACCTCAAAAAAATTGGTGGTTGAATTAAATGACCAAATATGCAACTCCTCTTCAAATTTCAAGTCAATCGGATGAAAATTGAGGATTTTAGAAATCTCACCTAAGTTGTTGACCTTTGGCCCATGTTGACCTTTTGACCTCAAAAACAATAGGCTTCTTCTTTATGACAAACTCTACCATGTGGTGAAGTTTCGTGACGATCTGTTTAAAATTGTGACCTGTCGGCGACAAACAGACAAATAGAATCACAAAATCGACGAACCAATACACAAACGGACCCAAAAGCAATGCCCTCTCCTCCGGCGAGGGTAACGAGGGTAATCAACTTGACTTTGTCTCTGGATGAATCGTAGTTGTCCTTGTGTCTTCACCTGATGGTTTATATATCCTGTTGAAGGCAGATTGATGGGGAATAAGTTCGCCTCACCTGACCATAAGGTTTTCTCAGCCTCATTCGCTCACGTGGTGGCTCCTCAGTGCAGGGCTTCTATGGTTCCAACTGGTCCAACTGGTGTTTCTATGGTTCCAACTGGAACGGTTGCGGAATTCAATGGGCGCAATCCGACTCGGAGCTGTGGTTTCACCTGACCTCTCGGGTCGTTTTGATACGAATCGCTGGATTCGTGCACGGCAACCGGAGTGACTGGCGACAGTAACAATGGTATGCAATTGCCTTGATATCTACAACATTGTTGTAAATTTTTCGATTTTATAACGTCATCAGCAAAAGGTACACATTGATGTGGACCTTTTGCAACTGAGGTCTCGGTTGCATGACAGTTGCGTGACAGCAGAAGGCCATTCGGCCCATCTTGCCTGTGCTGAGTCCCGTGTAGGCCCAGTTCTGTCGCAACAAATTGTGTTGCTTTCTAACCTATGTGGCATTTATTTGATTGGTGGGGGATGAAGAGGTAGGGGGGATGTTTAGAGATGGAAAGATAGGGGGGGGGAGATTTTGGGAATGAGAAGGGTGAAAGGAGAGGAATGACAACGGGGTTCATAACTGCAGACAAGAAAGACACCACCCTTCACAACATCGAGGAACAAGGGTTTGCATGTTGTTTCCATATATATATATATATATATATATATATATATATATATATATATATATATATATATATATATATATATATATATATATATATATATATATATATATTGAATTATTTTGAGGGGGGAAGGTTGGGGTCGGCGATGAATTAACACACATGTCAGGTTCACACTTGCCAAGATACACACTTACAAGAAAGAGTAAAAACATCTTGATGTGGACACCCAGTCCTGGTCCACTGACCATTTCTCTCTACATCCCTACACACCTCTATGTCCATCGAGGTACCTATCCAATTACATATTAACCTGATAATGGTATCCTTTCCTCGACTACCATCCCAGGAACACCATTCCACAAATGAACGACTCCCCAAGCATGGCTTCTATCCGAACTCTCCTCCTTTTTCAGTGTCACTGATTCAGACTATGCTCCCTTATCCTGTTGCTGACCATCCTTGGTTAAGAGAATCTTCTTGCGTCCATTATATCTTCACCATTCATTATCTTTGACGAGATTTCCACTTAATCACCCCCTTTCTAAAGTAAAAATCCTGGTGTCCTCTTGGCTGAACCAATCTACACGCTGAACCCCCTCGATGACAGTGATGTCCTTCCTCAGGTGTGGTGACCAAAGCTGCACACAATAATCGAGGTGAGGCCTCTTTACATTCCTGTGTAACATTAACAGCACGTCCTTCGATCGATAAACGATGCCTCTGTGAAGGTAACCTAACACCCTGTTTGCTTTTCCTATCGCTACCTGGCACTGAGCTGTGTGCTTACCCCCTCACCATCTCAACCCTCACCCGACTGTATCTTTTACCGCCCTCAGATCCTTCTCCTGTATCACAAGTTCCAAAACTGATCCTTGCATTATATAATCCCAAGTTCTATTTTTCCTGCCCATGCCCAATACCTTACATTCATTCCCAATACTAAACTGCAATTGTTACTTCTCATTACTGTGTGTGTGTGTGTGTGTGTGTGTGTGTGTGTGTGTGTGTGTGTGTGTGTGTGTGTGTGTGTGTGTGTGTGTGTGTGTGTGTGTGTGTGTGTGTGTGTGTGTGTGTGTGTGTGTGTGTGTGTGTCCATCACACTGTATTTTAAAGTGTTTCTGATGTCCTAGACCTAGAATAATAAACATCGGAGCAATACCTCTGGGCGGTCACGTGGTACTGGCTGGATAAGATAACCAGGGAACCACTGGTAGGCATGGATGACCCACAAAATATGTAACGGAGAAGAAAGTATATACCTATGGATTTTTTTTTTATGCCATGAACAAACTTTGGTACATCACGGGTGATGAAGGTTGTGGTCAAGTTTCATCGAAATTGTATGTGTAGTTTCTGAGAAGAAAGTTCGTGCCGCGTTCGTGCCGTTTCCCACCGTTGTGTCCATACGGTGTCTGTGTCCAAGTATGCCAGTGTCCGTGTTGTGTTGTGTTTCTGCTGGAGTAATATAACTGCTACTTGGACCCCAAATAAGGGTTAAAGAGGTTTAAATGTGTGTAAATAAAAAATATTACGGGTTATCTCGCCATTTTCTCCAACGGCGATTGCATCACCCTATCTAATGCATTACATTAGTTATTTGTGCCTGCTGATTGTGTCCGTTGTGACACCGTCAAAAACAGTAAGTTTCCTGTTTGGAATGATTTTCCATTCTGTTCATCTGCCAGGCAGGCAGACAGTCTAAAAATATTATCTCACTCCTCTCTGCACATGTGCGATTGGGATGAATTCCAAGCCAAGGTACGTGAAAACGACAGACTTGTCATCCTATTCATATTCCGATTCGTGTTCAAAATATAACATTTGATTGAAATAAGTTGTTCCTCGATTGTAAACTGGGAAGACAGATTTGAACCATTTGCTTAACCGCACTTTTTGCTTCACATGCGTGGGGTGATACCAATTGCACGCGTCACAAGCAACATCAAAACAAGCACTCATTCTGAGTGCAACCGCACACGGCTAATATCCCAAGAACCACAATCAGGAAAATCTCTCAATCTGATTCAGAAGTTTTACTCAGACCTTCGACACGGAAACAACTCTTTGTGCCAATCCATGTATCCTTGTGGAAAATATGAAACTTATCACTGGGCAGTCATCAAGAGTGGAAGGGAGTTGAGGAGATGTGTGTTGATTTCCCAGTGGATTTTATTCAATGTTGTTTCAATGATGCCTTATCACCACATGCCTTCTTATACGTTGTCCTTTCTACCGTCGCGCTTGCCTTTTTGATTTCTCAAAATATCTGAAATGAAAGGAGAATACGAGAGATTTGTCAGATGATACGATGACATACTTAATTTTGGAGAATACCCTTTTTTTTGTAGCTCCACTGAGTTTTATGGGTCATCCCAGAAGTTGTGACCCTTCTGGCAACTCATAAAGCATTATGACGTACTCGCATACCATTAAGTTTTGACAACTTAATTCTTTACCATTTACTTTTACATTTATTTTAGGCTCTTAGTGGAGCTTGTACACCAATCACGTGCAGGATGATGGTGTAAGTAGACATCAGTGTATGTATTTTAACATGATTAGCAAGAACAGGAGTTGAAATTTTGGTGTACAGGTATTTCAGTTTGAATTACAAGGATATTGGTCGACAACCAAAAAATATACAGTTTGGTGTTTGAACCTGGATGCTGGGCAACGAAGTATGTTTAGATTTCTGGCTCTTCTATGGGAGGATGAAAAAAAACAGGTTTTCTTTCAACCACAACTACTTTGAACAACTTTTAGCAAAAGAGATATAGGAGGACAATTGCGGTCATTGCTGTGAAACAAACAAGGCAAACCATGCATGAAATGGAATATTACAGAAACCTGCTCTATTAACATGTGCATCATCGAGTAAATCCAATGCTGTCAGGGTACTACAACGTACTGTAGTATGATTTATAAACGTTTCCCAGCTTTCCAGGGAGAGAAAGAACAAATGGCTTTTGGATTAAACAGGCAGAGAAAGATATCCTAAGGGATGCTGAGCTTTGCACACAAATCGTCAAACCCTTACATAACAACATCAGGCTTTGCCTTTCACTTTCAAACGGATTTCCTCTGGCTATAACATTTAGCCATTCACACGTGAACAATTAAGAACAAAGGCTTTGGAGCAGATGGACAGCTCTTTTGCGGGAGGAAATAAATGAGAAGGCCGTGCTTCGCTCACGTATTGGAGCAAGTGAGGAATTGGTAGAATCGGGTCATGTTACATTGGAGCGGGTGACGGTCGGGAGGCACTTGGCATGTGTTGCCTTCAAAATGAGGCTATGGGCACGATTTTGGAACTCAAACAGACGTATTGGATTATGCCTAAATTTCCGACTTTTCAGTTACAACCCTTAGTTCATACCACTCTCTTTTTCTTCTCTCTCTCTCTCTGTCTCTCTCTGTCTCTCTCTCTCTCTCTCTCTCTCTCTCTCTCTCTCTCTCTCTCTCTCTCTCTCTCTCTCTCTCTCTCTCTCTCTCTCTCTCTCTCTCTCTCTCTCTCTCTCTTCATCTCTTCGCCTTTCCTCCTCATATTGGGTGATCTCTTAACACAGCAGAGATCGGTGTGCTGCTGTTCGGAGAAGATCTGAGCTTAAAGGGTCGAAACCTCGATGATGGGCTGTTACCAGCTGATGATCTTCATGGCCATTGAAACAGGCACTTGATAACCTGAAAGAAGTCTTCAGATCTTTCAACAATCGTTAGTTTATTTTGGTGAGACCATTCTGTCTTTTCTGTCGTTTCTCGCTGTCGTAAATTCACAACGTTCTCTCCACCTTTATCTCTCTATCTCTTTATGTCTATCTCTCCCCCCCCCCATCCCCTACCACCCCCTCTAATTGGATGACCCTTAAGCACAACTCATGTTGTGGATATACAGTTTGGGAAGGATTCAAATCTGGATGATGGACAGTCCAGTGTAAAATGTTTGCCAAGTAACACCAACCATTATAGCATCATATCCACACAGTCCTGTGACTTCAACGAAAACTTCTGGAGTGCTTGGACTGTCCAATGATTCAGCATGACCCTTGGGACTTCCATTAATTTCAGTTTTATGGTGGAATGTGAGCATGTGTGAGTGCACTGTAGTTTTAACGATAGATAAGCTTTGCATAAACTTTTGTCGATGTGGAAAAATGACTGTTTCCGTGATTTCTTTGTGGATGGTGATGTGGATGTGGTGTTGAAAACTGATAGGTCCGTCCACCAAAGTTCCACAACCCCCATTTCCTCACACACCCTTCCCAACGGCTTGGGACTTCAAACAGACTAGATCAAAAGCAAAAGTGACAGCCGAGCTGTTGGCCATGCAGGCAAAGACTAATGGGTCAAGACCTGGTCTGAGCCTGTTTGTTTTCGGGATGATGGAAGGCAGGAAACATGAGGCTGGAATGGGTGGCTTGGATTTTTTATGAGCGCCATTGGGGTTAAGCCAGATTTGTTACATACTGAGTGGTCATTCCTTGGGGTTATGTCCACTGATTGGTGCCCTATTAATCAAGTAATGATTGCATGGCAGTTTCGCAACATTGAGGTGATCGGGTGCATAGCCATGCTTAATGTTGTGGGGTGTGAGTCACAGGTTATCGTATATTTTGGTTGGATGGACAGTCCAGGCAGGCCAACCAGCCATGGAGCTAGACCATTAAATGCTCAATATGTAAATGAGAATGCAGTACAGAGAGGAGAATAAAAGAAAATAATTCAACATCAATTTTTTGGGATAACAATCTGCTTTGTATTGTTGCACTAAATGAGAATTAAATTAAATGTAGGGATCGATTTGCACATATTCTACATGATCTTCATTAATTTATTTCACAACTATCATTTGTTTCTATAACTATCAACTATAACTATCAAGAGCAAGTTTTTTATTTCAAACTTTATTTATTATGATACTACCTATCGAGTATTCCTTGCTCCTAATCTTACCGAGGATGAAGTAGCACATACGATGGCTATTCAGAAAATTATACGAATGAGATACAAATGTTCTAAAATAGTCAGACAAGCGAGCTTTTGAGATAACATTATACAAGTGTGTATATATATATATATATATATATATATATATATATATATATATATATATATATATATATATATATATATATATATATATATATATATATATATTCGATGATGAAAACCATTTTCTTACAAATCATACACTCAACTTCATTTTCTCTACAGTGTCTAAAGCCAGTGGACAAGCTTGTACATGAATGTGTATTGCACAAAGGACAAAATGTACAAATTATTCATTTTTCAAATGAGATCTAACAAGACATTTGCAAACTGGAATACCTAACACTCAGTAATGTATACATTTCAAACTTGTTTCTGATTTCTAAACGAATTGATGAATTTCAAACTTTTGTTCTTTATAAACAAATTTATACATGTTAAAATTTCTAATTTGCAAATGAATTTTTACATTTCAAACCAATTTCTAATTTACAAATTAATTTATCCATTTCAAACTTATTTCTGAATGACATTAATTTATACATTTCAAACATATTTCTTATTTACAAATTAATTTCTATATTTCAAACTTCTTTCTGATTTACAAATTAATTTCTACATTTCAAACTTATTTCTGATTTACAAATTAATTTCTACATTTCAAACTTCTTTCTGAATTACAAATTAATTTATATATTTCAAACTTATTTCTGATTTACAAATTAATTTCTACATTTCAAACATATTTCTGATTTACAAATGAATTTCTACATTTCAAACTTAATTCTGAATTACAAATGAATTACTCCATTTCAAACTTATTTCTGATTTACAAATTAATTCATACATTTCAAACTTATTTCTGATTTATAAATTAATATATGCACTTCAAACAAATTATGTCCGCCACCGAAGGTGAAGGAGGTTATGTTTTCACCCCTCTCTTGTCTGTTTTTCTGTTTGTTTGTTTGTTTGTTTGTTTGTGTGCAGGAGATCTCAAAAAGTTGTGGATCGATCTGAATGAAATTTGGTGGGCAGGTTGGGTGTGTGACAAGGATGAACTGATTAGATTTTAGTGAAGATCCGAATCCGAATCCAGATCCGAAATTTTTTTTGGTGATTCTTCACCATTGAGAGATAGGGCTAAACTAATATGTAGCACGATATCTCAAAAAGTTGTGGACAGATTCGGACGAAAATTGGTAGACAGGTTGGGTGTGTGACCACAACAAATTGATTTGATTATTGATGAAGATCCGAATCCGGATCTGGATATGATAATTATTTGATTTTTTAAGTGATTCTTCACCATTGAGAGATTGGGCCAAAAACGATATATATCATGATATTTCAAAAATGTATTGGGCCCGATATGTTCTCGTGGATCAGGCATTACATGGTGGAGGTATGCACTCTACCGAGTGCCCTTCTAGTTTCTGATTTACAAATTAATTTCTACATTTCAAACTCATTTCTGATAAATGAATTTCTACATTTCAAAGTTATTTATGATTTACAAATGAATTTAAACATTTCAAACCTATTTCTGATTTACAAATGAATTTAAACATGTCAAACCTATTTCTGATTTACTAAGGAATTTAAACATGTCAAACCTATTTCTGATTTACTAAGGAATTTAAACATGTCAAACCTATTTCTGATTTACAAATCAACTTATACATTTCATACTTATTTCGGTGAAACAAATCAACTTTTACATTTATTTCTGATTTACAAATGAACTTGAATATTTCATACTTATTTCGGATTACCTCCGCCACTGAAGGTAGACGGAGGTTATGTTTTCACCCCTGTCTGTTTGTTTTTTGTCTGTGAGTAGGACATCTCAAAAAGTTGTAGACTGATTCGCACGAAATTTGGTGGAGAGCTGGGTGTGTGATGAGGATAAATTGATTTGATATTAGTGAAGTTCCAGGTCCGGATCTGGATACTACAATTTTTAAATTCTTTCTTCACCATTTGGCGATACAGCCAAAAATGATACATTGCTTGATATTTCAAAAATTGTGGACCATTCGGACAAAACTTAATGGATGAAATGGGTTGGTGACAAGAACAAGCCGATTCGATTTTGGTTAAGGTCCGGATGCAGATCCGGCCGATCAGTCAGATACAAAAAGTAAACTGTTCAGCATGACGGAGGTATGCCCTCTCCCGAGTGCCGTTCTCGTTTAGAAATGAATTTATACATTTCAAACTTATTTCTGACTTGCAAATTAATTTATATATTTCAAGCTTGTTTCTAGTTTCTTAATAATTTTGACGTTTGAAACTTATTACTGGTTTCAAAACTAATTTAGACATTTCAAACTTATTTCCGATTTTCAAACTAATCTACAAATTTCAAGTTTGTTTCTGTTACATAAAGTAATCTATAGATTAAATTTAATATCTAATTCCTAAATTGATTTAAAACTTATTTTCTCAACACATTCTGTATCTCCCTTTCTCTTCTCTTCAATCCATGCACAAATCAGGATGTGGAGATGCTTCCAGGATAATAAATTTGGCAGTTCGTTTATTTCTTTGTGGTTCTGCCAGGAACCATAAGTTCCCACGTTCTCAAATCTTGCTTTGCCGTTCTTGCTCCCCTGATATCTGCCCTATTCAGCCTGTCCTTCTCCTTCAGCTGCCTCTCCTTTACATGGAAGTCAGCAAACATCACTCCTGTCCATGAGAATGGTGCAAAAACTGACCCTATCAACTATAAGCCAGTGCGGTTGCTTCCAATTATAAAGTCATGAAATCCAACATCTATACCAATAAATGTCAGTGTGTGTGTGTGTGTGTGTGTGTGTGTGTGTGTGTGTGTGTGTGTGTGTGTGTGTGTGTGTGTGTGTGTGTGTGTGTGTGTGTGCGAGTGTCCTCCATAACTCGAAAGCCATGAAACCTAGCAGCCTGAAACTTTGCATGCTTACTAAGAGAACTCCAAGGAAGTACGTGAGTAAAAAATTGGTTTTTGAGTTGATTAAAACACCCCTTTTGAAGATAATTAATGGCCTTATTTAATTATATCATTTGTCAGATGCTCATCGGCCACCTCACTCTCTGGGGCCTTAAGGTGTATTCTGGATTACCTAACTGGGTCTGAAGCCGCCATGTTTTTTGGGCCGACTCAACCATGCCTAACTTGAAACAGGCGGCAACGATTTCTTCTTTTTTTTTTAAGTTTTTTTCCACTTTCCTTCCTGATATTAACGAATGCCTGTTCATCATAGCTACGAATCACTGGGTACATTGCTTTGCTTAAAAACGCCTGGAGGTGCTAGCGTTCATGGCTTTATTTCATTTTCACACGTACGATCACCTCGAGAATCTCTTAAACTAAGATGAATTACTAAATTTAAGCTGCAGAATCGAACTTAGCAGCAGTTTCGATTCCTAAAAAAGTTCATTTGTACAATTCGGACATATTTGACATTTCGGGCGTCTCCGGGAGGTGCACGGTTTGGCGATTGCTAATTGCATGCCAAGTGAGCCGTTTCTTATCAACCGTTTTGTTGGAGTGCTTAAGCCACTTGGCGAGCACTCTACAATATCTGCACTGTCATTGAAAACTATATTGATTGACTTGAACAGAGTTCAGGGGCCACTCACGTGCATTGGCCACGTGTTGTTTGTAGTGCAACAGGTGGTGTCTGGCTCACTAAAAATGTGCAACTTCCACAATTTTGAACGATATTATTTCATTATACGACCCTTCAATTAGGCTTAGATAAATACAAATAAAACTAGAAAGGCACTCAGAAGAGCACATACCTCCGCCATGCAATGCCTGATCCATGACAACATTTAGGGCCCAATACATTTTTGAAATATCATGCTAGATGTCATTTTTGGCCCAATCTCTTAATGATGAAAAATAACTTCAAAAATTAAATAATTCTTGTATCCGGATCCAGATTCGGATCTTCACCAAAATCGAATCAATTTTCCTTCTCACAAACCCAACATGTCCACCAAACTTCATTCGAATCCGTCCACACCTTTTTGAGATATCCTGCACACAGACAAACAGACAGAGAGGGGTGAAAACAAAATCTCCTCCATCCTTCGGTGGCGGAGGTAAAAAATAATGAAATGTTTCTTTCACATCTCTGCAGCATAGCCAAGATGTACGCACGCTCACTCGAAGCTATGTAGCCTTGGTTCGAATCCCGACCCAGCTATATACTGTCATCCTATGTTTCAGAGACAGCGTGATTCATCAATGTGTGCGCCGTTAAACTGGGCATCACATCTGCCAGAATCCTGTTTGTCTGTCTCTCTGTCTCTCTCTCTCTCTCTCTCTCTCTCTCTCTCTCTCTCTCTCTCTCTCTCTCTCTCTCTCTCTCTCTCTCTCTCTCTGTCTGTCTGTCTGTCTGTCTCTCTCTCTCTCTCTCTCTCTCTCTCTCTCTCTCTCTCTCTCTCTCTCTCTCTCTCTCTCTCTCTCTCTCTCTCTCTCTCTCTGTCCTGGAATTGAATAGATGGTAATCTGATCAATGGAATGTCCTTCAATCCTGGAGAATCTCATATTCTCACCCTTTCACTCCGGAAGGATTGTCAAGCAAACCCACTTATCTATTTCTTTGGTCATTCACTGGAAGAGGTTTAGTCTCTTGAACTTCTAGGCTTCAACATCAGCATTGATCTTTCCTGAGCCGTCCACATAGCAAATCTGGGCTCCAACGCCAGCTGCATATTGGGCACCCTCCATCAATTCCAAGTAATTCCTTGGAAAATCAGAGCTACTCACAGTCTGTAAGGACTTTGTCTGCAGCTCAATGCTATATTTAAACATTGCATCACTTGGCTTTGCTCTGCCTTGAGTACTATTCTCCACTTAGGGCTGTTGCCCCAACATCACGTCTGTCTGTCCTCTGACCTTCCCCGGGATGCAAGTCTTCTTCTAGTGCATTCTGCCAGGTTAAATATCCAACATTCAGGCTGTCAGCACACCTCAACCCTCTCATTCCTCACTTTTCCGGTCTATGGAACCACCTTCCAGAGTCAGTTCTGTCTCACTCTTCCCTCCATGATTTTAAGCAAGCAGTGCTCCACCACCTCTTGTCATCGCCAACTCTGATCCATGATCTTTATAACCCCCATTAACCTTCCTAACCAAACCACATGATTTGCTAATTTCAATATTTCCTTCCCTCCTCCCCTCCTCCCTCTCATCTTCCTATTTTTTCATTCCCTTGAGGTTTGTCCGACAGTGAGTTTTATTTTGCTCTTCCATAAGCCTCGCTCTTCTAAAGGAATAAGGATCTGATACTCCAGGTCCCCTGCCTTATGGCTGGTATGAGGAATCGTTCTGTGTAATATGAAAACTAAATGTTGAACGGTTTTTGAAATATCGCGAACACAAAAGTACATGGACAGTCGGTCGGTCAGATGGAGCTCATTTTAATGTCCCCCGTCTCCCACCTTGTCAGAGGGGTGGGGGACAGAAAAGAAAAGGAAAAAATAACAACATCTCCAAATCTACAAAACAAATAATGATTTATCAAAGAGCTGGCACTCTCTATGTAGGGATGGCATGGAAAAAACAAAATGTCACCCTCACCTGCTACATACAAAAATAAAGTTGGAGTATCTTCTCTAAATAGTGGCTTACCCTACATATGAGAGCCGATCCGGTCTGTTCAGCTGACTTTCTCGGCAGGGATCACTTTTAAGTTCTCCAGAAAATGGCAAAAGATAAAAAAAAATTAAAGCTAAAAATCAGGAAAATCTTCTCGTTCATCTTCAGGTGGCATATTTCCGAGCTGCCTCTCTCAATGGCAATGACTCTGGTACCATGCGATAGAGTTTTACTTGTGCAGCATCCTTTGCTATATTTTGTTTGTGCAGTTCATTCTGCAATTAAATATTTACAAATATTCTTCGAAATGGGAAAGCAACAGTGAGGTGGGTGGGACCATGACTGTCAATCAGCTTGATGGGGTCGGGGCTGCGAGACACATTTGCCCAAAGGCCAATCAGACCGATATGGGTGTGGTTAATGGTGGAATATTATCAGGGTTGTGTGGCTATAAACTACGTACTATGAAAACATGTACTTCACTCAATGAGAGTAAAAAAAATACGTACTAATAACACACGTGCATGAACTATTGTGGATGCCTCTCCGTGATGGTGAAACCCCCCAACCCAAGTTGTGGGGGAGGGGGGAAAATCTTCTCTACTCTTCCCTGCTGCCTGGATTCATCAGGGAAGCATGGTCACTATCGTAGCGCCGATCAGTCCCCATGAACCGGCACATTCCCACCACCCCCTCCTTTTCCTCTTCCCCGTACCTCCTCGTCTTCCTACCCACCACAACATCTTGGATATGAGGAATCTTTGGTTTACTCCCAGGAGGTTAATCGGCTGTCTCTGTGCTCCTGCCCTGTTTGTGCAGGGCAGGCCCAGGGCCAATCGGCAGCAAGAACACGTGCATATTTCCATAAAGTACGTACTATTTAGAAAGTGAGATCGTCTATAAGGTATGTACAGGACCAATACAATGTGAGCACGTCTATAAAGTTTGCACTCCAACATTTGTAAATCAGTATAGAACATAGTTAACAAGAAAAAGAGCAATCAGAGATTACAAAGCCTCACCAGGACTTCTTTTGAGTGGTGTATTTATATAGGTTTTTTAGGGTAAATCCAATATGGCTGCCAAATCATGTGACCTATGATGTCATATGTGTGACGCTTTTGTTCCTCATGGATAGGCGGTCATACGTGTAAAGTTTCGCCTCGATTTGTTCAGCTATTTCAGAGAAGAGGATTTTTGAAGTTTTCTTATTTTAAAAAAAAAAACAATATGGCTGTTGAATCACGTGACCAATGATGTCATCAAAAAAATTTTGTGGACCATTTTATCCCGAGATGACCCTCAATTTTCATACTGATCGGATGCAGCATTCTACATATGCAATTATGACATCATAACGAGGGCACCTATGATGTCATAAAAATATCACACTCATTCCGCATGACGAGACTTTGCTGTGTGCCAAGCTTCAATTTTTCCCTTGGTACGGTTTCAGAGATGAAGGTCCAAAGTTTTCCCATTTTTCCAACATGACTGCCACACCACATGACCGATGACGTCATAATTATCATTTAAACATTCTACATGAGTCGCACCAATGGTGAAAATTGTCTCAATCCGACAAGCGGTTGCGGAGAAAAACACGAAAGTTCTGTGCGGACAATCAGACAAACAAACAAACAGACCCAAATGCAATAACCTCTCCTTCGGCGAGGGTAACAATGTAAAAGGGATGTTCCTCCAAAATGGATGTAAACAAAGGAGGGATGGTCACAAGAAATGATCATGTAAAACAAACCCAACATCTTTCTTTGAATAATGGCTGTTCTTAAAACACACACACACACACACACACACACACACACACACACACACACACACACACACACACACACACACACACACACACACACACACACACACACACACACACACACACACACACACACACACACACACTGTCTTTGTCTTTTCTTGGGACAACCATTTTTTCAGTTTTTTTTTAAACATTGCATCACTTGGCTTTGAAAATGACAAATCTTTGAAATATGTGACGTTCTTTGCTCTGCCCTGAGGACATCCTCCTGAAACGTCTGGACCATGGCTCGAGGACTCCACATTCAATCTACTCTGGTTCTGGCCAGAACGCCATCACCTGGACCTGGTCATGCTTTAGAGTACCCTCGACACATCGAGAAAGTGGACTGGATGGCTCTTCACCGTTCACAAACAGCCATGAGAAAACAATAGATTTAGTGCTGAGTACATACACAAAGAATCCTGATATTCCAGCTGTGTCACTTTGTCACTGACATGCCCTTGTTTTGATGAGTGGCATTCAAGGTGTGATACCCGAGGACGTTTATTTGTGTTTATCCTGTTGACTTAAAGGGGTCAAGGTAGGCCATTTGTGAGGGCACGTCAATCATTTGAGAGGTTTTCAGCTCACCCATGTACCGACACACCAAATCATGAGGTTTTGTTTGATGAAAGCATGACTTGCAGAAGAGGAGCATAATGTACACGATTTACCTTACGATGTGATGAGTACTGTGTACATCCTTTACTTTGTGATGTGATGAGCACTGTGTACACGACACCACTCCATCTCAAGTTCCAATTGGATACAGTGGAATTGTAGTCAGAGCATCTGCTCTGAGTCTCGAGGTCAGCTTTGGATTCCGACCGTGGCCAAATCATAGCAAAGACGTTCAAGATGGTACGTGCTGCTTCCTCACTTAACGCCCAGCGTTTACAGGATAGAGCACAGATAAACCACATCGGTAAGACTACCATGGTGGAGTGGACCATATATTGACTGCTTTTGACGTTTGCACATGGTACAAGCTTGGGAGCCTCATTGGTATGCATTGCTGTCTGCGTTGTCACTGATGATTCGCTAACAAGCAATGAAACCGGTCCAGCACCTGAGGGGGGTGTGTGACATTGGGATTCTCATGTGTGTACTATGTGTGAACGTCTTTAGAGCTGTGGAGGAACTCTGGGAAGGGTTTGAAGCAGCAAAGCGCTTACCTTGCGTCGGCCTTCTTGGTTGCTTTATGCAGCTTCGTATGCAGTTGTTTCGTATTCAACCTGCGGTTGCTGGTTGCATCATTTTCTGAGGCATGACTGTGCCACTGATGCACTGCTCCTGTTACCAGTAAGCCGGTACTCATTTTGCTGACCACAGAGAGATGACAGACTGAGGGACACAGGCTCGAACTGAAAACCCTAACATCTTAAGGGAGCGACCTTCACCAATAAGCCAACACCAGGTTAATAAAGCAAAAAAGGGTGTGTGTGTGTGTGTGTGTGTGTGTGTGTGTGTGTGTGTGTGTGTGTGTGTGTGTGTGTGTGTGTGTGTGTGTGAGTGTGTGTGTGTGAGTGTGTGTGTGTGTGTCTCCTCAATTACTCCAAAACTATAAAACCTAGCAGCCTGAAACTTTGCATGCACACTAAGGAAAACTCCAAGGGAGTGCAAGAGTGAAAATTGGGTGTTTGGATTAATTAACTACCCCTTTTGAAGATGATTAACCACCTTATTTAATTATATCCTTCCTCAGGCACATCCTCGGCCACATCGCGCTGCCTCGATGGGGTCTAAATTCACCACTTTTTGTTGGGCCTGCTCAACAATACCTAAACTTGGAACAGGCCACAACAATTTCATAACTATAACGTTTTTTTTTTCTTCACTTTCCTCACTCGAATCATCGAATGCCTGATCATCATATCTACGAATCGTTGGATACATTGCAATACTTATAAATGCCCGGAGATGCCAGCATCCGTGGCCTTATTCCATTTCCACACATGCCATTTCCTCTACTTGCCATAATCATCGCACATGCTATAATCCCTCAAGCCCATCTGAATGACAAAATATAAACTCCAGAATTGAACTTAGCAGCATTTCCGATTGCGAAAACAAAAAACAGTGTTTATTTGTCCAATTCGGACATAGTTCGACATTTTGGGCATCTCCGGGAGGTATTTAATATTACGGATCGGCGATCGCTAATCACTTGCCAAACCAGCCATTCCTTATCAACCATTTTGTTGGAGTGCTTCCTTGAGTGCTTAAGCCACTTTGCAATATTTGCTCTACAATATTTGCAGTCACTGAATGCTGTATATCGATCGCCTTGAACTTGAAAGTTCAGCCTTGAACTTGAAAGTTCAGTAGCAACTCGCCTGCATGGACCCCACGCTGTCATGTGGTGCATCGGACGGTGCCTGGCTCGCTGAAAATGTGCAATAATTATTTTACATGACGTTTCCTCTTTTTGTATGATCTTCTTTCATTATACGACCTATCACTTCAGCAGAGATAAATACATATCCGAAATTAAAGGTTTCGTTTTTTTTATGAGGTTCTTAAACCTTGTCGTTGGAGTGCCTTGTTTTGTCCAATCTGGACAGTGCCTCTCCACTTAACGCGTGCTCTTCAAGATTCGATGGCGACACCGCGGTTTCATACCAGAGGTAGGGAAGCAAAATAAATTGGATGATTACAATGAGTAAAAAAATGTTTTCAGTTGTCAGAAAGCAATGAGTTGCAACATCACGGCAGGATAGTCGAGAGGTATGCACGCTCGCTCTTAGCTGGCTAGCCTGAGTTTGAATCCCGACCCAGCAATAAATTATCTTCCTGGTGTCTTATAGGCAGGGTGATTCGTCAATGTGTGTGCTGTGTCTTGGATGGACATTGAACTCGGCATCACATCTGCCAGAATCCCCCCCTCTCTCCTCTCCCCCTTTCCCCCTCTGCACGCCCCCCCCCTCCCCACTCCCCCTGCCCTCCCCTCTCCCTCTCTCACCCCTGTGACTCTCATTGCTATACCACCCTCCTCTCCCTCTCCCTCTCTCTGACCCCTCCCCTCACCCCCTCCATATCTCTCTCTCTCTCTCTCTCTCTCTCTCTCTCTCTCTCTCTCTCTCTCTCTCTCTCTCTCTCTCTCTCTCTCTCTCTCTCTCTCTCTCTCTCTCTCTCTCTCTCTCTCTCTCTCTCTCTCTCTCTCTCTCTCTCTCTCTCTCTCTCTCTCTCTCTCTCCCCCTCTCTCTTCCACCTCCCCCATCCCCCCTGCTTCCCTTCCACAGCATTCTACACCCATCACGCTGCCTTCCCTCCAACTCCTCACCATGCTTACCCCATCTCTACTCTATCAGAACATCTTTTGGTGGTCTCCGCGTGCTGTATTTATGTGCTGTTTTAACGAACCCCATTTCATTCAATCCTGAACTACACCTCCCCTCCCCTCTGCTCCACAACTCCCACAACCAAATGCAAATTGAGAACCCTTCTGCTCATGCTTACCTCCTCCCAAACCCCCTCCCCCCTACTCTCTCCCCCATCCTCCTCCCTCCAACACCCCTCCCAGAGTGCTAAGCAATGTTTGGTGAGGCACTCTTCCTCCCTCTTCCAAGCTCCCCCTTCCTCACCCCTGCGAGCTCCCCCACTCCTTCTCTCTCTCTCTATCTCTCTCTCTCTCTCTCTCTCTCTCTCTCTCTCTCTCTCTCTCTCTCTCTCTCTCTCTCTCTCTCTCTCTCTCTCTCTCTCTACCTTCCCCTTCATCCTCTCTCCATCCCCTCCCTCTCTCCTCTCTCTCACCGCCCTCTCCCCTCTCTCCTCTGACCCCCTCCCCTTTGTCATTTTTCCCTCCCATCCCTTCCCCCCTCTCTTCCTTCTCTCACTCTTTCTTCCCCCCCCCCCTTAATATGCCCATCAGGGAGGCGAGAGGTTGTATTTGCTATTCGTTAATAATTGAAATTTATAATATTAGTGCTCCCACACTCAAAACCCACTTCGTGGGAGTACCTCCTGTTCAGCTGCTCTTCGCAGGGCAGCTCAGCAGATGATGGGATTGGGGCAAAGCCTTCGGGACCCACACTCTTTGATGATAGGAGGAAAAACACGGGGTAACCTTCCTGGGTTAGATTGCGGTCGTGTGCATCGGGTGGTGCTCAGGTGTCATCCACCAGACGGCAATTTCCTTGGGTTAACCTGAGGCGGTCCCTTCGGGTGGGTGCCTGGAATGTCCTATCCCTCACCTGTCACTGTTGTCATCTGAGCTGAAGCGTTTGAACATCGGTATTGCAGCACTCTCTGAGGTTCAGAGACCAGATAGTCTCGAGATCATGGCGGGTGGTTACACCTACCGTTGGTCTGGTCGCTCTAATGGTTACCATGCCAAAGGAGTTGCTGTCGCTGTGTCCAAGAAGCTGACTCCAATGATAATTGAGGTAACATCGGTCAACGAACGTATTATGAGACGAAGGATTCGTCACTCCTTGGGTGTTGCTTCCTTGGTCGATGTATATGCTCCGACTGAGGCGAGTGATCTCACCGTGAAGGATGCATTCTGTGCCACGCTTGAGTCTGTGATTGATCAGTGCCTCAGGTGAGATACTCTTCTAGTGTTGGGGAATTTAATTGTATTGACTGGAATGGAAAGGGATGGCTATGAGACATGTGGTGGTCCCCATGGGTCTGGAAATGTGAACCAGAATAGCACGAAGTTCCTTGACTTTGCAAGAAGTCGTGGACTTGGGGTGGCCGGTTTATGGTTTAAGCACCCACAGGCTCATCGCTGGACATGGTATTACAACGCAGGTGGTGTGGCAAAGGAGATTGATCATGTGCTCGGTGATGGTCTTTGGAGGATGATCCAGAACTACAGGGTCTACCGAAGTGCTCAGTTCCTCAATACTGACCACAGGCTTGTTGTAACAACTCTGAAGTTGCAGCTTAAATCCAGGAGAATGGTACCATCCCAGCCAATGCTGGATGTTGGCAAGCTCAAGGGTGAAAGGGTAGTTGAGGAGTTTGCGAACAGGCTGAGTGGAGATTTGGGGGGTCTGGGTGCTTTGGGAAATCCTGAAGAGTTGTGGAGTGCCTTTAACACCACCATCCTTGATGTTGCCGGTAGATGTCTTGGAACTCACCGCAGGGCAAAGAAGAATTTTGTCTCTCAAGGGACACTGGATACCATTGCCCAGAGTGGCAAGGCCAGGCTGAATGGCAGAGCTGAGCTGTTCAGGGAGCTGAGGCATAAAACTGTACGTGCACTGAGGGTGGATAAGGAGACCTATGTGCGAGGAATCTGTGAGGGGGTAGAGCATCACCTGTGGAGAGGTGATTCACATCCTGCTTACAGGAGAATTTGCACATTGCGTTCATCCAAGCCCGTCCATTGGTGTACTGCAGTTAGAGCATAGGGTGATAGGCTCTTGACATAGGAGTCCGAAGTGAAGATCCGCTGGGTCGGTTACTTTGAACGGTTGTACCAGTCGAGTTGGATGTCGGGGATGTTACTATCTCTGTTTCTGACCCTCCAATCAACTGTGATCCACCTTCGTTTGTGGAAACACAGGCTGCGGTGAACCGGTTGAAATGGTGTAAAGGGATCCAGGGATCCGTGACATCCATGCTGAACTTCTCAAGGCTGGTGGAAATGCTGCACTCGTGTCATTGCATTCAGTTCTGTGCTCTACCTGGAACACAGGCATCATCCCAACTGACTGGAAGAGGGGCCTTGTTGTCCCTCTCTGGAAAGGGAAGGGTGATCGCCAGGACTGCAACAACTACCGAGGGGTAACGCTGCTCTCAGTGCCAGGCAAGGTCTTTTCTCGAATTATTCTTGATCGGGTTCAACACCATCTGCTGGAGCACCAGCATCCAGAGCAGTCAGGCTTTTCACCAAAGGGGTCAACAATTGACTGTATCCTTGCTCTTCAGGTCCTCACCAGCCTGGTGTTGGCTCAGTGGTTACGTTGGCGGCTTGGGATCCTAGGGTCCTGAGTTCAAGCCCCGTCGGCCGCTGAATAAATACACCAGGGGGTTGACTCAGCCTGTCATCCTTATGAGGTCGGCGAAATGAGTACCAGTTCCAGTGTGTGTACTGGTAGAGGGGCACTGCATCAGCGACACAGTCGCGCTTCAAGAAATGATAGCTACCCCGGCAGCTAAGCTGCCATACGACCACCACCAGAAACTTTTTAAGCCTGGTGTTAGCTTAGTGGTTGGGGTGGTGGCTTGGGATCCTGGGGTCCTGAGTTCAAGCCCCGTTGGCCGCTGAATTTATATACACCAGAAGGTTGACTCAGCGTGTCATCCCTCTGAGGTCGGCAAAATGAGTACCAGTGTACTGGAAAGGGGGACACTGCATCAGCGGCATAGCCGCGTCCCAACCAATGATGTAACCCGCAGCCACAGGCTGCACTCGATAGAGAGAGGTCCTCACCGAACGCAGACGAGAGGTTCGGCAGGGGCTGCTTGCAGCCTATATTGATCTCGATAATGCGTTTGATTCAATGAATCGGGATGCCCTCTCGAGGATTCTTGGTCTTCATGGGGTGCCACCAAAACTGATCGATCTGATGTCTGAACTCTACTCTGGTATGACTGGTTTGTGTGAATGACTGGTTGTGTATATATATATGACTGGTTTGTGTGTATATGACTGGGTTGTGTATATGACTGATTTGTGTGTATATGACTGGGTTTTGTGTATGACTGGTTTGTGAGTGTTCTTTTTCGTTGTCTGTTTGTTTGTTTGATTTACTCAGGTGTGAATGACTGAATGTGAATGTGAATGAGTCTAAGAGCAGTTAGTGATGACAGGGAAGGATGGGTACCGAGAGTAAGGGGTTGGAGGCACTCGATTTGTAAGCAAACACAAACTTGAGGCATTTTGCCTTCTCATGAGTCAAGTCGGCTGTGGTGCCTTTTAAAGAGGAAAAGGAAAGGATGGAAGGAGAGCATATTCTCGTGACAGACTTAACAAGGTGCCTGCAGGTTTTGGAGGAGGGAGACCTGTTTAAAGTTAATTATTGAGGATGGACAGATGATGTTTCCTGGCTTCCCTGAGAGTGGACACACACACTTGTTACGAGCTTTGTGAAATTATCTGAGATTGCCTTCAGTCGGATTTGCCTTCCTGGAAGTCGGTTCAGAGTAACTCCCTCGCTACAGGATTCAGTGTACCATTGGTGGGAAGAAGGGTAGGACAACTAAAGAAGAGATGAGATGAATCTGTGTGTGAGAGAGAGAGAGAGAGAGAGAGAGAGAGAGAGAGAGAGAGAGAGAGAGAGAGAGAGAGAGAGAGAGAGAGAGAGAGAGAGAGAGAGAGAGAGAGAGAGAGAGAGAGAGAGAGAGAGGTGGGAGAGAGAGGTGGGAGAGAGAGGTGGGAGAGAGAGGTGGGAGAGAGAGGTGGGAGAGAGAGGTGGGAGAGAGAGGTGGGACAGAGAGAGGTGGGACAGAGAGAGGTGGGACAGAGAGAGGTGGGAGAGTGTGAGAGTGTGAGAGAGAGAGAGAGAGAGAGAGAGAGAGAGAGAGAGAGAGAGAGAGAGAGAGAGAGAGAGAGAGAGAGAGAGAGAAAGAGCTGAGAGTGAGAGAGAGAGGTGGGAGAGAGAGTGAGAGAGAGAGAGAGAGAGGGGTGGGAGAGAGTGAGAGAGAGTGAGAGAGAGGTGTGAGAGAGTGAGAGAGAGTGAGAGAGAGGTGGGAGAGAGTGTGAGAGAGAGAGGTGGGAGAGAGTGAGAGAGGGAGGGAGAGGGAGAGGGGTGAGAGAGAGAGCGAGAGAGAGAGAGAGGTCGGAGAGAGTGGGAGTGAGTGAGAGAGAGAGGGAGGGAGAGGGAGGGAGAGAGAGAGAGAGAGAGAGAGAGAGAGAGAGAGAGAGAGAGAGAGAGAGAGAGAGAGAGAGAGAGAGAGAGAGAGAGAGAGAGGGCGAGAGAGCAAGAGAGGGAGAGGGAGAGGGAGAGGGAGAGGGAGGGGGAGAGGGAGGGGGAGGGAGAGGGAGGGAGAGAGACACGACTAAAAATATATGACAAGAAAAAGAGCAATCACAGATTGCAAACCAGGACTTATTTTGAGTGGTGTATTTTTATAGTTTTGAGGGTAAATCCAATATGGCGGCAAAACCATGTGACCAATGTCATCATTTGTGTGAAACTTTTGTTCCTCATCGACAGGCTGTCATACATGTAAAGTTTCACCTCGATCTGTTCAGCCACTTCAGAGATGAAGATATTTGAAGGTTTTTCATTTCAAACAATATGGCTGCTGAATCACGTGACCGACGACGTCATGATTTTTGTTTTTTGTGGACCATTTTATGCCTCGGTGACCCTCAAAAAATTTCATACTGATTGGATGTGGCATTATACATACAAGCCGTTCCTTCGCTTTCACGTGCCCGTACGTGTGTGGCTGTATGTGCAAAAAAAAAAATAATATGTATATATATATATATATATATATATATATATATATATATATATATATATATATATATATATATATATATATATATATATATTGTTGCGGATTCGCGCCCGCCGGCGTGCGAGCGGCCACGTAACTCGAATCGCGGCACGTCGCCCACCGGAGGGACAATCCCGTCGTGACCCTCTCGGACTAACGCCGGGAACTAGTCACGGGTGGGCCTTTCGGCCTCACCACGATCGTGACAATCGGCCCCCCGCGTGGGATAGGGTTGCTCGCCAAATTCGACCTACCTAAGTACCCACATGGAGGGTAGACCGGGCGATCGCACCTCGCCGCAGGTCGACTTCGGACACGGGCCACTTTAAGCGACCCGTTCCGTACTATCGGGATAACCGAGCGGTGTTATCGTCAACCTCGACGGTTCGATTAATTATCGGGCGTATTTAGCCCACGAACAACCCTTTACGTGAAGTAAGATGGAGATTCAATAATAGAAAAGACGAAGCGAAACGGGAAAAACAGTTCAACATAAAGCACATTTATTCCGCGGAAAACGGAAAGCACACATATACAATTATACACCAAAAGCAAATGTAAAAGTAGAAGAAACACAACAATTCTGCACAAAAAGCAAATGCAACAATGCAGATTTACTACCGACTACCGAGCACACGGCAACACTTATACAGTTTTACTTCACAGACGGCGCCGACAACACATATCCTCAAAGAAAAAGAAAAAGGGACCACCCTCAACTACAAGGGGGCAGACGGGCCTGGGGCCGAGACCGCGTCGAGCCTACCCGTCTGGTGATGAGCCGCAAGATGGCGGCGGCTCCCCGACTCCGCGGGCCTCGCTGGCACTGCCTGGAATGGGGTGGGAACGGGGCCCCCTTCTCACACTATCTCAGCGCGGGGGGAAACAGGAGGGGGTTGTTGATGCTCGGGGGAATGAGGATATCTCGCTGGCTTGGGTCCCGCGACGAGCGACTCCACCGCGACCTCGGTCGCGTTACCGGCCTCCCCTCTCCGCAGCTCCCCGACTCTGACACGAGCGCCCTCTCGACTGCCTTCACCGCCGCCACAACTCTCCAACTCTCCCACTCTCCACTCTTCTCAACTCCGTCCAACTGCGATTCAGAAACTCTTTTTCTCTCCCGATTCAGAAACTCCCTCAACAACTGCCTCGATTCGCTCCGCGCTCGGTGCTTTATAGTCCGACAGGAGAAATCATATGCAGATTTTTGGATCAGGAATCGCTCGGGGGCGGAGCCCCGCTCCCCATTGGACAGAGGAAAAGTGGGCGTAAATGATTCTTGATCCGCGAATCTGCATATAGCGATTATACTCCGACGCACCTGGAGGCGGGGCCAAATCGCCCCACGCTCGCTGATAGGACGGAACAGAAGTGGGCGTGAATCGTTCTTGATCCGATTTCTCGGAAAGGCTGGTGTTTTTGCACCCGCTGCTGGGTGCGCGCCCTGTACGAGTCCAGGATCGGTGCCCACAAGCGGCGCGGGAATGGCGGTGATGCGATGGTTGCGAGAGCGAGATGTGATGGCAAGGGTCGTGGCTGTTGGCGTTGTTGTTGTTGTGAAGCGGCGTTGCGGTTGGTGGTTGTTGTGTGATGGCTGTTGAGACGTGGTTGGTGGTGGTTGTGGTGGTAGTTATGGCGGTTGGTCCAAAATAAAGATAGTAAAAGAAAAACGGCTATCCTGAAGGGTCGCAGCCCGAATGAATGACATTTATTCCCTCTAAACAACGGGTTTGGGCCAAACTACACATATACTTACAGAGATATCTCACCTACGGGACCTGAATGGTGGTTTGCGAATTTCGTCAACCACAACACTACCCCCTCCCCTTTTTACAGACTCGTCCCGAGTCATCAAATTTTCGTGTGCCATCATGTGTAGTTTTCCCCAAGTACATTTTACCTACGGATCCCTGAGTGCGACATTCATGGTATTCGTGTCCCCAAAATAAATAACCTGAGGGCTGAGTAACTACCTAAACAAACCCACTCACACGGACGACTTAAATAAAATTGCCGGCGCTAGGACAGACATGCCGGGGGCGCACTCATATTTACAGTACATCTTAACCTTAACTTACAAATTTTACACTAAACCATGGCCCAGGATCAATGAACTCTGCAAAAAGAAAGCAGTTAGCCGGGAGCCAGGCTGCTCGCATGCAGTCTCTGACTCAAACAATGCAGGTGACAGGGAACGTGGCCGGCTGCTCACACGCAGTCCAAGGCCTTCCCTTTTGAACTGAACGCAGTGAACCACAACGGTGCATGGGCTACACAAACGTAGTCCCCGTGCCAGCTCAAGTGGCACACGCAATGAACACAACGAATGGATGGATGAATGGATGGACGCAAACACGGTACACGGGCCGCCACTGCAGGCCCGTGTTGTAGCTGCCAACAGGGCAGTTCTCGCAGCTTGCAAACTGTTGCTTTCTGATCCTGGCGCACATGGCAATGAACAGGGGGGGGGGGGCAAAGCAAAAATTGAACGGGGCTGGTGAACAGGGGCAGTGGGCATGACATGGCAAAGGTGATCAGGCAAACACAGCCTGCAGAACAAGGCCGCTGCAGGCAAACACAGCCGGCAGATGAACTGGCCGGCACAGGCCTTGCAGAAAACAGCTGCAGACGATCCGGCCGGTACAGGCCTTGCAGCAAACAGCTGCAGACGATCCGGCCGGTACAGACCTTGCAGCACAGCAGCTGCAGCCGATCCGGCCGGTACAGGCCTTGCAGCACACAACAGCTGCCGATGAAGTTGGCCGGCCTCTGCCTTGCAGCAACGCAGCCAGCAGATGAAGCTGGCCAGCCTTTGCCGTTCAGTGGAGGTTGGTGGAGGGAGTGCGGTGGTGCTGGCCACTCGGAAGGCGGGCTCAGACCTACCGACCTGTCTCCCTCCCACCTATCGCCTTTGCCTGTCACTGTACATACCCACTCCCTTAATTTGTAAAACCCAATTTAGCCCCAACTTTTTTTTTTTTTTTTACTTCCCCACTATAAATCGTCCCCTAACCCCCTGTACTGTCCTTGTTCGGCTAACCTATCCTGTCATCTAGCCTACTCCCAACCCCTATGTACCCTTCCCGGAGGGGAACAAGGGAGAGCTAGCGTCCTGTGTCGAGGCCCAATTCAAGCCTCAGGATGGCCTCCCCAGACTTCAGCGATCTATAACCAAAGTGGGTCCAGCGGCCCACAACGAGAGCGAGGGGATGGATGGTGCGGAGGGGTACACTTCCTAATCTACATAATCCATTTAACTGTTAAACTACCCCGGGGCTTTCAACAAGCGCCTCGCGCTTAAACTATTGGTTCTAACAACCCAGATTCCCGTCGCCTGTGTTGGTGTCCTCACAATTTCGGGCCTCGCCCCCCAATTTTCTCTCCGTGACCTCACACAGTCTATGGCTGGGACGCGTGGCTCCCTTTGGCAGGCACGACCCTCTGCCGAATCTCCCGCTATGGCACCCCCGGGCACTACACTGCCTCCGAGCCTACCAGCTCCCTAAACACCAGGGAGTGCCCCCCATGGCACCTCCCCTGAAACGCACACGTGGCAGGCTGGCTTCCCGGGCCCCTTTCCGAGGGTCACCCGTGCCCACAACACTGCCCACGCGGCTAATGGCGCCCCGGGCCCCCGCACCAAGCAGGCGCACCCGTGCCCACTACGCTATCCCGGCCCCCCATGGGCCCTTGTCCTACTACGGCCGACTAGCCTGGTGCCCGGGGTACCCACTCAGCGATACTCACCTTTTGCAGCCACGCTCCCAGCCCGTCAACAGGGCTCCTGCACCCCTCCAAACGGGTTTCGAGCCTACACTCCCACCAACAGCAAAACGACTTCCATTTTTCAATTTGACTAACCCAGCCAACTCACTTTACACCAACCCCGGGGTCCCTTGGGCGGGAGTCACTCCTCCCCCCAATCACTCATCGCACCATGCATTCCCCATTCGCTCCACACACAAAGACCCGCTGGCCTCACTCACTCAACATGTCTCCACCTCACAACTTTTCAATACACACACCGCTGAACTCTGCCATCCTTCTAACTACCTCCCCAACCTAACTCGTGCTCCCATGTCGTCCCTTAAACTATAGCACGTTCCTTTTAACACTACGTAGCTAAGCTACATCCCCACTACACATCCACTGTCTGTCACTGTCTTCTAAATCAAAAAATCATTTTATTTCCCAACCTAAATCTGGCTACAATCCCTCTAACTAATCCATTCCACGGACTCCATGAGGACTTACCCCTGCCCCATGAAGTCGGTCTAACTAAGCTAACCCTTCCCCCGAACTAGTTTCCATCCTGTGCCCTGGTAAGGGGGTCTTCCACCCCTTGCCCGGGAATCCTGTGCACCCGAAAGTGAGGCTTGCTTTTTCTTTTTTTTTTTTCCACATGCGCAGCACCAGGGCGGCAACTCACAGCTCGCGCACTTTGCACCTGCCCGTGACATCATGCAGCTGCACGTGTACCTCGTCCTTCCTTGGACGGTACCATCCGGCAGGGATACCCCTCCTGCCGGATTCCAACCCCACGTGCAGCCATGACGTCACCGTGCGCATAAAAAAACAAGCCCCACATCTCGAGGGGTTCCCCACGCGAACACATGTGCTTTGCCCGTTGGAGCTTAACACACACGATCGCGTGGAGAACCCGTCCGGTCCAAATCCATAATCCTGCCTAAACTTTGTCTGTCCGCGGGATCGACAAATCCACCACGTGCGTTTCCGGACCGGGACTTCACTCTCGCAAGCGAGCACGTGGGGGCCTCGTGCGTTGCACAGCACGGACCTCGCGCTCGCTGCTGGGTGAACCCGGCACGGTCCCCGAAACAGCTGCAGCCGCTACTCGGCTTTTGTCCCTCACATGTCGCTGTCGTCGTCTCCATTCCATCCACGCACACCTGTGTGTTACGACGCTCACACTCCACTCCATTATATTCACCCCGGGAGACGCGGCTGCATGCTCACGCATGCCGACCGACATCTCCCTTACACACAGCGACCTTGCACACGCTGTCTCCCTCACACTCGGCCGCTCACTCACGCATGCCACCTCCCTCGCATACGTGGCTCCACTCACTCGCGGCCTTCCACTCACTCGTGCCATTTCCCTCACACAAACCATACCACTCACACACGCGGGGGAACTCGCCCGCGGTGCCTCACTCATACTGGCCGTTTCACTCACACACACGGCGATCCTCACACGCGGTTCCTCATCCACACACGGCGTGCTGGGGAGCACGCACTCCGGCACACTCACCACCACACCACTCACACACGGGGTCGCTTCCACACACGGGGACGCACTCACACCACGCACCACACACACCGGGACAACCACACTGGGGATTTGTGTCCCCACAAGGGTCCCCGGGGCCTCTATACCCCCCAAGCTCTCCGTGCACCTGTCCACATCACTCCTCCCCTCGACCTCGCAAAGCACGACCGAACCCACCTGGTTGTGACTCGCCTCAAGGGGGCATACTCCCTCCCCTCGTTCCTGGAGGAGGCCATCCAGCTGCTCGCACCGGGTCTCTACCCAGTCCGCGAGCTCACCCCCATTATCCTCCACTACCTCCGTGTGTGTGTGTGTGTGTGTGCGTCACTTACCCCGTCTTCATCGTCTAGTCTTCCCTCTATCGTTCCCATCTCCCGTGTCTCTGCCAACTCAGTCACCTCTTCACCCTTTACCTCCCTTGTCTCAACTATTATTTCCGTCTCTTCCCTTGTTATCTCCCTCGTGCACGTCTCCGTCACCCCAATTAGTTTTTCCCTCTCGGTTACCGTCACCTTTTCCGTCACGACCCTCGCCCAACACGTCCCCCAAATTATTTTTTCCTTACCCGCCTCCACCGCGGGCCCGACAGCCGTTGCACTCCCTCCCAGCTCGTTCGCTCCCACACGTGGAGTCGCCATTTTAAGCTCCCCGGTTACTGCCTTCATGCCCGCCTGCAGGCTTCGGCCCATGCTCTGCATCTCACCCCGCAGCTCTTTCATTTCTTCCTTCATGTTTGTTTCCATTTCGTTCATTTGCTGTGTATTCGCATCCATTTTCGTTTTCACTTCGTTCATTTGCTTGTTCATGCCTTTTATTTCGTTCGTGTTTGTTTCCATTTTTGTTTTCATTTCGTGCATGTCCCCACTGATTCCTGCCAGCATGGCGCATAGCTGGGCCATGTCGGGTGCGCTTGGGTGAGCCGATTCGGCAAGGATCGGGGGGTTTTGGTGGAGAGGGGGAAGGGAGGTGTCATACACCGCGGCCGCCGCCGCACCTATTTCGGGCTCTGGGTTCAGTTGGGGGAGTTCGTGTTCCTGCACAACCAACATTTCCTGCACGGGGATTTCATCCTGGACCATGGATTCTACACATTCTAAATCCATTTCTAATACCTAATCCATTTCTAAAATCCATTTCATTTCTAAAATCCATTTCTAAAAACCATTTCTAAAATGGTTTTTTCTAAAACCATTTCTAAATGGTTTTAGAAATTTAGATAGAAATCCATTTCTAAAACCTAATTAGAAAATCATTTCTAATAATTAGAAATCCATTTCTAATTTCTAAGGCGGCTCCCGCTCGCCTTGAGACGCCATCTTATTTCTCGTAAAGGGTTAATTTGAATCGCTCGTAATTTGGAGGGAATCGGGGGTCGCTCCTCTCACCCCTGGACCGATTCCCGTGAATTTAGCTGGAGACAGGAGAGCCCGTTTTCCTGCTCTCCGACACCAGTGCCGCGAGGAGGGGGATGGGTTTGTGTCCCACTCCTGACAACAGTGTTGCGGATTCGCGCCCGCCGGCGTGCGAGCGGCCACGTAACTCGAATCGCGGCACGTCGCCCACCGGACGGACAATCCCGTCGTGACCCTCTCGGACTAACGCCGGGAACTAGTCACGGGTGGGCCTTTCGGCCTCACCACGATCGTGCCAATCGGCCCCCCGTGTGGGATAGGGTTGCTCGCCAAATTCGACCTACCTAAGTACCCACACGGAGGGTAGACCGGGCGATCGCACCTCGCCGCAGGTCGACTTCGGACACGGGCCACTTTAAGCGACCCGTTCCGTACTATCGGGATAACCGAGCGGTGTTATCGTCAACCTCGACGGTTTGATTGATTATCGGGCGTATTTAGCCCACGACCAACCCTTTACGTGAAGTAAGATGGAGATTCAATAAAAGAAAAGACGAAGCGAAACGGGAAAAACAGTTCAACATAAAGCACATTTATTCCGCGGAAAACGGAAAGCACACATATACAATTATACACCAAAAGCAAATGTAAAAGTAGAAGAAACACAACAATTCTGCACAAAAAGCAAATGCAACAATGCAGATCTACTACCGACTACCGAGCACACGGCAACACTTATACAGTTTTACTTCACAGACGGCGCCGACAACACATATCCTCAAAGCAAAAGAAAAAGGGACCACCCTCAACTACAAGGGGGCAGACGGGCCTGGGGCCGAGACCGCGTCGAGCCTACCCGTCTGGTGATGAGCCGCAAGATGGCGGCGGCGCCCCGACTCCGCGGGCCTCGCTGGCACTGCCTGGAATGGGGTGGGAACGGGGCCCCCTTCTCACACTATCTCAGCGCGGGGAGAAACAGGAGGGGGTTGTTGATGCTCGGGGGAATGAGGATATCTCGCTGGCTTGGGTCCCGCGACGAGCGACTCCACCGCGACCTCGGTCGCGTTACCGGCCTCCCCTCTCCGCAGCTCCCCGACTCTGACACGAGCGCCCTCTCGACTGCCTTCGCCGCCGCCACAACTCTCCAACTCTCCCACTCTCCACTCTTCTCAACTCCGTCCAACTGCGATTCAGAAACTCTTTTTCTCTCCCGATTCAGAAACTCCCTCAACAACTGCCTCGATTCGCTCCACGCTCGGTGCTTTATAGTCCGACAGGAGAAATCATATGCAGATTTTTGGATCAGGAATCGCTCGGGGGCGGAGCCACGCTCCCCATTGGACAGAGGAAAAGTGGGCGTGAATGATTCTTGATACGCGAATCTGCATATCGCGATTATACTCCGACGCACCTGGAGGCGGGGCCAAATCGCCCCACGCTCGCTGATAGGACGGAACAGAAGTGGGCGTGAATCGTTCTTGATCCGATTTCTCGGAAAGGCTGGTGTTTTTGCACCCGCTGCTCGGTGCGCGCCCTGTACGAGTCCAGGATCGGTGCCCACAAGCGGCGCGAGAATGGCGGTGATGCGATGGTTGTGAGAGCGAGATGTGACGGCAAGGGTCGTGGCTGTTGGCGTTGTTGTTGTTGTGAAGCGGCGTTGCGGTTGGTGGTTGTTGTGTGATGGCTGTTGAGACGTGGTTGGTGGTGGTTGTGGTGGTAGTAATGGCGGCTGGTCCAAAATAAAGATAGTAAAAGAAAAACGGCTATCCTGAAGGGTCGCAGCCCGAATGAATGACATTTATTCCCTCTAAACAACGGATTTGGGCCTAACTACACATATACTTACAGAGATATCTCACCGACGGGACCTGAATGGTGGTTTGCGAATTTCGGCAATTTCGTCAATTTTGCGTGGCCGTACGTGCATGTCCGTACGTGCATGGCCGTACGCGCATGGCCGTACGTGTGTGCCCATACGTGCGTGGCCATATATACAAAAAAAAAATCTTTCAAACCACGTGGCAGAAACAACAACCACACAGGCCGTTCCTTTGCTCTTGCGTGCACATATGTGCGTGGCCGTACATGCAAAAAAAAAAAACTTTCAAACAACTCACAGGCCATTCCTTCGCTCTCATAAACGACGACTGGATTGGGGCATTGTGTTTATCGAAAATGTGGATAAGAAATCGAGAAATTATGATAATACAGTAAGTCATCACTATCCAAAAGTAGTGCATGCCCGTACGGAATGTTCACATCATTCCACGAATTATCGCTTGCATTGAAGTAACAACTGCTGTGATACTTAAACACAGAGTTAATTAAAATCAAGTTTACCTCCCTGTCTTTGCTTTCCGTGACATTCGCTGCCATTTACCATTGGCACTCCTACCCCACGGTAACTAAGGCACCGATCGATCCCCATCGTAACCAGCACGGCACGTGACGTCATCGTCGGCCGGCCGTGCACCGGCCTACGCAGCCACGCCCATGCAGCAACGTGTCCTGTGATTGGCAACTAAATGGCGCATCGGCCACGCCTACGCAGCACGTGTCCTGACATTGGTTGGTAAATAAATGGCCCTAACTTGGGAATCACTTGTCCGATTAATATCAAATCTTGAAAAGCCACATACTCAGGTCCCCAGCAATATACCTGGCAAGTTTCAATTAGATCGGACCAGTGGTTGTCGGGAAACAGCGGTCACAGACACACAGAAACACACACACAGACACACAGACACACAGACACACAGACACACAGACACAGACACACACAGACACACACAGACACACACAGACACACACAGACACACACACAGAGATTGCTGGAATTATAGATCGATGAAATGAGGTCAATGAGATGACAAATGAAGGGGTTGAATGCAGACTGCAGAGCAATGAGTAAGGAAACCTGTCGTTGTGAATCGTTTTTACCATCAAATTGAGATGTATTTCGTTGGCAAGCATGTTGAGTGGAGCTGAATTCCTTAACACTTCCAAAGGTCACAGCGTTTTGACAATTGGAAACAAAAAGAAGTTGTGCACTTTTTTTGATAAATTATTTTTGGAACAATTTTTCTTCAATATACAAATAATAATAAAAATCGTCTCTGTGTACATTGTACACACCTTTATCTCGTTGGCACCTCTTCATAAACAACATCGCTGAGGAAACGGCACTTCTTCTTTGTTTCCTCGTCCATGGCAAGAATAAGGAGGCTTTTAATGGCCAATTATTCAATTAGCGCCAACGTATTTTGCCTTTTCGCAAGGAAAAACACGAAGAGAAGAGAAGAGAAGAGAAGAGAAGAGAAGAGAAGAGAAGAGAAGAGAAGAGAAGAGAAGAGAAGAGAAGAGAAGAGAAAAACCCGTAATGGCGAACGCGGCTGAGTTTGTCTTCCCCATTGACCACGGCTACGCAGCAACGCTTCCTGTCATTGGTTGATAAAAAATGGCCGCAGCAACGGTTCCTGTCATTGGTTGGTAAACAAATGGCCATAACTTGGGAAGCACTTGTCCGATTAATATCAAACCTTGAAAAGGCACATCCTCAGGTCCCCAGCAATATACCTGGCAAGTTTCAATTAGATCGGACCAGCGGTTGTCGAGAAACAGCAGTCACAGACACACACACACACACACACACACACACACACACACACACACACACACACACACACACACACACAGACACACACACACACACGCGCACACACACCCACACGCGCACACACACACACACACACACACACACACACACACACACACATCAGTACTTGAACTGGGCAGGGTAGTTCACCTGGAATCTCTGCATTCCTTGAGACTTTAGCCGTGGGCTTTATCTATTCAGGGAAGGATCAAATCACAAACACCAATCATCATTATACGATTAACAAAAAAACCCCACACCACTATACCTATCCTCATAACAACCATGAAGGAGCACAATTGCACACACAAATCAAAAAAAGCAAATATACACACAAACCAATCATGACCAACCATTCATAAATCAGAAACCAATCCTAAACCAGCTGGGACATGTGCTCTCTCTCTCTCACCCTCTCTCACCCTCTCTCACCCTCTCTCACCCTCTCTCATCCTCTCTCACCCTCTCTCACCCTCTCTCACCCTCTCTCACCCTCTCTCTCTCTCTCGCTCACCCTCTCTCACCCTCTCTCACCCTCTCTCACCCTCTCTCACCCTCTCTCTCTCTCTCTCTCTCTCTCTCTCTCTCTCTCTCTCTCTCTCTCTCTCTCTCTCACTGTCTCTCTCTCTCACTGTCTGTCTCTCTCTCTCTCTCACTGTCTCTCTCTCTCTCTCTGACTCTCTCACCCTCTCCCCCTCTCCCTCTCACCCTCTCCCTCTCTCCCCTCACCCTGTCTTTCTCACCCTCTCTCCCTCTCTCACACCCTCTCTCCCTCTCATCCTCTCTTCTCTCTCTCTCCCTCTCTCCCTCTCTTCCTCTCGCCCTCTCTCACTCACCCTCTCTCGCTGTCTCTCTCATCCTCTCCCTCTCACCCTCTCTCTCTCAGCTCCTCTCCCTCTCCGTCTCTTCCTCTCCCTCACCCTCTCTCTCTCCTTCATCCTCTCTCTTCCTCTACCTCACACCCTCTCATCCTCTCACCCTCTCTCTCTCACCCTCTCACCCTCTCCCGGGGTTCTTCATTTTTCCATCCCTCTCATGCTGCCCCGATCCCGCCACGATTAAATGAAGATTTTTTCCTCTCTTTGCCCGACGCACAATTACCCAATCGCCGTCGTGTCCGTCTGCTCTGCTCGCCTTGAGTAGCCAATAACCATCGAGCCAATGATACGATGAACCAATCACAGCTCAGGAGAGGCGTGGCTAAACAGCGCCCATTCTCTATAATGAAGCTGCGGCGCGCGCCTTGTGTTCATCCTCGCCGCCTCTCTCTGACGGACGTGGTGGTCGCGGGTGGCCCTCGATTGACGTCCGTGTCCCACGTCCATGCGGTGAACGCCTGCGACCCGGGCCATGTTGGCCGAGACCCCCCGAGGCCGGCGTCTCGTCCCTCTCCTGCGCTTGGCCGCCCTCGTCACGCTCTGTGTCTGCGCTCCAGGCGCCTCCAAGCGGAGCTCGCACACCCGGAGATCGCGCCCGTGTCCGCACGGATGCAGCTGCGGCCCCAATGGTCACGATAAGCTCGCGTGGCGGGTGGACTGCACCAAGCTCGGGCTCTGTGAGCTTCCCAGTCCGCTGGATCCGTTCACCACCCTGTTGTGAGTACCGCGGGTCGTGACGAGCGGGGGACGGTTTCATCCACGTGCGTGTTTGAATGTCACACCGACCGGTTGTTTATTTGAGGTTTTGTAACTCCGATGGTTGTAATACCGACTGGTTGTTTATTTGAGGTTTTGTAACCCCGATGATTGTCCCGGTTGTTTATTTTAGATTGTGTAACTCCGATGATTGTAATACCGACAGGTTGTTTATTTGAGGTTTTGTAACCCCAATGATTGTAATACTGAGCGGTTGTTTATTTTAGATTGTGTAACCCCAATGATTGTAATACCGACAGGCTGTTTAGTTGAGGGTTTGTAACCCATTGATTGTAATACTGAGCGGTTGTTTATTTTAGATTGTGTAACCCCAATGGTTTTAATACCTACAGGTTGTTTAGTTGAGGTTTTGTAACCCATTGATTGTAATACCGACCGGTTGTTTATTTTAGATTGTGTAACCCCAATGGTTGTAATACCTACCGGTTGTTTCGTTGAGGTTTTGTAACCCCAATGATTGTAATACCGACAGGCTGTTTAGTTGAGGTTTTGTAACCCCAATGATTGTAATACCGACCGGTTGTTTGGTTGAGGTTTTGTAACCCCAATGATTGTAATACCGACAGGCTGTTTAGTTGAGGTTTTGTAACCCCAATGATTGTAATACTGAGCGGTTGTTTATTTTAGATTGTGTAACCCCAATGGTTTTAATACCTACAGGTTGTTTAGTTGAGGTTTTGTAACCCATTGATTGTAATACCGACCGGTTGTTTATTTTAGATTGTGTAACCCCAATGGTTGTAATACTTACCGGTTGTTTGGTTGAGGTTTTGTAACCCCAATGGTTGTAATACCTCCCGGTTGTTTAGTTGAGGTTTTGTAACCCCAATGATTGTAATACCGACCGGTTGTTTATTTTAGATTGTGTAACCCCAATGGTTGTAATACCTACCGGTTGTTTGGTTGAGGTTTTGTAACCCCAATGGTTGTAATACCTCCCGGTTGTTTAGTTGAGGTTTTGTAACCCCAATGATTGTAATACCGACTGGTTGTTTATTTTAGATTGTGTAACCCCAATGGTTGTAATACCTACCGGTTGTTTGGTTGAGGTTTTGTAACCCCAATGGTTGTAATACCTCCCGGTTGTTTAGTTGAGGTTTTGTAACCCCAATGATTGTAATACCGACCGGTTGTTTATTTTAGATTGTGTAACCCCAATGGTTGTAATACCTACCGGTTGTTTCGTTGAGGTTTTGTAACCCCAATGGTTGTAATACCTACCGGTTGTTTAGTTGAGGTTTTATAACCCCAATGATTGTAATACCGACTGGTTGTTTGGCTGAGGTTTTGTAACCCCAGGTGATCAATGGACCATTTGGCTATGTGATTGCAGCTCGACTAAAAACGGATCTTTGACTCGTCGCACAGTTCGACCCGGTGGTGAAAGCCCAAACCGGGCCAACCCTCCGCCCGCATTTCTAATCACTCGGCTAATTACGCCTGCTAATGTGACCAGCTCCAATGTCCTTCCTTCCTTCCTTCCTTCCTTCCTTCCCCTCCTCGTTCCTCGCCATGTGAACTACAATCTCACGTTAAAGGTCTCGCGCGTTGTTAGTGGCACGTGTGTGCACTCAATGAATGAACGAACCGTCTACCCGCACCAGACTCCGCGCACGAGCACCCGAGAATTTCATGTAGTGTATGATCGTGGCATGAGAGGTTCATGTAGTGTATGATCGTGGCATGAAAGGTACATGTAGTGTATGATCGTGGCATGAGAGGTACATGTAGTGTATGATCGTGGCATGAGAGGTTCATGTAGTGTATGATCGTGGCATGAGAGGTACATGTAGTGTATGATCGTGGCATGAGAGGTTCATGTAGTGTATGATCGTGGCATGAGAGGTACATGTAGTGTATGATCGTGGCATGAGAGGTTCATGTAGTGTATGATCGTGGCATGAGCGGTACATGTAGCGTATGATCGTGGCATGAGAGGTACATGTAGTGTATGATCGTGGCATGAGCGGTTCATGTAGCGTATGATTGTGGCATGAGAGGTACATGTAGTGTATGATTGTGGCATGAGAGGTACATGTAGTGTATGATCTTGGCATGAGGTTCATGTAGTGTATGATCGTGGCATGAGAGGTTCATGTAGTGTATGATCGTGGCATGAGAGGTTAATGTAGTGTATGATCGTGGCATGAGAGGTTCATATAGTGTATGATCGTGGCATGAGAGGTTCATGTAGTGTATGATCATGGCATGAGAGTTTCATCTTGTGTACGATCGTGGCATGAGAGTTTCATGTTGTGTACGATCATGGCATGAGGTTCATGTTGTGTATGATCGTGGCATGAGAGATACATGTAGTGTATGGTCGTGGCATGAGAGGTTCATGTAGCGTATGATCGTAGCATGAGAGATACATGTAGTGTATGATCCTGGCATGAGAGGTTCATGTAGCGTATGATCGTGGCATGAGAAGTTCATGTAGCGTATGATCGTGGCATGAGAAGTTCATGTAGTGTATGATCGTGGCATGAGAGGTTCATGTTGTGTACGATCGTGGCATGAGAGTTTCACGTTGTGTATGATCGTGGCATGAGAGGTTCACGTAGTGTATGATCGTGGCATGAGAGATACATGTAGTGTATGATCGTGGCATGAGAAGTTTATGTAGTGTATGATCGTAGCATGAGAGATACATGTAGTGTATGATCGTGGCATGAGAGGTTCATGTAGCGTATGATCGTTGCATGAGAGATACATGTAGTGTATGATCGTGGCATGAGAGGTTCATGTAGTGTATGATCGTGGCATGAGAGGTTCATGTAGTGTATGATCGTGGCATGAGAGGTTCATGTAGCATATGATCGTGGCATGAGAAGTTCATGTAGCGTATGATCGTGGCATTAGAAGTTTGTCGTGTATGATCTTGGCATGAGAGGTTCATGTAGTGTATGATCGTGGCATGAGAGGTTCGTGTAGTGTATGATCGTGGCATGAGAGTTTCATGTTGTGTACGATCGTGGCATGAGAGGTTCATGGAATGTATGATCGTGGCATGTGAGGTTCATGTAGTGTATGATCATGGCATGAGAGGTTCATGTAGTGTATGATCTTGGCATGAGAGGTTCATGTAGTGTATGATCGTGGCATGAGAGGTTTGTGCAGTGTATGATCGTGGCATGAGAGGTTCATGCAGTGTATGATCGTGGCATGAGAGGTTCATGTAGTGCATGATCGTGGCATGAGAGTTTCATGTTGTGTACGATCGTGGCATGAGAGGTTCATGGAGTGTATGATCGTGGCATGTGAGGTTTGTGCAGTGTATGATCTTATCAGGAGTTTATGTAATGTCATGAGAGGTTCATGTAATGTCCTGTGATCGTGTCATGAGAGGTTCTTGTAAGAAGAAAAGGGGCACACCTGACTAATGAAGGTCCATGTGCTGTAATTGTTCGCTCAACACGATCAGTTTCGCGTACCTGCGTAGTTCCTGGTCAGTGCTGCATACCTGCGAGATTCCTAGCTACCTGTCCGGTCCCCCTGCGGGTCGACTCGCTTTTTCCTCTCACTGTGGGATTATCCCCGAGTTTTCATCTTGGCCATTTAAAGGACATTTTGTTCATTAAGCCGCTGCACTCGCCTCGAAGCACTCTCGACCCAGCTATAAACTGTCATCCTGGTGTCATGCAGGCAGGGTGAGGCATCAATGTGTGTCCTGTCCCTCGGATGGACGTTAAACTGTCGTTCCATCTGTTGGCATTGGTTGGTGTGCGTTAAAGGTCCCGTGGTCTCCTTCAGGAAGAGTTGGTGAGTTATTGCCGGCGCCGTGGATAAATGATAAATTCCTCCTCGAACCTCAGTCAAACGTCAGGTCTAGCCAGCCGGTTCCTGAATGACTTGGGCCAAGCTTCCCCCTTTCCAACCCCATGTGGCCTTTAAAGAACAAGCAGTTGTTCATTACCCTGTGCGCGTCGCGTGAAGCGAGTTTAAGCAATAACTGGTTCGTTCTGTCCGTCTTCAGTCTGTGATCAAGGAGCTGCTTGATTTCAGTTAGATGTTATATTTTGAACACACGAACACGAATCTGCAGTTGAGCAGTCCTTTGGTCTTGAATTTGGCAAATTGTACGGAATCTAGTCCCAAGTGCGCGCGACGCACACCAGCAGGAAAGCAGCCGCTTGTGTGTCTTGCCAGTCGGGCAATCAACCAAAATTTATAATAATTCCAAACAGAAAACCTCCTGTTTTTTATACGGACGGCATAAAGGACACAAACAACAGGCACGAAGAACGAATGTAACATGGTAGATAAGGTGGTGTAATAGCCACTGTGTCAACTGCGGTAAACTTCTGATTCACTTGCTCAGGTTATGTTTTCACGTCTGTCTGTGAGCAGGATATGTCAAAAATTTGCGGACGGATTCGGACAAACTTTGGTGGACAGGTTGGGTGCGTGACAAGAACGAATTGATTTGGTTTTGGTGAAGATCCGGATCCAGACTCGAGAATTCTTTACGTGATTCTTCAGCATTGAGAGTTGGGTCCAGAAAATATATATATATATATATATATATATATATATATATATATATATATATATATATATATATATATATATATATATATATATATATATATATATATATGTATATATATATATATATATTGTTGCGGATTCGCGCCCGCCGGCGTGCGGACGGCCACGTAACTCGAATCGCGGCACGTCGCCCACCGGACGGACAATCCAGTCGTGACCCTCTCGGACTAACGCCGGGAACCAGTCACGGGTGGACCTTTCGGTCTCACCGCGATCGTGCCAATCGGCCCCCGCGTGGGATAGGGTTGCTCGCCAAATTCGACCTACCTAAGTACCCACACGGAGGGTAGACTGGGCGATCGCACCTCGCCGCAGGTCGACTTCGGACACGGGCCACTTAAGCGACCCGTTCCGTACTATCGGGATAACCGAGCGGTGTTATTCGTCGGCCTCGACAGTTCGATTAATTATCGGGCGTCTTAGCCCACTACCAACCCTTTACGTGAAGGAAGATGGGGATTCAATGAAAGAAATGACGAAGCGAAGCGGGAAAACAGTTCAACAATAAGCACATTTATTCCGCGATGAACGGAAAGCACACATATACAATTCCACCAAAAGCACATGTAAAAGAAGAAGACAATGCAATATTACACAAAAAGCAAATGCAACAATGCAGATCTATCCGACTACCGGGCACACGGCAACATTTATACAATTTTACTTCACAGACGGCGCCGACAACACACATTCCCAAAGCAAAAGAAAAGAGAACCACCCTCCAGGATGAGGGGGGTAGGCGGGCCTGGGGCCGAGACCGTGTCGGGCCTACCCGTCTGATGATGAGACGCGGAGCGGCGGTGGTGCCTCAACTCCGCGGGCCTCGCGGACAGTGTCTGGTAGGGGGTGGGAAGGAGGCCCCTTTGTCGCACTATCTCAGCGCGGGGGGAAACAGGAGGGGGTTGCTGATGCTCGGGGGAAGGAGGATATTACCCTGTCTCGGGTCCCGCGGCGAGCGTCTCCTCCTCCACCTCGGTCGCGTTGCTGGCCTCTCTCTGTGCAGCTCCCGGCACCGACGCGAGCACCCCCTCGTCCGCCTTCGCCGCCGTCACCTCTCCACAGCTCCGTCCTCTTCACTCTGACTAGTACCACTTCTTTCCCGCTCCACCGACGACTCTCTTGAATTCCGCACACTCAACTCTCAACTTCCAACTGAACTCTTTCTCAACTTGTCTGACGAACGCAGTCGTTTTTATAAGCCCCGTGGCTTCGCTCTTTCACCCTTGACCCTTTGCCTCCGACCCTTCACCTGGCTCCCCATTGGCCCGAGGAAAAGTGGGCGTGAATGCTTTTTGATCCATGAATTTGCATATAGCGCCCGCCCTCCAACGCCCTGGAGGCGGGGCCAAATCGCCCCTCGCTCACCAATTGGACGGAACAAAAGTGGGCGTGAGTCGTTTTTGATCCGTTTTTCTGCGGAAAGTCCGTGATGTTTTTGAACACGCTGCTCGGTGCGCGCCCCGCACGAGTCCAGCATCGGTGCCCACGAGTGGCGCGAGATGACGGTGATGCGATGGTGGCGAGTTGTGACGGTAAAGGTCGTGGCGGTTGTGGTAAAGCGGCGTTGTGGTTGGTGGTTGTTGTTGTGAAGCGGCGTTGTGGTTGGTGGTTGTTATTGTGAAGCGGCGTTGTGGTTGGTGGTTGTTGTTGTGATGGCTGTTGAGACGTGGTTGGTGGTGGTAATAATGGCGGCTGGTCCAAAATAAAGATGGTAAAAGAAAAACGGCTATCCTGAAGAGTCGCAGCCCGCATGAATGACATTTATTCCCTCTAGACAACGGGTTTGGGCCTAACTACACATATACTTACCGAGATATCTCACCTAAGGGACCTGAATGGTGGTTTGTGAATTTCGTCAACCACAACAAAATATATATATATATATATATATATATATATATATATATATATATATATATATATATATATATATATATATATATATATATATATCTCGCATGATATCTTAAAAAGTTGTGGACAAGTTATGACAAAACTCGGTGGACGAGTTGGGTTAAAAGCGTAAAGAACAAGCTGATTCGATTTTGGTTTGGGTCCGGATCCAGATCAGATCGGTGGATACAAAATGTAAACTGTTCAGCCTGGTGGAGGTACGCGCTCTCCCGAGTGCTGTTCCAGTTGGTGCGGAATTTAAACAAGTCCTTTATCCATAATCAATTGAAAGACCAAATTACTGCATTGGAGTCATCAAAAGTCTCGTTTATTCATTCCGCTCATTCGGTTCTCGCACTGAATTCGTTCAAAACCCGCTTTTTAAAGCCTCCGTGCGGTGTACGTGCTTTGTGGTACTGTTCGTGTGTTTTTTTTTCTCCCACTTTGAGTTTGCAATGGTTCTCTATTAACGAGCAAATTAAGCAATTTATTCACATCTGTCTACCCGTCTGTTTACAAACGTCAGTTTTTATTGAGGAGCAACTTGATTTGAATTGAATGTTGTATTTTAAACACAAATCGGAACACAAACCTCTACTTTTTACTCTGCCTGATGGTGAAACAAAATTTGAAATGTCAAAATCATTCCAAACAGGTAACTTACTTGCTTTTAATGACGTCATAATGGACACAAACAACAGGCACAATTAACTATTGTGATGTGTTGAATTAGGTGGTGTGAAAGACCTGCGTCAATGGTGCTAAACTTCCGATTTTTGTTTTTTTTTCTACCATCTTTTAAAGCCTTTTATTTAATTTTTGTTGAGTTATACAGTATACTTGAACATTGTAGAACACAAATCACCTTTTTGGCACTTTCAAAACCATTCGGTTTATCGCTACAGGACGAAATATTACGGCATTTTACGTCGTCACGACCAATCATTTGGGGCTCGTACATTCTGCCCTTGTCCTTGTTGTATTATGTTTGTTTTTCTTTATTTATTACCTCCGACACCGTCGGTGGACGGAGATTATGTTTCCACCCATGTCTGTCTGTCTGTTTGTGAACAAAAAAAATCTCAAAAAGTTGTGGACGGATTCGGACGAAACTTGGTGGACGAGTTGGTTAGGTGACGGGAACAAGCTGATTAGATTTTAGTTCAGGTCTGAGCCCAGATCCGACCCATCAGTGGGGTAATGAAATGTAAACTAATCATCTCAGTGGAGGTATACGCACTACCGAGTGCCCTTCTAGTATTATTATTATTATTATTATATTTATCTCAAGACTGTGCGTGGTATGTTGTTCTATGAACGCTCGAGTTCACGGAATGATTCAGGGCTCCCTTGTCTCGTTCCTTGATGCTATACAAGTCACCACTTCACCACAAAGTGCTGCACGTTATGGCAGGGATTTGCAGTTTGTTCAGGGTACCAGCACACAATGGCCTACTCCTTTAGGAAAGCATTGTAACATATCCAATACGTCCACCGTAGAGCAAATGCCAGCGGACGGGACGTTCGGGATGTGCTATAAATTCGCTATTTGTGAGCAATCATCATGTCAGCCCACATATATTAGCAATCATAACTCATGGGATTAATAAAACTGTTTTTTTTTAATTACCTCTGCCACCAAAGGTGAAGGTGAATCGTTGTGCTATCAAGATATATGAACCGGCCTCAGGGTGCGTGTCCCGTGCCGCCCTGTCCGTGAGTGTCCCGTGCCAGCCTAGGAGTGAGTGTCCCGTGCCAGCCTCGGGGTGAGTGTCCCATGCCAGCCTCAGGGTGTACATCATGCCAGCCTCAGTGTGCGGCGCAGCTGTAATTTCCGGCGTTCCGGGATTCTGATGAGATGGGTAATGACGCTTAGACGAGGCTTGCCTGGCGCACAGACGGCGGATTAGCTCGGCCAGATGTAGCATGTGCTCCCTGGGCCGCAATAAGCCTACACCGAGACTTTGATATCAAACCGAGCACTTTTCCCCGTCGGGCCGCCGCTGCTGATCCCTAGTCCAACGGAACACAGAATCTCCCAAAATGGGAACCAGAGCTCGTCCGCCTTTCAGTACTCACTCGATAACCCATCAAACGCACTCATTTAACACACATGTATGAACAATATGTGATTGGACTTTTGTCATCAAAATGTCCGTGTAATACATCAGAGGTACAAACACGCCTGATGTCTCCTGTCCAACTGCCAGATGCAGTCTCCTCAAACACTTTTCACAGCACGACCTTTATTGCGATTTATTTGATTTTTACCCAGATGTATATATATAACATGTGAACCAGCCCCCCCGGTCCCCCCTTTTCCACCCTTGTTTCCCCCCCCCTAAATATTGAATTCCATTTTCCTTTTTGCCTCCGCTGATTTGTAAGCACCTTGAGCTTGTACTCGTGCCTCGGAGACCCCTTTATTAGCGACTTCAACATTAAATGGTTTCTCTACCTCCCAATAACTTCCTTTCAAACCACATATGGTCCTCTCTTCTTTTAACCCCCGCCCCCCCCTCATTCAAAGTGTTTTTCCACTTATTTTCGACAAATGATGCACATCCGTTTCAACAACGTTGCCCTCACAAACCCTCCGACGGCCTTCAACCTTCTGCAACAAAAGTCACACGTAAAAATCGATCTTTCATCCATCCTCGTTCCTCTTTCTCCTGAAAATCGACGTTACTCCTCCATCCATCAACCTTGCCGTCCTCCCAATCCTCCAACGTCCTCAATCCGGCGTCACACCACCCGCCCATTTGGCAACGTGAGCATTCTCGCATTTAAGAAGCACGTCGATCTCCCTTGTCTGTTGGGTTATGTCCATCTAATCCAGCTTGTCACATCTGATAGCAATGTCTGTGTCATGAGTAGGAGCTGTGAGCATTCTTCCTCGGGTTGGACGTGTCCAGACGCAGTGCCGCATGCCATCGTTTGTAGACATGTTTGTTTTGACACTTTGTTTGAGCATACTGATTTCCTTCACACTTTCCTTAACATTCATAAATATATTTTTAACCTTTTATTTCGACACAAGGTGTGATCTTGTTTCATTCATAAATAAAACTTAGTTTGGCATTATATTTACGGTTAAAATGCATCAACCCAATGGTCAGTCCTTGATAGATACTACTACTACTACTACGACTACTACCACCACAATTATTCCCACCTTTCTTGTTGGGTCAACCAGTCAGTGTACGTTTTTGGCCCAAGGCTTTCATGAACCGACTGGCCAGGCCTGACGTTCAACTGAAGGTGGCAGGAATTAGTAATTTGTTCAGTGATGGTGATAGCTCGCCTACTTTTTGTTGTAAAACACCGTGGGCATCGATGACATCCGCCAGCTTTCGCTAGCAGATGGGACACCCGGCTTAACGTCCATTCGAGGGATGGCAAGCTTTGCGATGCCAGACCATACCTGTAAACCACCGACCTAACAGTTAATAGTCTGGTCGGGAATCGAACTCCGATCAGACTGTTCAAAGTTGGTTTCTAACCATTGTACAACCGTTTAAAATGAACTTTAACAATGACTTTTGGCCTTGGCCACAGACTTACCGATCAGCCTCCTTTCTCAGGAAGCGTTTGCGAGTTCCCGCCGTCTTCATTTCGTCCTCTGTGGGCTCTCATCAATTTTATGGTCGCCCAAAACGAGGTCTCGGTTTAAGGTACTTGCTCGAGAGATCTTTGCTGGGTCCCTTTTCCGTGCTTTACAACAATTACTCAGGGGGCATGCTTGCAGACTGCAAGCAGAAGCTGGAGTCGGATGCAATGCGATTGCCTCCTGTGTCAAGATTGAATGATGTATCACACAGGCTTATTAAAAACTGATATTCAAAATCCGATTCCATATTCGACGATTGGAAGTCGTGACCAGAATAATTATGTTGAAATCTCGAGTGAAGTCGGGCACAAATTTCGGAAAAAGAGATTTCTTTCGAAACAGATGTAATTAACCTCCGCCATCGAAGATCGGAGGTTACTGTTTTCACCCCTTTGTTTGTTTGTTTGTTTGTTTATGAACAGTATTACGGAAAAACTCCTCGATGGATTTCGACGAAACTTGGTTGGGGGGGGTATAGGTATGGTCCAAGGATCATGCCATTAGATTTTGGACTTGCCCCCCCCCCAAAAATAAATGTTAGAGAAAAAAATTTTTTTTTTGCATTTCTACATGTTTTAAGTGATTTCCAAACCCCCCCCCCCAAAAAAAATTGTTAGAGAAAGTTTTTTTTTTTTGCATTTCTACATGTTTTAAGTGATTTCCAACCCCCCCCCAAAAAAAATAGTTAGAGAAAGTTTTTTGCATTTCTACATGTTTTAAGTGATTTCCAAACCCCCCCAAAAAAAAATAGTTAGAGAAAGTTTTTTTTGCATTTCTACATGTTTTAAGTGATTTCCAAACCCCCCCCCCCAAAAAAAAAAATAGTTAGAGAAAGTTTTTTTTTTGCATTTCTACATGTTTTAAGTAATTTCCAACCCCCCCCTCCCCCCAAAAAAATGTTGGAGAAAAGAACTATAACTCTGTCAGCACTGTTGACGTCATATTGAATGAATAAGATATAAGGTTCACTTGAGTGACCCAGCAGAATTGGCGGCGGAGGTTTTGCACTCTCCCGAGTGCTCCCCCTCTAGTTAAATATCATGTTCGTGGGACTTCAGTTAAGATGGCTCCAAAATGCTTCTTTGTTTTTTCACTCTTTTAAAGTTAATTATTTTATGTCTGATTTTATTTTACACCGTCCAGGGATGCCAGTTAGCGGTCTTTTTGGATTCGGATTCGACTTTTATTATACATTTCTAACATACGTACAACAAGGAATCGCAGTTTCTTTATTAACAGTTCGTTACGAGAACCTCTGGCAGGATGACCTCGAGGTACCCACACTCGCCTCGAAGCTGTCTATCCTCGGTTTGAATCTCGACCCAGCTAGAAAATGTCATCCTGGTGTTTCACAGGCAGGGTGAATCGTCAATGTGTGTGTTGTTCCTCCACGTTAAACTGGGCGTCCTGTCTTCCGGCATTAATTGATGGATTGCAAGATCCCCACGGTGATCTTCAGCAGAGTTGGGCAAGTTATCGCCGGCACCGTGACCAAATAAATTCCTGCACAAACTACTTTTGGGAAGTCGATGACAAACCAGCCAGTCTGAATGGGGGAGAAACAGGGAAGTGGGAGAGGGAGGGGGAAGAGAAAAGCATGGGGAGAGCGGAAACATAATGTGCAGTGGAAAATGTGGAGACTTGTAATACCTTCTCTTACCTGGAGCGGCGCTACACGATGCATATTTACATTGAGAATTTGTGCCTCTCCCTTCTCCCCCCCCCCCCACAAACCCCCCGTCCCGCCATCCTAAAGACCAACGGCAAGGATAAAAACACCTCTAAGCATGAACTGGGGTCACGCTGATCCTACGTAGCAAGTCTGGCCATAATCGGCCCAGAACTGGAGTAGCGCAACACACAGAAACACACACACCGGTCCATGAATTATCATGAGGATTCCAACCAGGAAACTTACTGTTTCTAAGGACGTCATGAAGGACACAAACAACAGGCACCAATAACTAATGTAACATGTTTAATAAGGTGCTGTAAACGCCACTGCATCAACAGAGGTAAATACCAGAATGAATATATTTTTATAACCTTTACAATCATTTTATTTCAATTGAAATATATACTGAAACACTGCACCGGGTAAGTTGTTCAATGAACTCTAGTTTTCTAATGTAAATAGTTCAAAAGTTGTAAAATAAAACGAATGTTTATTTAGGCAACGCTACCGGGCGGATTTTGTGATTCTAAGTCGAAGACAAACATTATGCGGTGGATCTGGAATTGACAAACAAATTGAAAACAAACATTAATTGTCATATTGTTGAAGTTTCTCACCTGTTGCACATTGTTAACATCAGATCTGATTCAAGTTGTCAGCTTCCCTTTTTTGATACCTTGAGTGAATTTAGATTAGGAACTATTTACGTAGTTCTCTGCAAAAGAGCTAATGATTCTTTCTGAGATCTGGGTTCAATTTCCAACCTGATGATAAACACAGTATGTTACAATACGGTATAACAGTCATTTTGCATGCTTTTAATAGATGATGATGGATGCAAGACTTCCTGGGCAGACAAAATGCTGCTGTGAAGCATAAATTCAGTTTCCAAAAAACCTATATTCCGTCTCTCCGAGCCTCTTCCCCCGACTGTTCCAAGGGAGCAGTTCTGAGAAAGCTTTGTTCGCCCAACTGGATGAGTCCACCGCCTTTACTCGGCCATGTCCATGTGTGGCAAAGATGCAGGCAGTAATGAAATTAGTTTCTTTTGATTTTTTTTTTGGTTGTTCCTGTTTTTATAAAATTCAGATAAACCTGTATTTCAACAGTCTTCCAACTGTAACACTTGACACAGTATCCCATCTGAAAACGTTAAATGTTTATGACTTCCTCTCACTGTACAATGCCCGTAAATGAGAAAAATACACCATCTGTAAACAATTTTGTTTTTTTTTTAACTACACCTTGTGTAAATGTATAAACACCTTGAGTAAAGAACGGCACCGTCAGCAAACGCCGAGAAGAGAACGGCGCCGTCCACGAATGCCGAGAAGAGAACGGCGCCGTCCACGAATGCCGAGAAGAGAACGGCGCCGTCCACGAATGCCGAGAAGAGAACGGCGCCGTCCACGAATGCCGAGAAGAGAACGGCGCCGTCCACGAATGCCGCGAAGAGAACGGCGCCGTCCACGAATGCCGAGAAGAGAACGGCGCCGTCCACGAATGCCGAGAAGAGAACGGCGCCGTCCACGAATGCCGAGAAGAGAACGGCGCCGTCCACGAATGCCGAGAAGAGAACGGCGCCGTCCACGAATGCCGAGAAGAGAACGGCGCCGTCCACGAATGCCGAGAAGAGAACGGCGCCGTCCACGAATGCAGAGAACGGCGCCGTCCACGAATGCCGAGAAGAGAACGGCGCCGTCCACGAATGCCGAGAAGAGAACGGCGCCGTCCACGAATGCCGAGAAGAGAACGGCGCCGTCCACGAATGCCGAGAAGAGAACGGCGCCGTCCACGAATGCCGAGAAGAGAACGGCGCCGTCCACGAATGCCGAGAAGAGAACGGCGCCGTCCACGAATGCCGAAGAGAACGGCGCCGTCCACGAATGCCGAGAAGAGAACGGCGCCGTCCACGAATGCCGAGAAGAGAACGGCGCCGTCCACGAATGCCGAGAAGAGAACGGCGCCGTCCACGAATGCCGAGAAGAGAACGGCGCCGTCCACGAATGCCGAGAAGAGAACGGCGCCGTCCACGAATGCCGAGAAGAGAACGGCGCCGTCCACGAATGCCGAGAAGAGAACGGCGCCGTCCACGAATGCCGAGAAGAGAACGGCGCCGTCCACGAATGCCGAGAAGAGAACGGCGCCGTCCACGAATGCCGAGAAGAGAACGGCGCCGTCCACGAACGCCGAGAAGAGAACGGCGCCGACAAGAGAACGCCGATAACAGGACGGCGCCATCCACGAATGAAGCGAAGAGAACGGCGCCATCCACGAATGCCGCGAAGAGAACGGCGCCATCCACGAATGCCGAGAAGAGAACGGCGAGAACAGAACGGCGCCGTCCGCGAATGCCATTAAAAGAACGGTGCCGTCCGCGAACGCCATGAAAAGAACGGTGCCGTCCGCGAACGCCATGAAAAGAACGGTGCCGTCCGCGAACGCCATGAAAAGAACGGCGCCGTCCGCGAACGCCATGAAAAGAACGGTGCCGTCCGCGAACGCCATGAAAAGAACGGCGCCGTCCGCGAACGCCATGAAAAGAACGGCGCCGTCCATGAACCCCACGAAAAGAACGGCGCCGTCCATGAACCCCATGAAAAGAACAGCGCCGTCCATGAACGCCATGGAAATAACGGTGCCGTCCGCGAACGGCGCCATCCGCGATCGCCGAGAAGAGAACAGCACCGTCCACGAACGCCGAGAAGAGAACGGCGCCTTCCACGAACGCTAAGAAAAGAACGGCGCCGTCCGCGAACGCCGAGAAAAGAACGGCGCCTTCCGCGAATGCCATGAAAAGAAAGGCGCCGTCTGCGAACACCAAGAAAATAACGACATTTAAAATTTCAACTTTCTTCGTGAGGCAGACAGTACCGAACTTTCATATCAGTGAGTGAGTGAGTGGTTTGAATGAGATATATGCAGTGCCTTTAGAAAGTATCCACCCCCTTTCAAATTTTTCACCTTTTGTTGCCTTATAGCCTGGAATTGCATTAAATTAAATCAAACTTTTTCCACCTTTTTTCTACATCGTAACCCACAACTTACAAGGGAAAAACAAATTCTACAAGTTTCATAAAATTAATTAAAAATGCAAAACTAGATTATCTTTGTATCAGTGTTCACCCCCCTGAGTTAACTTCCATCCCAATTTCAGCTTTCGTGCAGAGGGCAGCGGGTTTTCCTCTAGGAGTTTTCTGTATTTTACTCCATCCATTTTCCCTTCGATCCTGCAAGTGCCTCAGTTCCTTCTGATGAAAAACATCCTCATAACATGATGCTGCTGCAACCATGCTTCACAGTAGGGATGGTGTCCTTTGGGTGATGTATTGTGTTGGGTTTGCACCAAACATAGCATTTTGCAATGAGGCCAAAAGTTCCATTTTGTTTTTCTTCAGACCACAAAACTTTTTGCCATATAATCTCTGGAGTGCTTTTATGCATACCTTAAACAGGACTCAAGATGGGCTTTTTTTTGAGTAATGGCTTCCTTCCTGCCACCCTACCGTACAGGTCAGACTTGCAGAGTGCTTGGGATATTGTTGTCACATGCACACAGTGACCAGTCTTTCCCATAAAGCCAGGTTGCTCTTTCAAAGTTGTCATTGGCCTCTCGTTAGCCTCTCTGATCTGTCTCCTCCTTGCTTGGTCATCCAGTTAGGAGGGACAGCATAATCTAGGCAGGGTCTTGGTGGTACCATTCGCTTTCCACTTCTTAATAATTTCTTGACTGTGCTCCAAGGGATATTCAAGGCCTTTGGAATATTTTTATACCCGTCCCTTGATCTATACGTTTCCACAACTTTATCCCATAGGCCCTTTGAAACCTCCTTGGTGCTCATGATTGAGTCTTTTCTCTGAAATGCACCACCCAGCAGAGGAAACCTACATGAACAGCTGATTTTGTTCTGAAATAATCAGAATCACTACAATTTAAAACTGATGGAGGCCAATTAACTTTGTGTGTGATTTCGAAGGTGATTGGTTACACCTGAGCTCATTTACAATTGCTATAATAAGAGTGGTGGACACTTATCCAACCAAGATATTCTAGTTTTGTATTTTTTATTAATTTTCTGAAATTTGTCGAATTTGTTTTTCACTTAGAAGTTGTGGGTTACAATGTGAATACGCAGGTGGAAGTAGAAGGGCACTCGGTGGGGAGCATACCTCCGCCACGTAATACCTGATCCACGAGAACATATCGGACCCAAAACATTTTTGAAATATCAAGCTATATATCATTTTTGGTCCCATCTCTCAATGGTGAAGAATCACTTTACAAATTAAATAACTCGTGTCCATATCCAGATTCGCATCTTCACCAAAATTGAATCAATTTGTCATGGTCACACACCCGACATGTCCACCAAGTTTCATCCGAATCCGTCGACAACTTTTTTGAGATATTCTGCACACAAACAGACAAATAAACAAATGGACAGAGAGGGGTGAAAGCATGAACTCCTTCGCCTTCGGTGGCACAGCTAAAATGTCTGATTGAATGAAATTTTATTCTAGGCGATAATGAAACAAAAGGTGAAAATTTTTAAAGGGGGTGTAGACCTTCTATTGCCAATGCATATAATATCTATCTATACATATATACACACACACACCAGTGGAGAGCATGTTTGTACACTGCAAGCAACTACTTGGGTGCATCCCATGTGCAGACATAATAAATACAAGCTTTACAGACTTGATGTGGATTGTGAGAGACATTTATATTCAAGAGCACTAGGTTCCAATGATATGCAAGCCCAAAGACCATTTTGAAGTGTTGCATATTCATAATTAACTTAATCGAAGAATGACAAGTCCTGTGACACAAAATGCAATGAAATAAAATATGCACTATTTCAATTGTGCTGTCACTACTGCCATTACATAGTCATCAACAAATTGTTAATTACTATGGCTACTTAGTAATTAGCAATATTTAAATCGTATTGTCGTGTCAACGGCTCAACTAACGTTGAGCTCGTGGCAGGAGGTTGAAATTCCACGATGTACCAAACAGTTTTAACTTCTGTTCCGTTCCGTATTATGACGGACTATGCACGCACAGTTGTGAGGAAAGACCCGAAAACCTTAGCTCTTTTGAAACCAATGGGTTTATTTCCAGTAGCCCAAACAAAAAGAACCAGTGGATGGTGATCGCGAGAAGATGATGGCGGGTTTGGATGGGAGGAAGGGAATGCTATTAATAAATAATTATATACAATGAGGTAAAAACGAATCTAAAGAAATCTATGGTGCCTCACACTGAACCCGATCACAGATGAGAAAGGGACTAAAATGGGGGGCTCAGCTCTGGTGGTAGCGGGCGGGAAGGATGGATGCAGAGCAGGCGATGAGGAGGTGATGGGCAGGACCACGACGGCGTTGTTCTTTTCTTGGCGTTCGCAGACGAATAAGCACAGAGCAAAGGCAGGCAAACTGGACAATCTCCTCCAAGCTCTCCTTCCTCCAATTAGCTCCCCTCAACTCCTGTTCTCCTAAGACTTTTTATCCGCCATGTTCTCCTTTTTCTCCAAGCTCGACGGTTCTCACACACACCCAACCACCCGATACACACATATATATATATAATATATGTACATATGCACACATATATATTGGCTCCTCGCTCTTCTCCTGGGGCAACAAAACTCCGCCCCCTCACAGGCGATCCGAGATCCGCCTCTTGGGAGGTAATAAAAGCTCCGCCACTGGAGGCATTCGACGCTCTGCCCCTGTCTTCCTCTCTTGCCTAGTCTTCCGTCACCCTCGATAGAGGTTTACGTCGGGGTTTATACACAATTCTTTCAACACAATTCTTAACTCATTATTATCACGAACCACCCCCTGTATGGTGCACATGCAAACAAGACATTCCTTCAGATGACGTGTCCCTGATTATTACATGGAGATTGGCTAACTACCCGTACACACACCACGCTACTCCATACATTCCGATCTGCTCCAAATTGCTATCTAACCCCCTCCCCTTCCCCCCCCCCCCACAAACGTAACAATATCAATACTTCAGCACATCGTACATCACAGACACAGAGGAAGCACTTGTAATTGCTTCCTTCCTAATGTATAAAGTCTGGTGTCCTTAGACTGTTTTAAAAAGCCCATTGGAGTTGCATTCTGCAAACGTTTAAATAATTCAAGGAAATCAACCATCGATGATTACAATGAGCTCTTTATTTTAAAGTTTACAGATGTCGTAATTTTTTTATGTAAATACGACAAAAGTGATGAAATAAAAGGCAGAAAGGCGCTTGTTACCGTTGCCGAGCAACCAGTTCCAGTGTTAGCCTCATTGTCTTGGGTCACCATGACCTGCAGTGAGCAGACAGTCTCTAACAGCCGGCCGACTTTTATTCGCTTATATTTAGCTTATGGACATTTTCCAACTCTTTTGCGATCATGGGATATTTGTGTCGAGTTGTAACGGTATGTGATATTTCAGATTTCTACCCCACCTCGACGTTACTAAACGTATATCAGTGAGTCAGTGAGTCAGTGGTTAGAGAGAGCTTTGTATATTCGATACGAGCAAGAGTACCCGTCCCCCATCGACAAGAAAAATTTTAAGTTAATTTATCAATTTATAATATTTCATGGATTATTTAAATTATTTAACTCTTGGTTTCACTCAGAACCAAAGCTCTTAGCGACTTGTACTGCCCACCAGAAAATGGTGGTGCAACATTGGGCGGCAGAGGTTGGATTTGTCTAAAAAGAGGGCAAAACGCAGTAGCGTTTTACTTACAAATAGTGTGTTACTCCATAAAGATCTGCATTAAATATACTTTAATCCATGTGTTCATGTTGATTTTGAATTTACTGGAAGGGACAATAAATTGACTGACTATATTGCATCAAGGAAGGTGAAATGGAAATGCAATCAGCAGCTTTTCAAACACAGCATCAGGAAGCAGTCGCCGTAAACGGGAGACAGACCGAACGCACGGACAGACACCACAGTTTGCAATATACACGATATGTATGTATCCCTCATCCAAATCTCTAACCTGGTGTTGGCTTAGTGGTTTGGGTGGTGGGTTTGGGATCCTAAGGTTCTGAGTTCAAGCCCCGTCGGCCGCTGAATTAATACACCAGGGGGTTGACTCAGCCTGTCATCCTTCCCAAGTCGGTGAAATGAGTACCAGTGCACTGGTAAAGGGGACACTGCATCAGCGGCAAAGCCGCGTCCCAACCAATGATGCAACCAGCAGCCATAGGCTGCACTCGATAGAGAGAGCGATCCAAATCTCTGACCTCAACCCTCCCTCATGGTGTCGGCATACATTCGAAGTTCAAGTCAAATCTATAAACCCGAGACATAAACTACCAAACCCGTCATCCAATGACTAATTGTTCCAATCTGTTGTGAGTTTGATCGTTGATGGACCTGGTGCTTATTGAGGGCACTCTGAACGCGCCAAATACCCTTATTTACCCCCAACAGCAGGCTGTCTACTACACTGAGCTGTCACACCAGCACGGTGGCTTGACAGGCCTTTTTCGGAACCGTCGGGTTCTTTCCTACCGGTATCCCATTGTCTGGCCCTTGTGGGCAGCTCACCTTTCCTCGGACAGCTAGTACCGACATGTGGCTCCGAGATGCAAAAAGCTTTTCACTCTATGCACAGTTACTCAAAGGGAATGGCTCATGCAAGGACAAGAGTACATTGGAGGCAAAGTCCAACCTCGTGTCTGATAAATGGCTCCTTTATGACATGATTTTGTTTATTTGTCTTGCACGGCAAGTTGGAGCTTTTGTCCTTCACAATAGATAGTGGTCTGGTGGAGCCGGTACTGTAATTCTCCGGAACGAGGATACTTTGATGCCCAGCTACCTATAAATCCTGCCAACATCCCCATACCCCTCTATCTCCAATGCTTCGAGGTACCTATCGAATTCCAATTTGAACCTATCTCCGCTTTCTGCTGCCGTTACCTTTCCAGGGAGACCAATCCATTCATTAACACTTCTCCGGGTGAAAGACCCTTGCCTTGCTACTGTCTTAACTCTCATCTTGTTTACTCTCAGGCCTCTTGTCCTATCACGCTGCATTCTGCTGAAAAACCTATTCCCTTATTTTATCATTATCTTAAATATCTTTATCAAATCCCCTCGCAACCCCCTCCTTTCCAATGTATAAAGTCCCATCTCCTTCAGCCGCTCCTCATAGCCGACTCGAGCTAGGCCCAGAATCGATCTAGTAGCCTTACACTGAACCCTCTCTTTGGCAACGATGTCCTTCCTGAATAGTGGTGACCGAAACTGAGCGCAATATTCTCGACGAGGTGTAACTTCATTCCTATGCAGCGTTAACACGACCTCTTTTGATTTAGAATTTATCCTTTTACTAATACAACCTAATAGCTACCTGGCACTGTGCTGTCTGCTTACCTGTCGTATCCATTACCACCCCCAGATGCTTCTCCTGTGTCACATGGTCTTCTGTTTTCACGGAACCAGGCCGAGTTTTTCACACATTCTGATCCCCATCGTGTTATGTATTCGTTGTTGATCGGTCAGCGGAGTCAGAACTGGATGGTATTTCCATCTCACCATCCAATTTCCATCATTCTTTTTTCCTAACCACTCGCCCTACACCTCACTGCCCACCCACCCCCCCCTCCCACCACAAACCACCTGCTGGCCTACTTTGGTCCCTGCTTTCTCCATCGCTGGATAAAAGCCGCTACTCGCATTACCTTTCCCTCCCCAGAACCAATCTCTGCAGACCTTCGTCGCACTGACCAAGCGTTCCATCTACACCGGTCTAGTTAGGCAACACCCACCCGCCATTCATGCTATACCACATCCATGCTCCATGCATGGCGTGTCTTATCACTCTTCAGCCATTTTATCGAACAAATGAGTCAGAATAAGGCGAAACAGATGCTTTTATGCTTCAATGATTCTCACACTTGAGGTTCCTTTGCTTCAGTTTGTTCTGTAATTGTTGAGAAAAATTCAAACACAGTTCCTGTGGGTGTTTTGGGGGGAGGGATGGGTGAGTGAAGTGCAGGTATATCACTCATTACATCTCAAGACTTGTGTGTTTGAATCCTGAGATTAAGTCACTTGGGGGTGTCCTCCCTTCACCCACCTCCCCCTTCCCACCCCCACTCCCTTCCTTTCCTCTCTCCCTTCCTTCTTTTGCCTCCTGGGCCGTGATCTCGGTTCAGGTCTTGCCTGCAGCTGGATGGGACACCTTTTTCCTGGGCCAGCCGCGTGGCCAGCCAGGAAGTGGGGCCATCCGGCCTGGCCTGCTAAGCTGGGAAGCTTTTGGTGAAATATTTGCAGCTGCTCCTGTTTTGGTCGTTCTTGTTCCAAGTTCCATTGGTGCACGACCGTGTCCCAAAAAATGGTTCCTTTCTCAAGTTCCAGCCCAGTACCCTCACTGCAGGGAGCAGCGTAACGAGAAATGCTCTTGCTTAACAACCACAGATGTTTTTAGCTCTGTTTCCTTCGTAACCCCCAAACATTGTGAAAGGATGGCGTTACAAAGTGCTTTTTCTTTTTAAATTAAAGGATGCAATTTAACTTGTCAATAAACAAATATCAGTGAAAAGGAAAAAAAAAAAATCTGCAAAAATAAATTCAATCCAAACACTGTAATGCCAATTCCAGATGAGGTACTTGATCTTCTAAAAAAAATAATAAAAAAGATGACCCACACAATCTCAACAGAGCGTCGATGCTGCAGAATCAGTTTCTTGGCAAGGATTATCCTAGGTGGTTTACCATTGCCTTCCTCGCATTGTTTGTCCGTGCTCTATCTTTTTAAATGCTGAGTGTCAAGTAAGGAAGAAGCACGTACCATTTTTTAAAGTCTTTGGTATAACTCGGATGGAGGTTTGAACCACCGACCTCCCAGGATCGGAGAGGATGCTCTAAACTTGTACACTACTGAGAGTAAAAGCAAACCAGGACGTGAGCATTTCATTCCTCCAGGTGTGTAGAAAGTCCTCCAGTCGTCCCCTTGCCCACCCACGCCTTCCCCCGGCAATGTGAATGCAGTCCCTGGACCGCAATGCTTCTTCATCCGGGCCGCAGGGGGTTCGGTTTTCTGTGCTGGTTCTCCTAGTACGGACGTAGCCCCATTTAGGGCTCTGTTTCCCAGCCAGGAATGCGCACTAGGCGCTGTTTGTGTGTTTTTGTAAACTTCGTGTAAATACACAATATGGACTTGGTGTAATTTAACAAAAATCTCTCTCTCACTGTCTGTCTGTCTGTCTGTCTGTGTGTGTCTGTGTGTGTGTGTGATGTCGACGAAGAAAGAGACGTACAAGATGGGAATAAGGTGATGGTGACGAGGATTGGTGCGCGGTTCTGGTGCTGAATTTGTGATAGTGATGTGGAATGTGATGTGACGTTGTCGAAAAAGGTAATGATGTGCAGGAAGAAGTTGATGCGATGGTGTGACAGAAGATAAGATGAAGTTGATCATACACAATTATTACCCAATTGTTTTCATTAAGATCAATATGGAGATGAGTTTGATGTGAAAAAGTAATTTTAACAAAAAGAGGAATCGACTCAAAGTTTTCTTGGAAGCATAATAATCCATCTCCATGTATGTGACCGATTCGAAGAATTTGTTTGAGCTGCGTGGCTCTTCTTGGTCTTGAAGACATCTCTGTTTGTGATGATCACGTTTTTGGTGCTCATGGAATGGTTATATAATTTATTTTGAGGGCATTTGCTCTGTTCCATCCCTTCACATCTCATCACCGAAGCAGCTCGAGCGGTGCTCGGCGCCCTGGCCCAGACAGCCGCGGATTTCTTTTGTTTATTCTGGCCGAGGGTGTGCGGATGCGCCAATAGCACTTGCAGCTGTTCATGGATTTTCTGGTGCCGTTGCAGTCACTTGGGTCTGCGGATCATTTGCAGTCACTTGGGTCTGTGATTAAAGGCGTTTTGTGGAGACCACATGCTCGAGTCTGTGACCCGTGAGCATTCTGTGGAGACCTTTTGCTGGAGTCTGCGATCCTCGTGTGTTATGTGAGACCAGATGCTGGATATCTGCCTCCCTTGTGCATTTTGTGGAGACCACATGGTGGAGTCTGTGATCCTCATGATACCAGATTATGAAGTCTGTAATCCTCATACATTATGCGGAGACCGGATGTTCGGTACGACGACCCTCATGCATGGTGTGTAGATGGGATGCTGGATGTCTCCAATCCTCATGCATCATACAGTATGGAGACTGGATGCTGGATGTCTGCAACCTTCATACTTTATGTGCAGATCAGATGCTGGAGTCTCGGACCCTCCTGCATTTTGTGGAGACCAGATGCTGGAGTCTGTAGGACCCTCCTGCATTATGCGGAGACTGGATGCTGGATGTAACCCTCACAATTTGTGTGCAGACCAGATGCTTGAGTCTAGGATGTCCGTCTGTCCGTCCGTTTGTTAAGTGAAAACAAAGTGCTTAGCTCTGAACAATTTTGTCTCGGGTCACTCAACTGCATTTATTTTTTTTCATTTATTTTTTTCATTTATTTATATTTTCATTTACGGATGCTTTCCAATGGTTCGATGATTTTTCTTGGTATATCGACTTCGATGTCAGTCGGCACGCAATATTGTTGTGGGCTGGGTATCGGCGACGAGCACGACCGCGAGATGGAGCAGTAGAGTCGGCTCCACCGGACACCCGGAATCTAGATCGTACTTTTCCGATAACTCCGAAGGTACGGGTCCCTTACAGGACTGTGAATCGTCAATAATTCAACTACGTGGTACAGGGTTATTTGCCAAACTTCAAAATACCTGGAGGCCCACGTGGCGAGCCACCGAGGAATTCACACCCTCGACGGAGCTCGAACGGGACGAGCCGTTAGCGTGCTCGGCCCGTGCGTAACCCAAGCGGATGGTTACCGAGGTCCCGTCGGTCCAAATGCACAACTACGGCAGCAACGGCCTTTTTAATCACCCAACACGCTAAACCATTGCTAAACCAATGAAGGAAAGGACAAAGACGAGCTGAAACATTCAACAATAGGGGTATTTATTAACAATAATCCGGGGAACGAGGGAAGCACGTAAGGGCATAGTTAAACCGACTAAGCAATGCAATAATCTACAAGCAAAAGCACTTATCCAGTTGCTACTTAAAGACGGGCCGACGCACAGACACACACACACACAGAAATGGACCCCAATGGTCTTTATTGAAGACCTCCAGCTCGCGGACAGGTGAACTAGGAACCAGAGCTATATCGGACCTTCCTGCCTCGTGCGGTCTTCGACGTCCTAGATCGACGGGACTCGAACCTGCAACGCGATGCCGCTGCAAGCACCGGGTACGGAGGGCAGCGTCGGGCTCTCACACGTTCCTCCGGCATGCGACAACGAGACCAGAAGCCAGCGACAGGACGAGACCAGAAGCCAGCGACAGGACGAGACCAGAAGCCAGCGACAGGAAGAGACCAGAAGCCAGCGACAGGACGAGACCAGAAGCCAGCGACAGGACGAGACCAGAAGCCAGCGACAGGACGAGACCAGAAGCCAGCGACAGGACGAGACCAGAAGCCAGCGACAGGACGAGACCAGAAGCCAGCGACAGGGCGAGACCAGAAGCCAGCGACAGGGCGAGACCAGAAGCCAGCGACAGGGCGAGACCAGAAGCCAGCGACAGGGCGAGACCAGAAGCCAGCGACAGGACGAGACCAGAAGCCAGCGACAGGACGAGACCAGAAGCCAGCGACAGGACGAGGCCAGAAGCCAGCGACAGGACGAGGCCAGAAGCCAGCGACAGGACGAGGCCAGAAGCCAGCGACAGGACGAGGCCAGAAGCCAGCGACAGGACGAGGCCAGAAGCCAGCGACAGGACGAGGCCAGAAGCCAGCGACAGGACGAGGCCAGAAGCCAGCGACAGGACGAGGCCAGAAGCCAGCGACAGGACGAGACCAGAAGCCAGCGACAGGACGAGACCAGAAGCCAGCGACAGGACGAGACCAGAAGCCAGCGACAGGACGAGGCCAGAAGCCAGCGACAGGACGAGGCCAGAAGCCAGCGACAGGACGAGGCCAGAAGCCAGCGACAGGACGAGGCCAGAAGCCAGCGACAGGACGAGGCCAGAAGCCAGCGACAGGACGAGGCCAGAAGCCAGCGACAGGACGAGGCCAGAAGCCAGCGACAGGACGCGACCAGAAACCAGCGACAGGACGAAACCAGACACCGCGCCGTCCCGTCTATTCCTTTTCTCCCTGGCATCGGGGTGGGGGGGGGCGTGTCTCACCCCTCCGCACACCTTATTCGCCAGGGAAAATCCGTCGTCTCTCCATGATTGGTCGGGGGGCGTGTCGGTGCGTCTCGATTCCCCACCCCCACGAAGAGGCTTTGCTTCTCTTGGAGCCCGCTCTGCGCCAATTGGCTGAAAAATGACACATACCCTCATTCAGCGCCAGGCTAGAACGAAACGCTTCGTGAGCGCTCGAACAGCGCGGACAATGCCGTGAGCGGGGTTGTTGTTGGCGTTGTCATAAGTGTAAAAATCCTATCTATAAAATAACTTCAACGCATGTACACTTAATTCCCATTAGACATAGGGGAAAGGGAGCTATCTATCCACATTTACTTATCGAAATAACTGAGCTATGGGGACCTGAATGTTGAATGCTCATGGCTGCCAGATCCGTAACAATATTTCAGCTTTCTACGTCACCCGGAAGGTACCGAACATTAATATCAGTCAGTCAGTGAGTGGTGAGAATGAGCTTCACACATATGTGTAAGCATACTAACTGTGCTTCCCCATTGCCTTGAGTCATCTGCATTTTATTTTCATTTTCTTTTTTTCATTTATTTATATTTTCATTTATGGATCTTGTCCGATGATTCTGTCATTTTTCTGGGAGTACCGGCTTAGATGTCCATTGACAAGCAAAATTTCAGTTTTCTATGTTACCCGGAAGGCACTGATCTTTATCAGTCAGTCAGTCAGTGAGTCAGCAGTTAGAAAGAGCTTTATATATTACATGAGCGGGGTACACTTACACATTGTAAGCAAGAATGAACTGTGTTCCCCATTGTCTTGGGTTGCTCACCTGCATATTTTTCCATTTATCTATTTTCATCTATTTATATTTTCATTTACGGATGCTATCCAATGGTTCTATGATGTTTATTGGTGTATCGACTTCGATGTCAGTCGGCACGCAATATTTCTGCTTTCTCCGTCACCCAGAAGATACCGAACATCAATATCAGTCAGTCAGTGAATCGGTGAGTCTTACCAGTCAGTAACTGGTTAGAATGAGCTATATATATATATATATATATATATATATATATATATATATATATATATATATATATATATATATATATATATATATATATATATATAATATACATGTATTACGAAAACTCTCATCATGTATGTATGTATGTTCCTGAAATACAGCCAAAACGGTACATGATAACGCAAAAATTTTATGGCCACCTTACTCACAATTTGCCTACGGTGTGCAGTATCAAGTTTCGTTCAAATCGGGAAACAAAAAAATATATAAAAATCCATTCCCGATTCAGTCAAGTACTCTTCGGGAGAATTTGATCAATGCAAACAACCTCAACGGCATAGTTCGCTGGAGCTATCTTTTTATTATTTGTTTTTTTTTTTGAAATGATTTCTTTTATCAACCGCTGTCACAACGGGAACCCAAACGGATTCACGGGTTGTCTCGTTAGCATTAAATTTCCAGTTTTTTTTTTTTAACAATCATTAAAATCATTATTTTATTAAAATTGAAGTGAAATAGAGCAGACATTCGCGGTGGATAAGTTCTTGAAAACGACCACAAATCGCGAATCCGCCAATGTTGGGGCATTGTTTCAATGGGGAAAGGGGTGTTAGGTTTCACGGCGGTTCGCGATTCCTAAGGGAAAATTTAAAACATTTAAGCACGTACTTCGTTTCATTAAAAATGCTGACAAATTAAAAACAACAGTAGGAACTGTTCACGATTTTGATTTACTTTTGATGTGATGATGATGAGTCAGAATACAATGAACTCCTCTGAAAATCACGCAGGTGATTGTGCTGAAGAGTCGAGCATTGAAGTGGACTCTACCGAAACACGAGATTGATTTGAAAAAATGAGCACAAAAGTTCACAAATGCGAGGAATCATAGGAGGTCAAGGCCGTGGGACGAGAAGAAAGAGTTAGGCCCAGAACGCGCTGTGCAAGCGGATCCATGTGGGGCATAGTAGGTTGGGGATTATCACTAAAGGGATTGTGGGAAGATGGAGGAGGGGTGGGGTAGTGTGACCATTGTTGGTCGGGGGAGGTTTATGTCCACAAAAACCGTGAGTAGCTGGAGCACAGGGACCATGAAAGTAGAAGTAGTTCACATTTTATAAACCGTGAGTAGATGGAGCATGGGGACCATGAAAGTGGAAGTAGTTCACATTTTATAAACCGCGAGTAGATGGAGCACAGGGACCATGAAAGTGGAAGTAGTTCACATTTCATAAACCGTTAGTAGATGGAGCACAGGGACCATGAAAGTAGAAGTAGTTCACATTTTATAAACCGTGAGTAGATGGAGCACAGGGACCATGAAAGTAGAAGTAGTTCACATTTTATAAACCGTGAGTAGCTGGAGCATGGGGACCATGAAAGTGGAAGTAGTTCACATTTCATAAACCGTTAGTAGATGGAGCACAGGGACCATGAAAGTAGAAGTAGTTCACATTTTATAAACCATGAGTAGATGGAGCACAGGGACCATGAAAGTAGAAGTAGTTCACATTTTATAAACCGCGAGTAGATGGAGCACAGGGACCATGAAAGTGGAAGTAGTTCACATTTCATAAACCGTTAGTAGATGGAGCACAGGGACCATGAAAGTAGAAGTAGTTCACATTTTATAAACCGTGAGTAGCTGGAGCATGGGGACCATGAAAGTGGAAGTAGTTCACATTTTATAAACCGTGAGTAGCTGGAGCATGGGGACCATGAAAGTGGAAGTAGTTCACATTTTATAAACCGTGAGTAGATGGAGCACAGGGACCATGAAAGTAGAAGTAGTTCACATTTTATAAACCGTGAGTAGATGGAGCACAGGGACCATGAAAGTGGAAGTAGTTCACATTTTATAAACCGTGAGTAGATGGAGCACAGGGACCATGAAAGTGGAAGTAGTTCACATTTTATAAACCATGAGTAGATGGAGCACAGGGACCATGAAAGTAGAAGTAGTTCACATTTTATAAACCATGAGTAGATGGAGCACAGGGACCATGAAAGTAGAAGTAGTTCACATTTTATAAACCGTGAGTAGCTGGAGCATGGGGACCATGAAAGTGGAAGTAGTTCACATTTTATAAACCGTGAGTAGCTGGAGCATGGGGACCATGTAAGTGGAAGTAGTTCACATTTTATAAACCGTGAGTAGATGGAGCACAGGGACCATGAAAGTAGAAGTAGTTCACATTTTATAAACCATGAGTAGATGGAGCACAGGGACCATGAAAGTGGAAGTAGTTCACATTTTATATACCGTGAATACGTAGCTGGGTTCCACGAATTGTGAATCCCCAAATGACTGGGTTTATTATATATATATATATATATATATATATATATATATATATATATATATATATATATATATATATATATATATATATATATATATATATATATATATATATATATATATATATGTGTTCGTGAACACTGTGCTGGTTAATCTGTTCTATGAACTCTGTAGTTGGTAAAGAAATCTTTTTTTTCTCCTTATTTTGAGATTGAGATGCTGCACTTATAAATTGAGAAATAAAAAATGACGTTTCTTGGAATTGTGAGAATATCGTTTCAAAAACGTTTCGAATGTCCCTCATAGATGAATCAGACTCCAATGGAAATCTCAATGTGGATTAAAACTAATTATGAAATCATTCTTATCGTTTCCAATCCAAAACGCACACGTGACAGCTGCACAAATGGCTTGGACAAACCATGTTCTGTGAACAGCTTAGACACAGGACTGTCTGACGTTGACAGACCTGTGTAAAGCCATGACAGGAATCAAAATTTGTCAAACGTTTTAAAAGTTCAACTTCTCGCGATGGTTACAATGAGGTGCATCAGTGACCTCACGGCACGGGGCTCTCTCATGGAGGAAACCCTCACCATACAATGCACGTACGATTGGCAGAGTAGTTTGCACGTCTGTACCGATGTGTTTGTTTGGTGTCCTGTGGATGCACGTCGCTTTTACTCAAAATGCAAACTGATCCTTTACACACACACACACACACACACACACACACACACACACACACACACACACACACACACACACACACACACACACACACACACACACACACACACCTTGATTCCTGATCAAAACAGGCCATTCTATGGCGATCGATGGGGTCTTTCCGCCCCAAGTGGCAGACTGAGCTAGCTGTCAGGCTTGTCCCGTCTCCGACGAGTTGTCAGGTTTTGATGTCTTGCAATATGTTGTCTTCCTCTGCAGTATCTCTGACATGTATCACATGTGAAATTTACAAGAGTACTTGTCAGTCCTTGTCTGACAACAGCACGAATGGCAGCATTGCGGTATCTCTCTGTCTGTCTCGATTCTCTTATTCGTACAGACATCCATGCCATATTTACATCTCATTCCCCAAGAATCTCTTTCCTGAACACCATGGAACCAGCTGTCTTCATCACTATTTAACTTCTTCAGATATTGTCTCACTTTGTCTCTCCATCTCAGCTTGGCTCCATGTGCTGGGTGGTGATGTGACAACCATCCAAGGGATGCGGTTGTCTTCCATCGGGGAGCGATGATGTAGCCAGCGAAGTCTTTTCATTACAATAATACCTTCTATTAACTCCTCCATCCCAAGCCGTCTCCTTACTTGAACACTACTGATAAGCGGTGACCATTGTTGAGGCTTACTGATACCGAATATGCCTCAGAGGCACCTGTTGTGGAAGGCCCCGATCTTCCTGGAGACATCTCTCTTGTTGGTCCACGTCTCAACCCATACAACAGCACACTAAACACTACAGCACAGTAAACTAGGCTTTTCATCTTCATGGAAAGATCATTGTCCCAGAATACAGGTCTGCATAGGACTTCAAACATCATCGAGGCACAGGCAGTCCTACGTTCTACGGTCTCTGTGACACCACAATACCATTCAATCTGAAGTCGGTCACTACCTTGATGGCGTCCACGCTGATGTGTGTGGTGATGCTTCTCCCCTCCCCGACCAGAACATTTTTAACATGCTCGATATTAACCTCCACTATGTATACACGTCACCTCATCAAGTATACATGTCCATGGCTCTCTCTCTCTCTCTCTCTATCTCTCTCTCTCTCTGTCTCTCTCTCTCTCTCTCTCTCTCTCTCTCTCCCTCTCTCCCTCTCCCTCTCCCTCTCCCTCTCCCTCTCCCTCTCCCTCTCCCTCTCCCTCTCCCTCTCCCTCTCCCTCTCCCTCTCCCTCTCCCTCTCCCTCTCCCTCTCCCTCTCCCTCTCCCTCTCCCTCTCCCTCTCCCTCTCCCTCTCCCTCTCTCTCCCCCACTGTGACCACATCGGCAGCAAACAGAAATCCAGTCACCGTCACTATTGCAGGTCTTCTAGTCCCTTCACCCACTGATCTGGCACAACATTTGTACAGCACATCAACCCCCAAAGGGTTAGTTATCTCCATCGTTACCTCCATCTCTCAATCACCAGAGTTAAGTAAAGGTTTAATCATGATATGTCAAATACCTGTGTTGAATACAGGAGGTGTACCATACCTGTGTCAAATACAGGAGGTGTACCATACCTGTGTCGAATACAGGAGGTGTACCATACCTGTGTCGAATACAGGAGGTGTACCATACCTGTGTCGAATACAGGAGGTGTACCATACCTGTGTCGAATACAGGAGGTGTACCATACCTGTGTCGAATACAGGAGGTGTACCATACCTGTGTCGAATACAGGAGGTGTACCATACCTGTGTCGAATACAGGAGGTGTACCATACCTGTGTCGAATACAGGAGGTGTACCATACCTGTGTCGAATACAGGAGGTGTACCATACCTGTGTCGAATACAGGAGGTGTACCATACCTGTGTCGAATACAGGAGGTGTACCATACCTGTGTCGAATACAGGAGGTGTACCATACCTGTGTCGAATACAGGAGGTGTACCATACCTGTCGCACCATTCGAATAGCCTTATGGCGAACAGTGGTCATGCTTTTCTGAGGTCCACAAAAACCTTGTGGAACCTGGTGGTGTGCTCTTGCTTTCTCTACAAATTGACACACATATATATATATATATATATATATACACACACACACACACACACACACACACACACACACACACACACACACACACACACACACACACACACACACATACACGAACGTAGACACGCATACACACCTCACATTTCCTATGAATCAATCCTTTGTTGGTGCTGAGAGCACCCCAGGGTTGGCTTTGGGCAAATCCCCGGTATGCGGCTCGGTCGACGTGCAGGTGGAACCTGTTCATGGTGCCAGGCAATGCATTGTGGTCCGCACAGACAGGCGACTCTGGCTCGGATGGAGCCTTGGGTGCGGACAATATACCACGTGGTTACCATATCCGTGACGCAATGAAAACGTGTCCGCTTTAATAACACACTCGGAGGCTAAAAACACACCTGAGCTGTACGGTGAGGGTGTCCTCACCACCTACCGACAGGTACATTCATGAATGGGTGGGTCTTCCTTCCTTTGTGATTACATCATAACTGGTGTGTGTGTGTGTGTGTGTGTGTGTGTGTGTGTGTGTGTGTGTGTGTGTGTGTGTGTGTGTGTGTGTGTGTGTGTGTGTGTGTGTGTGTGTGTGTGTGTGTGTGTGTGTGTGTGTGTGTGTGTGTGTGTGTGTGTGTGTGTGTGTGTGTGTGTGTGTGTGTGTGTGTGTGTGTGTGTGTGTGTGTGTGTGTTTACAGGGATCTCAGCATGAATAATTTCACATCTCTACCTCCTGGTGCTTTCAGCCACCTGCAGGCCTTGAGGGAGCTGTACGTATCATTCTTCTCTACTCATTCACTCAGTCGTGCTCTCACACCGAGCCAGCCATTCATATTCCTGTTCTTGTTCACTTCCTCTCTCTTTCCCATTTGGAGTTTAACAAAATTCTGTACAGGTAATGTACTTGCATTTCATTAATGAGAACATGTGCAGGTAACTTTAACATGATCCACATTCAAGGTTAAAAAACTCCACTTGTGGTTAACTTGGATGTTAAAAGGTTGTGGTTAGATTATCCAGCTTTAATGAACTATGCGAAGGATAACTTACAGGTATGAGTACGTCTGAGCAATCCTGACTCTGGTATAAACTGTCGTCCTGGTATTTCGCGAGCCGGGTGAGGCATCAATGTCCTCTCTGTCCCTCGGATCGAGTGGGATCGATGTTAACTCCAAGGACCCATCTGTTAGCACTGGTCTTTCATGGATGTTAAAGATCCCACGGTGTCCTTCAAGAGTACATCAATTAGTTATCAACAGTAGATGAGTCACCAAAGCCAAACTACCCAGCACATCCAAACCAAACCACCCGGTACATCCAAACTACCCGGCGCATCCAAACTACCCGGCGCATCCAAACCACCCGGCGCATCCAAACCACCCGGCACATCCAAACCACCCAGCACATCCAAACTACCCAGCACATCCAAACCACCCAGCACATCCAAACCACCCAGGACATCAAACCACCCAGCACATCCAAACCACCCAGGACATCCAAACCCCCCGGAACATCCAAAGCACCCGGCGTATCCAAACCACCCGGCGCATCCAAACCACCCGGCGCGTCCAAACCACCCGGCGCATCCAAACCACCCGGCGCATCCAAACCACCCGGCACATCCAAACCACCCGGCACATCCAAACCACCCAGCACATCCAAACCACCCAGCACATCCAAACCACCCAGGACATCCAAACCACCCGGCATCCAAACCACCCGGCGCATCCAAACCACCCAGCACATCCAAACCACCCAGCACATCCAAACCACCCAGGACATCCAAACCACCCGGAACATCCAAACCACCCGGAACATCCAAACCACCCGGCACATCCAAACCACCCAGCACATCCAAACCACCCGGAACATCCAAACCACCCAGAACATCCAAACCACCCGGAACATCCAAACCACCCGGAACATCCAAACCACCCAGCACATCCAAACCACCCGGCGTATCCAAACCACCCGGCGCATCCAAACCACCCGGCGCATCCAAACCACCCGGAACATCCAAACCACCCAGGACATCCAAACCACCCGGAACATCCAAACCACCCGGAACATCCAAACCACCCGGAACATCCAAACCACCCAGCACATCCAAACCACCCGGCGTATCCAAACCACCCGGCGCATCCAAACCACCCGGCGCATCCAAACCACCCGGCGCATCCAAACCACCCGGCACATCCAAACCACCCGGCACATCCAAACCACCCGGCACATCCAAACCACCCAGCACATCCAAACCACCCAGGACATCCAAACCACCCGGCGCATCCAAACCACCCAGCACATCCAAACCACCCAGCACATCCAAACCACCCAGGACATCCAAACCACCCGGAACATCCAAACCACCCGGAACATCCAAACCACCCGGAACATCCAAACCACCCAGCACATCCAAACCACCCGGAACATCCAAACCACCCGGAACATCCAAACCACCCGGAACATCCAAACCACCGGAACATCCAAACCACCCGGAACATCCAAACCACCCAGCACATCCAAACCACCGGCGTATCCAAACCACCCGGCGCATCCAAACCACCCGGCGCATCCAAACCACCCGGAACATCCAAACCACCCGGAACATCCAAACCACCCGGAACATCCAAACCACCCGGAACATCCAAACCACCCGGAACATCCAAACCACCCGGCGTATCCAAACCACCCAGCGCATCCAAACCACCCGGAACATCCAAACCACTCAGGACATCCAAACCACCCGGAACATCCAAACCACCCGGAACATCCAAACCACCCAGGACATCCAAACCACCCGGAACATCCAAACCACCCGGAACATCCAAACCACCCGGAACATCCAAACCACCCGGCACATCCAAACCACCCGGCGTATCCAAACCACCCGGCGCATCCAAACCACCCGGCGCATCCAAACCACCCGGCGCATCCAAACCACCCGGCACATCCAAACCACCCGGCCCATCCAAACCACCCAGCACATGCAAGCCACCCAGCACATCCAAACCACCCAGGACATCCAAACCACCCGGCGCGTCCAAGCCACCCGGCGCAGCCAAACCACCCAGCACATCCAAACCACCCAGCACATCCAAGCCGCCCAGGACATCCAAGCCTCCCGGAACATCCAAACCACCCGGAACATCCAAACCACCCGGCACATCCAAACCACCCAGCACATCCAAACCACCCGGAACATCCAAACCACCCGGAACATCCAAACCACCCGGAACATCCAAACCACCCGGAACATCCAAACCACCCGGAACATCCAAACCACCCAGCACATCCAAACCACCCGGCGTATCCAAACCACCCGGCGCATCCAAACCACCCGGCGCATCCAAACCACCCGGAACATCCAAACCACCCAGGACATCCAAACCACCCGGAACATCCAAACCACCCGGAACATCCAAACCACCCGGAACATCCAAACCACACGGCACATCCAGACCACCCGGTGTATCCAAACCACCCGGCGCATCCAAACCACCCGGCGCATCCAAACCACCCGGCACATCCAAACCACCCGGCACATCCAAACCACCCAGCACATCCAAACCACCCAGCACATCCAAACCACCCGGCGCATCCAAACCACCCGGCGCATCCAAACCACCCGGCGCATCCAAACCACCCAGCACATCCAAACCACCCAGCACATCCACACCACCCAGGACATCCAAACCACCCGGAACATCCAAACCAGCGGGAACATCCAAACCACCCGGCACATCCAAACCACCCAGCACATCCAAACCACCCGGAACATCCAAACCACCCGGCACATCCAAACCACCCAGCACATCCAAACCACCCGGCACATCCAAACTACCCGGCGCATCCAAACTACCCGGCGCATCCAAACCACCCAGCACATCCAAACTACCCGGCGCATCCAAACCACCCAGCACATCCAAACCACCCAGCACATCCAAACTACCCGGCACATCCAAACCACCCAGGACATCCAAACTACCCGGCACATCCAAACTACCCGGCGCATCCAAACTACCCGGCGCATCCAAACCACCCAGCACATCCAAACCACCCAGCACATCCAAACCACCCAGCACATCCAAACTACCCGGCGCATCCAAACCACCCAGCACATCCAAACCACCCGGCGCATCCAAACCACCCGACGCATCCAAACCACCCAGGACATCCAAACCGCCCAACACATCCAAACCACCCGGCGCATCCAAGTGTGCAGAACATCCGAACCACCCTGTATCACCAATAAACTGATTCAGCAGAATATGCTTGGGGAGAGAGGGGTGGGTGGCATTGGGAATGAGGAGATGGAGGGGTGGGGTGGTGTTGGGAGTGAACAGAGTGAGGAGAGAGACTGGACCCTCGACATCTGCTTGGGCCTAATGTACACATGGAGCGAGCATTCTACTCTACTCCAGATTTTTATTATTGTGTTGTATAGTTATCGATTGGACGGTGTCCACGTATTGTTCGGCTGCTTTGTCCTCCCATTGTGGTTGAGAGAGCCACATGGAAATAACACGTTTGATGTTCAGACATGACTGCAAAGGGTCTTTATCCATGGTACATGTGCTGTAGCGTGTATTTATTACAGCTACTCATTTGTAGTGAATAATTTATTGTACCTCCACTATTAATTAATTAATTGGGTCACTGTTAGGCAATATTTCATTCACTCCGAAGTACCAATGTGGTTACCTCCACCACCGAAGATGGACGGACGTTAAGTTTTCACCCGTGTTTGTCTGTCTGACTGTCTGTTTGTCTGTTTGTGTACAGGATATCTCAAAAAGTTGCAGACGGATCCGGATGAAATTTTGTGGACAGGTTCGGTGTGTGACAAGGACGAACTGATTAAATTTTGGTGAAGATCCGGATCCGGATCCGGCCTATCGGTGGGATACAAAACGTAACCTGTTCAGCCTGGTGGAGGGGGTATATGCGCTCTACCGAACGCTGTTCTTGTTTGAATATGCTCGAAAGATTATTTAAGGGAACATTCTAATACCCAGATCCTTCCTTTCACAGCAGTGTGTCTCACTTCAAACTCGTGTCACGTGTCGTTCAGTCCACGGGTCAGATCGTGACTGGTCTTGAATCCAGTGAAACGTTTGATAAGGCGGGGGTGTTGTACCACCCCCTGGTGGCTCCAACTCTCTTACTGCACAGATTTTTTTTTTTAATTTTACAAATATGATGCAACGCCCCCACCCCCCCCCCTCCCCACACCCTTCCACCACACCTCCTCTCTTGATGGCAATTCTGATGATGTGAATCGTGGAATTTGTCATCCAAAGCACCCGGTTGTGCAGGCAGGGTGGTTTGGGTGACAAATTCCACGAGTTTCTCATGAGATTCACCTTGGAACTTCCGGAGGGGAAAGACCACAACTTGATTTGATAACATTGGGGCTTCGACTCGAAATTTGGGGGTTAAATTTGCTTCGTTGTTTTTTTTTTCTCTGAAATGGCTAAACGGATCTTCGTCAAACTTTCAGAGCTTCATCAGTGAGCTCCGGGGAGTGTTTTCGACAAAAAGAGTAATAATTCAAAAAGAAAGTTGGATTTTTGAGATTTTTTTTTTCTTTCTTTTAATCATTCGATCGTCGTCGTTGTCGTCTGTCGGTATCGAATTCCTGAGTGGGTGTAGGGAAGTGTTTTAGGCCCCGACAAAAAAAAATAGGCCGGACAACGCCGGTTACCCCTGCTGGTATTCTGTAATTAATTTGTGAACCATCATCCAGCAGTGAGGGAAGGTGGGGTGCCCTGAGTCGGGAGCGATTAGAAGCAGTTGGGGAGGAAGCGGGAGGGGGATGACGTTGAGAACATCTCCATGTTGGTGTGTATGTCATCCTTAGGTGTTCCAATTCGGCATATTAACGTGTTTAAGGCCACCTGGGCCATCTCCAGCCTGCGTCTGTCGAGACCGTGTCTTCATACCTGTCATATCTCAATGACCCTTTGTCGTTGACTTATTTATTTCAAAATTCCTACTGACAAGCGTCTTTGATTTGTTAGCCAAACCACCACCGCCTTGAATGTTTCACAGTGATCTGAGGATGATGGAGGGTACTTGCACATACATCGCATGTCGGATAAGGACATCGGCAGACATCATTTTTTTCCTTCTGAAAACCATTGAGAATCATTCATCATGGTCTAATTTGAAGAGAAAGAAAGAAATTGGAAAAATAAAAAAAATTTGCAAATCACGAAGTGTTGGGAAAAAAGTCCTGGAGGGTGGATTTTCAATTTTGCCAGAGACGTCACATCTGGAATCCTTGTTGCTCCGAACGGCGGTTTGCATAGAGGAGCGGTGCACGTCGACCTCGGATTCAGATACTGATTCCACCATCATTCGCAACTTTGATGGTTCTCAGAATGTTGAAACTGATCAGTGGGATTTTTGATGAAACTATTGGGAATTAATTAGTGATGGAAACACTTTCGTGGGGATTGTGGAGCCGAATCGTTTCGAGCCTTGTGCGAACGATTCAGAGGAAGAAGGCGGAGGTGTTCGTGAACATGAAAATGTCGGTCACATGGTCACTTCAGCTCGGTAGGATCTGAGGTTTTTTTTTCCCCCGTTAAATTAACGGTCTATAATGGAGGGATTTTGTATTAATTGAGAAATTGGTTTATATATTACTCGAGCAGAAAAACCCGTCATCGTCCGATGGCACGGAGACCGCGGACAAAATGGGCAACGAATGCTTTCTCCCACCATCGCAGGCTGACTAGGTGTCTTGTACGTTACGGTATCGTCCTGTTTCATACTTTTCCCGGAAGCTATTTGTGGCCATGCCGTGTCCCACCGTCATGTCCGTGAGGTGTCGATGTCCCTCCCCAGTGGATGGGGGGGAGGGAGAGGAGGGGTATGGGAAGGTTCTGGGTATTGTAGGGGTGATGATTCATGGTGGATTGTGGATGGAGGGGGGGACCCTGAAAGTTTCAGCGTCCTCGGTCAAATCCTGTAGTAGTGGTAGTAGTAGTAGTAGTAGATGATACATTCATACTTTCTCTCCACTATCAATAGATGTTGGTTCATTTGATTTGTATAAATTTGTGTTGATAACAAATAATTCTTTTTCAGGTGCTCTTGTTGTAACTGCCGGGAAATGGCAACAGGTGTTTATTCACCACTCAAATCGTCCGTGCACATGTGCTGGTCGCTCGGTGGAGATGGTGTTACAGTTTCGAGCGACGACTTTTTCTTCCGATGAATCCTGGGGACGGCATCCTCTCTCAGTCATGACGGATAATCACAAGATCTAACCATCTCTGTTGTTTCACAACAGTGTTCTGTAACGTGTTCCGTACACAAAAGCGTACATATCAACATGTTGTGGGGTTTGGAGCTGGGATCCAAGCACCTTGAACAATGGCCTCAGATGGAAGTGCCCAACAGTCAAATCCAATTTACCAGTCGCTCCCCTTTCCATCGCCTTCACCTGTATTCAATAACGAAGTTACCACAATTAGTACAACTGCACATCTGGCACAGCTCAGGTCTTGAAACATATGAGTTTGGCGGTGCCTTCATATTTAAATCTGGATATAGCCAATTGACAACCAGTTTATCACTTTCACCTGTTTCAAACCTGGACATCTTTTCTTTCGAATGCACGTGAGGGTCATAATGCCTGCTGATCTCGCAAGCCCAATTTCGATTCCAGGATACCTTCGGTCCATGTTCACTCGTACCGGGTGGTTTGGAGTTTCTGTTTTTCCTTTGCAGGTCGGTGAACGGTGATGATTCAGGTTTTGTACACGGCACACCAAGAACATCTTGTAGCGAAACCCTTTGCTGTATTGTTGGCCAAACTACCGTTGAGCAAAAGCTGTTGAGGCTGCCTTTCTTTGGGGAACATCCTGAAATGTTGTGCAACATCTGGTGTTCATATGAGGCCCGTGTGCACTTAATGGGGCTGTAAACGAACAGAACATTCGGTTTTGTGCTTCTGAAAACCCACACAACATTCACGAGATGTGACTGCATGATGAAACTACAAGGGTACTCGGTAAAGTGCACACCTCCGCCATGTAATGCCTGATTCACAATAACATGTCGGGCCCAATATATTTTTGAAATATAATGCTATACATCGTTTTTGGCCCTATCTCTCAATGATGAAGAATCACTTTTAAAATTCCAGTAGTCGGATCCGGATCTTCACCAACATCTAATCAGTTCGTCCTTGTCACACACCCAACCTGCCCACCAAATTTCAGCTGTATCCGACCACAACTTTTGAGATAATCTGCACACAGACATACAAACAAACAGACAAGCCGGTAGGCGACATGGGTGGTCGCTATATAATTGCATACTAGTCATACAGTTTTTGACGGATCGGGCTGAAATTTTTTGACAAAGAGGTTGATTATAGCCGCATAAAAGCGCGGAAGCCGGTTTTTGATTTTCGGAAAAAATATATAAAAAATTTTTTTCGGATTTTTACAAAAATTTCAAAGTCCCGTTGCTAGGCAACGGTGGCGTCCATAGCAACGGTGCTCAAAAGCATACTAGATCCTGGTATGAACCTACCAGTCAAGTTTCATCAAAATCGGTTGACTCCTCCAGCCTCCAGAGCTGTCCATTACATACATACAGATAGACAGAAAACCTGAGAATAACGGTAGTCTAGCGACCACCCAACAGACAAACAAACAAACAGACAGAGAGGGATGAAAATATAATCTCCTTCACCTTCGGTGGCGGAAGTAAAAATCAGTTTCTTGCACTCCGCTGAGCCACGGTCTTTCTGCGCTGTTATTCACCAAGGGCATACTTACTTGTCGGAAGAGTGTGTGTAAACTGGAGGACACGTTGAACATGTCGTAATTTTTTGATTAATCGATCAGTTAATTGATTAATTACTTCATTATTATCGATTTATTGCTTCCTTATTTATTTTCTTTCTTGTCTGGGCTGTAAATCTTGGGCACCTTTTGAGCCAGGAAGCTACCCACGTGCCTAGGGTTTGAAACAGAAAAGGGCTTACCTTCGGTAGCCGTTCATGGTTGCTTTATGCAGCTTCTTTGGCTCGAAGAGCATGGGAGGAGGCCGATATCAGAACCGTTCATCGGCACAGCAGATATTGGCCATTCTTCGGTAACCTGCATCTGAGTGAAGTCAGTATGGAGTGCCGATTGCCAATCACAGTACGTACAGTACTGCATACAACCCAAAAAGATTCAGTAGCTTTAACCTTTGTTTCGGGTGAATTTCAATCACCAATATACAAAAAAAAAACAACGGCGCATTATAGCCGTTTCAAGGAGATGTTTATAAACATTATTCTTTATAAACAGCTGCCAATCACCGTGTTAATTTGGAAAACAGGTTAATATGGTAAATGGCTCGGAAATTGGGTGTTGTCAAAGTTATTTCACTTTAAACACACAAAGAGAAACAACATTTACCTTTGGAAAACACACCCGATTCATTTTAAATAACCAATTTCTTTAGAAACAGCTGTGAGGACAAAGGAAAACGCAATCGCTCGTACTGTACCCAACTTCCTGGCCAAGTATGTCTTGACGTCAGACGTTCCATGCATATATCATAGCATCAGTTAAACTTCTTTTTTTTTCAAATTTCAAAGGCGGACTAACGTTATTCTGGCCCTCCAAGCAAAAAGGGGGAAAATTTCACATGGACTACCACATATCTTTCCTCACCCTTTCTTTTAATAAATTGTTTCTTATTGCAATGCACGCAGCTTGTCGTGTCATTTCCTCCATTGGTCCAGCATAGTCCATGTATTGTTGGCCGGGAAGTTTTACTCCACCCATTGGCTTTAAACATTAGCCGGTGTGTACTTGGCTGCTCCGCTTGTCTGCACCTGATCAGGTAAGATAAAACAAGTATGCATTGAGGGCGTGAGCCCCCCTTGATGCTGTCAATCCATCGGAAACGGTAACACGCAAAGTCGTGAGAACCCTGCCAGGATTGGCGGTACTAATGGGTGTTTGTCGTTGATGAGCAACCCGCCGAGCCACAGAGTTATCCGCAGCTGGTGGCCTCAGGACCGGGCTTTTGGGAGGAACTCGAGTCCTTCCCCTCGTGTCGAACCTCGAACCCCCTAGCCGCAGCAACACAATCTTCACAAACTACTCCAAAGTGAGAAAGCTAAAAATTCAGATAGAATGTGAACAAATTAGATTAACACAGAAAATCAGATGATGATTCTCAGTTCCATAAGTATTTCAACCCTTTGCCGAATTAACCTGAAATCACTTCAGGAGCAAATTATTTGTTTGAAAGGTTATAAAATAAGTGTAATCGGTTTCACCTGTATGTAATCAGTGGATTAACTTAAAAATGAAGCTCCTCCACTAATCTAAAGAGTTTCATTTGGTCAAACAATGAGGCATGCATGAAGACCAAGGAGCTTTCCAAAGAAGTCGGATGTAAAGTGGTGGAGAAGCACCGTTCAGGAGAGGGTTATAAGAAGATTTCAAAGTCAGTCATTATCCCTTTGAGTCGGTGTAATCCATCATTAAGAAGTGGAAGATGTATCATACCACCCAGACTCTACCCAGATCAGGTCGTCCATTCAAACTCAGCAGCTGGGCGAGCAGGAAACTGGTTCGGGATGTCACTGTGAATCCAACAATGACTTTGAAAGATCTGCAAGGGTCTATGTCTGAGATGGGGGTCAGTGTTCATGAATCAACAATATCCCATTTCCTTCACAAAGCTGGTGTCTATGGACATCTGGTAAGAAGAAGCCATTACTGAAAAAGACATATCTAAAAGCTCGTATGGAGTTTGTGAAAAACCATGTTAATGATGCTGCAGGCGTGTGGAGAAACGTTTTGTGGTCAGACAAGACAATAACTGAACATTTTGGTCTAAATTCAAAGTGTTACGTCTGGTGCAAGATTAACACTGCACATCACCCAGTCAACACCCTCCTGACTGTCAAGTGTGGTGGTGGCAGCATCATGTTATGGGGCTGCTTTTCATCAGCAGGGACTGTCAAGCTTGTCAGGATAGAAAGGACAATGGACGGTGCAAAGTACAAGAGATTCCTTGATGAAAACCTGTTTGAGTCGGCCAGGAATCTTAAACTGGGAAGGAGATTCACATTTCAGCAGGACAACGATCCGAAGCACAAAGATAAACCCTCACTGGAGTGGATGGATATGAATTAAATAAATGTTCTTGAGTGCCCCAGTGAAAGTCCTGACATGAACCAATTTGAACATTTATGGCGAGACTTGAAGATTGCCGTCCGTCGACGATCCCCGTCAGACTTGGCAGAAGTCGAGCAATTTTCACGTGAAGAAAGGACATCTCACTGTGTAAACCTGGTGGAGATCTTCCCACAAACACTCGCAGCAGTCATTGCTGTTTAAGGTGATTCCACCAAGTACTGATCCCCCGGAGGTGCTGAATACTGTTACAACCAGTGAATTTTGATTCGTACAAGTTTTTTTCAGGTATTCCTGACATTTAACCTCTTTCGACTATTACAGTGTTTAGGTTGATCTGTACAGTTAAGAATGAAAAAGTTCATTTAGAAACATTGTTTCTACACAATTCGTAATTCATCTAAATGTGGCACTCTTGGGAGGGGATGGATACTTTTACAGGACACTGTGTATGGAAACAGATATGATGATGATGATGATATTTGATTGATGCATTATTGTGTCACACACACACTCAAACCTTTTACTCGTTTTTGTAAACAAGTCGTCATCTCGTGGGCCAGTCCGTATGGATCCACATTTTAACTTTATCCAGACATTGTGGATCCAACGCGATAGAAATACTCCATTTGTAAACATGTCCAAGGAATGTATTTCCTGTGTTAAGACTCAAACTCGAACACGGCTCGTGACCATCGTTGTCTCTCTGCTGTCACTCTTCTCCTTCCTGATTTTGACCCACAGGAGATTGGCTGGTAATGACCTCGTAGATCTATCAACAAACTGTTTCTCCGGCCTGAAGAATTTACGGGTCCTGTAAGTAAAGAAATGCATTTGAACCCCTCGATTTATTTAATTTTTATTTTATTTTATTACCCTGTTGCTTCACTGTGACGTCATGGTTACGTAGTGTTCAGATATCGTCTGCTTTTATTTGGTTGTAATCTCGTGAAAAGGTTTTGGAATGTTTGGGAAAAACAAAAATTGAGGGAAAAAAGGGGATCCTTGGTGATGGACCCATCCCAGGTAAGCCACCGACCGATGCTACCCAATGTGGACAACTCTCATTTCATGAAGGTTCTGAAAATTGCACAAGCTCAGTTTAAGTTGTACAATGTGTGTAATACTCTTACGTTTGTTTGTCGGAGTAATTGGACCTTTTCAGTGGAGATACAAGCCTCATGCCAGGCCGCCTTGGATGTTTACTCGGGTCAGGTAGACATGTAGACAGATTTTCACTTCGACACTATGCTGCTTCCCCCGAACAACCCCCAACCCCACCCCCTTACACACCCAAATTGGGACGAAATTGTCAGAAATTGTTTGTTTTTCCAGTGACACAATACTCTTGCCTTTTCCCTTCCATGGTCCCTCTCCCAGCACTCTGCAAAACAACCAGTTTCACCATGTACCGGGTCATGCCCTGCAGAACCTGCCCAACCTGCAGTCCCTGTGAGTAAAGTCCTCCCTCTCCCTACCGATCTCTGTCTCTGTCTCTTGTCTCCTGTCATTCTCACGCTCATTTATTACGTTTCCACTCCGACAGGGGTGTGGGTATGTGTGTGTGTCCAATAATTTATTATTATTATTATTATTATTATTATTATTATTATTATTATTTATTAGCACCACAGAGGAAGGGTTGAGCCCAAAAGGAAGGGGGGAGCCCCTTGGGTGAAAAGGCAAAGAAAGAAGATGGGAAAGTGTACTAATTAGATGAGATGTAATCAACTGATTTGTGACTTGAATTGTTGCAAATTGATAAAAGTCAGGGACACACTACGAAGGAAAGCTGTTCCAAAGAGGCATTGCGGGGAAATAAGAAGAAGGAGGAGGAGGAGGGGGCATGGCAATTGGTATGGAAGGCATGGAGAGTACCACAGAAAGGGTGACAGGTAGAAGTGAGGTAGGTGTTCTAATTATAGTGAAAATGAGGAGTGACAGAGTTTCACAGAGCACTGACTGTGGTGGTAGTAGTGGTGGAAGAGGTACAGGAAAGAGGCTGCTGGAGAGTGGGCCAAAGGTTGGAGGTTGCTCGACTAAGTAGGAGCGTTAATCACTCCGACAGCCTTGATCCAGAATACCAATGATTGACGAACGAGCATCGTACGAGACGTGGGAGCAGTATTCCATCGACGGTCTGACATGGGATTTGGTGACGGTGATAATCTCATGGGAGTTGAAGTATTTGCGAGCTCTGAAGAGGAAACCAAGTTTCTCGGAAGCAGATTTGGTGATGTTGAAGATGAGAGGCTGTCTGGAGAGATTGCTGGAGATTGTGACACCGAGCATATTGATTGATTGAATTCAGTTTAATTAGAAAATGCACCAAACAAGTACAGTGGTCGAAAGACCAAAAAAATGTTCAGTTTACATCAAAATAGAAAACAAGCAAAATGACAACAACAAAAAAATAATAATAATAATAATGGCAATAAAACATGAGCTGATACTCGAGGTCCCCCTCCTTTTGGGTGGTATGAGGAATAGATCTGTGCAACGTGAAAGTTAAATCTTGAACGGTTTTTGGAATATCGAGTGCACAAGCCAAGCTACCAAGATGGTTGCCATGGTAACATAATTCAGCCAATCACAGCCGTGATCTAATCAGGTTGAGATAATGTCATGAGGGATCGATATCTGCAACGTCGGATTGCTGGATATTGAACGGATTTTTGAAACATCGCGAACGCAAAAGTATGTGGACGGATGATTGATCAGTTGGTCGGACGGAGCTCGTTTTAATGTCCCCCCCGCCCCCCCTGTATCTGACATTGTCGGAGCGGTGGGGGACAATCACATCATTAATCTATATATAATGGAGGGAAAGTATGTATGTATGTATGCATGGTGTGTGTTTCCTCTACTCTTCCGAGAGGATTTGACCGAGGAAGCTGAAGATTTCAAGGATTACTGAGGGCACCCTGAAGTTGTGCCTGTGCAAGTTTCATTTGATTCCATCAAGTTTTGAAAAGACATTTCCACCCATATTAGCATTTTTTTCTTCCTTTTGGCGATTGGTGATGCAATTGGAAGTATCTGAGCTATATAACTACAATGTATTATATACAGTATGCACACAAGCAGTACGCATGTTTTTGCTTCATGTATGTAACCGAGGTTATTTTTTATTTTCGGGAGTGATGGAGGCAGAGGTCTGTTGCCTAAACATCATCCAACTATAGGGATGTATCAGAAGAACATGTTGCATGGTTGGAGCAAGATAATTCGTGGGGTGGTTTCTCTATAGTAACTATAATGATGCTCACAGTCATAAACACAGAGCAGATAAAACGTGATATAAATTCCATTTGATGACAGTAATGTTCTCGGCAACAACTATGCAGCACCTGTCATGGAAATGGAACAGGGAAGGAAGCCCGCCAACCCCACCGCCACGAAAGCCACTCTCAAAACTAGCTGAGCTGCCATTGTCAATCAAACTCAAGCCACGCAAAACACACGTGAAGCGCCGCCACCTCGGCCTCGTCCTAACAGCAGCAAAGTACCATCATCAGCGACAACAGCTCTCCAGCAAGAGATGGAGGAAACAAGCTGCCGTGAGCATTGATCCAAGGATGAAGCTCGTTCCCAGGTAGAGTCGAGGACGTGTATGAAGCGAGCGAGTCCACACTTGTCGGTGCGGCCCTATCTGCATACAGTGTGGTGCCAAACCATAAGAATGTGACCACGCAACTCCAGTTGGCGCCTTTGGTGAACAGCTCGATCAGAACGTTTATCCATCCATCCACTGGGACCATACTCTGTGCAGAGCGTTGGTGCTGCCGAAGCAATCTCCTTGGCTACTGGACACAATCCGGGATGGGTCGCCACTCCGACACAGTATAACAGCATGCTGGCAATCATTTTGCTGACCTCGAAAGGATGACAGGCAGAGTTCACCCCACCTGGTATTAATTCAACAACCGAGTGGGGTTTGAACTCAGAATCATAGGATCCCAAGCCCACCACCCTCACCATTAAGCCAACACCAGGCATGCTCGATCAGCACGTTTATCGGGTGGCCCCAAAGTGCTGCTGGGCCCGTCGGCCTAAACACACACGCAAATGCCCAGAGCGGAGTGTTGGTCTATCTGAGTAAGTGAAATGTTCAACAGACCATCGGACTCAATTTCTAAACAAACCTGAAAAAGTATCCCTAACTCACCTTGCAAGGAATTTCCAAAAACAGGTGTGAATAGAAGATACCGCACAGGTAAATGAAACGGCAACAAATACAGCCACAACGATTACAAAAAAGACAAAATAAATATCAACAAATATACACCAACAACTGGGAGAACGACAAAAGAGCAGGGAAATACAAGAACGAATTGGACTGAGTTGGGATCAACAAAGAAGGCTCATTGGAATGGCTAAGAAGCAGTCAGCTGAACTGGGACGGAGAACGAACAGCAATAAATGCCCAAGATCAAGGACACTACACCGATGGATTTAATAAGATGGCGAGACTGTGCGAGATGGACAAGTGTAGGTTCTGCAAGAAAGAAACAGAAAGTACTCGTCACCTGCTTTCGGGATGTAAAAAACTATTATCAGAACAACTTTACACACAACGCCGCAACGAAGTATGCAAAGTGATTCATTGTCATATCTGGAAAAATTTCAACATTCCAGTTCCAGAAAATTCATGGAAACAGGAACGAAGGACAATCTTTGAAAATAAGGACATCATGCACACGTACATCCTGATGATCCCATCGAGTGTAAAACAAAGCCTTGCGACCAAACATCATTCTCAGGAACAAAATCGAAAAGACATCATTGCTGATCGAGTTCTCAGTACACAGCGATTTTTGCTTAAATAATGCAGAAATCAAGAAAATGACCAAATACCAGGACCTCAAAAATGAAATGAAGAGATCTTGGAAGATGAAGAGCGTCAACATTGTACCACCAGTGATAATTGGAGCAACAGGAATGATAAAGAAGAACCTCACTGAGATTTTAAAAACCATCCCCGGGAATATCACGACAAACGAACGACAATTGGAGGCAGTCCGGGGTTCGGTGACGATCCTGAAAAGAGCCCTCGGAACAAAACTCTGAGAACAACAAAGTTGAACAGCTTGGTTCATGAACCACGATCCTTTACTGGAGAGAGAAGGTGGATACTTCGAGTCTTGGGAGAACTTCATTCCATCTCCTGAAACCCACAAAATGGAGATAACGAGCAAAAACATAAATCGAAACGCGCACACGCATAACCCAGCAATGCCAACCCTCCCGATTTCATCGGGAGGCTTCCGAAAATTCACCCAAACTCCCGCCCTTACGATCACTATCCTTATCCTCCCGAAATTTTGATATTTTTGCACTGTTCACTCATCAGAATGTACTAGTATGAGAATTGAATGAAAAGCATCGTCTGCTATGTATAGCATGTGGTAACTCCATAACGTTCGCTGCTACCAAATTGTACGTAAAAAATTGCAAATTCAAATGAGGAGCAGCGAAACATTGGGTCTGGATCTCGCTTATGCGATCATGCACTGAGATTTAGTGCATGCGGTATGTGTGCAATACAGTGCATGCGGTATGTGTGCAATACAGTGCATGCGGTATGTGTGCAATACAGTGCATGCGGTATGTATGCACAGTGTATATGCATGCGATACGCTCACTGCATGCAGCTGGGCCCCGTACCAGCCCGGCGGTCGCGACCACCGTGCGGTGTTTAATTTAACAGCCGCTAGAGTTCTACGAGTCGCGCTGCAGCTGTGGAACATCGACTTCGAAGTTACCGATGCTTCAAACCCTCGATGTTGATTACGGAATGGCAGAAAAGAAGCTTACGAAGACCAAGAAATGGTCTCAGAAGTACAAGACCGAATACAGTCTCCAATACCCGTGTATTCGAAAGTCTGAAAGAGGAATTCATCATGCGTATTGTACAGTATGCAGCGTTGATATTTCAGTTGAGCACGGAGGTCGCGATGATATTCGGAAGCACGTTGGAAGCAAACGGCACACAGACATTGCAAAGGAGAGATCTTCGAGCACGAGTACCGGTACACTTCTGAATTATTTCACCAAACAAGGGACAAGCGAGGAAGAGGATGTTACCCGAGCGGAACTTCTCTTTAGTGGATTTATTGTGGAACATAACTTGCCCATATCAGTCTCAGATCATGCTGGACCTCTATTTCAAAAGATGTTTCCAGATTCAAAAGTTGCTTCAAAGTATGGATGTGCAAGAACAAAAACTTGCAAGATGTGCAAGATGTGCAAGAACAAAAAAAAAAAAAAAAAAAAAAAAACAAGAACAAAAAGCAAGAAAAAAAAAAAAAAAAAAAAAAAACCAAGAACAAAGAAGAAAAAAGAACACTGGTCAACAATTTTTTACTTTCTGAATGTTGTCCAGATTTCTACAAGTGAATTAGGGTATTCTGGCACTGCTGAATCAGGAAATGGCATCCGTTTCTCTCCATCAGGTCAGGTTTTTGTGCTAAGTTGATTTGAAAAAATCAGATCTTGTGACAAAATCAATTACATTTTTGTGGCATTATCAGCTGATTTTTGTCAACACATATCATCCTAAACATGTTTTTAAGAAAAAAAAATGTTTTGCCAACAACATTTATTGATTACATGATAGAAACATCGATTACTGTCATCTGAATGGTGGGCATTGATAAAGGTAAGTACAAGTAAATTGCATGTTGCGTCACCACTGTTCAAACTTCAGGGCTTGAACTTCCGTTTCTTCGAACTCCTGGAATGTTCAGCGGCAGGGAGGTCTCTCTTCAGATTCCAACAGTAGTCAGCCATCATGACTGCGTCCCAGCGACCCTGATACCTGGTCTCCATCTCCTTCATGTCCTGATGGAATCTCTCCCCCTGCTCGTCACTCATTGAACCCAGGTTCTCAGGAAACCGGTTCATATGTGAAAATAGGTAGTGCATCTTGATGCTCATGTTGCAGCCCAGGTTTCTGAAAGCAGTCAGCATGTTGTTGACAAGTTCTGCGTAGTTTCTGGCCTTATTGTTGCCAAGAAAGTTCTTCACTACCAAAACAAATGTCTTCCACGCTTCCAGTTCCACTTCGTTCATTGAGTTTTTGAACTCTGGATCTCTGATGAGCTGACGGATCTGAGAACCATCAAAGATGCCAGCTTTCAACTTCTCCATGGTCAATCCTGGAAAAGCCTGGCACAAGTAAGTGAAGCAGTCACCATCTTTGTCCAGAGCCTTGGTGAACTGCTTGATTAAGCCGAGCTTGATGTGCAGCGGTGGGAAGAGTATTCTGTCTCTGTCCACCAGAGGGTCGTTGATGACGTTCCTTTCTTTGCATGGCACCAATTCCTCCCACACAGGCCAGTCCTTCTTCGTGTAATGCTGAGCACGGTCCCTACTATCCCACATGCACAGAAAACATGGGTACTTGGTGAAGCCAGACTGTTGTCCCAACAAAAAGTTCACCATCTTCAGGTCAACACAAATAAACCACTTATGCTGATCATAACCAATTTTCTCCAGCACGTACTTCACCGCTTCATACTTCTCCTTCAGTGTAGTCGAGTGAGCGATGGGTACAGAGGCAAACTGGTTGCCGTTGTGTAGCAGAACACATTTCAGTGATCGCTTGCTGCTGTCAATGAACAGTCTCCAATCTTTGGGTTCGTACTGTGGCACTCCAAGCTTGAGCAGAAGCGCATGTCATAAATTGGCGCATGTAGGTATTGTACATTCTTCAGAGTTCGTTATTTCAAGAAATACAACTTTTTTGTATCACATTATTACAAAATCTGCCCCATTAACTTTAGTTTTGATCCACGAACTTTATGCTTTGCCTCACCAATTTTTGGAAGATTTTGAGGTTTTATGACTTCAAACTGATCCCTTTTCGACATAATCACCCAGAACTATCGTACCTGAATACTTCTTGTCATATTATTTCCAATTAAAACAATTATTTGACATGATATTTTACCCCCACCAACTTCTTCTAAAATGCTCCACACATGCGTACATGTGAACAAAAATGTAAAAAACGACATGTGGCCATATCTCAAAAACTTGACCTGATTGAACAAAACTAATGTGAGTTTTGGATTCAGCGCATCAGATTCGTCCTAAATCAGCTTAAAAATGCAGACAACAAATTTGTTGTTGACCAGTGTAATTGGTGAGTTGTCAAATGTTACTGCTTCATCTATTGCCGATATTGCTAGACTCGCTCCATTTAGCCTAGCTACAGACGGTAGCAATGACAGTGGTGAGGCCCAGCTATATCCTGTCCTGATTTCGTACCATGACAACAGTGCTGGGATTGTGAAGCAAGGTTTGCTAAGTTTGCCTGCGTGCAAACAAGATTCCACTGGAGAAAACATTTTCAAACTGCTTGATCATGAGTTCAGTGACAGGAAAATTCCGTGGGGAAATTGTGTTTCCTTTTGTGCTGATAATGCCTCTGTCATGGTGGGCAAGCACAAAGGAGTCGCTGCTTATATCCACAAACAAAATCCAGAGTGCTACATCATGGGATGCCCTTGCCATATGATGCACAATACGGCCAAGAACGCGGCTCAGGCCTTACCCATTGAATTAGATGACTTTCTCATCGATATTTACTACTACTTGGACAAAAGTAGTAAACGCGTCAAAGGAGTGAAAGCACTGCAAGAACTCTGTGATGCCCCGACACACAAGATTCTGAAGCATGTCGCAACAAGGTGGCTGTCCCTTGGTCAGTGCCTAGACAGGCTGATTGAACAGTGGGAGCCACTTCGCCTCTTCTTCAAAGAAGAAGTACGAAGAAAAATGCAACCAACTGTAGCCAAGACTCTAACAACGAGCAAGAAGGACGGCACTGTATCTACTGCCAGTACTGGCACTGCAGGATCAAGCACTAGTGGAGCAGCATTCACCACTACCACTGCAGTATCTGCTGCGAAGAAGACAGCAGGGACAGCACCAAAACCAATGCTGAGAGCAGGTAGCATCACCGGCCCTTCATCACGTTCATCTACAAAGCAGATCCCTTCAGAGTCGAGAAAGACTGTGATAGTCCCATCTACAGGCAAAGAAGGACCCAAGTTAAGTTCTGCTTTTGCCAAATCACTTGATAGAAGCTCAGCAAAACCTTCGAATCAGAGGTCTTCTTCCTTGGCTGCACCTACCTCAAGCTCTCTCCTCAAACGTAAAATTGGATCTGGTACTACGAGTCTGACCTCTTCTGCTGGCAGTAAACGCAAGTGTGATCGCCCTGCGGCTAAGTGTACTACGAGTTCTACAACTAAAAGCGCATCTTCCTCAAACACTGTGCAGGAATCTAGAGAAAAACGTGTCAACAGGATGTTCTTGTCTCCACAAACAAAACTCTATTGTTTCTTCCTTCGATATGCTAACAAGCTTTTTGAGAAGGGGAATCTTCTGCTCCAAAGAGACGAACCCTGTATTCATCTCCTGCACGGAGAATTGAATGATCTTCTGAAAGATATCTTCATACGGTTTTTGAAACCATCGGTGTCATCGGTTGCTCTGGTAAATGTACCCTTCTCTGACAGAAATCATCAGAAGAATGATGAGGACCTCATGATTGGGAACGATGCCAAACTGTATATAAGGGAACAAAGGAGTCTCAAGAAATCCACCTTCACTCTGAGTGAGTCAGACATCCAAGGTTTCTTCAGTGCAGTTCGCTCATATTATGTGAAAGCCTGCAATTATATCTTCAAAACCTGGCCGCTAGATGATGAATTAGCCAAGCATGCTCAGGTGCTGGATGTTAAGCTACACCAAGAAGTGGGGTTTGACTGTGTGGAGTTTTTCATCAAGAAATTCCCCTGTCTGTTTCGTGGCGGTGATAGTGACATAGACAGTCTTGAGAGTGAATTCGCTCACTACCAGGCAGACGCCTCCATAGCTACAATTGCTACTGAGACAGTGAGAGTGGATGAGCAGTGGCATCGGATTTCACAGCTCACAGATCCCTGCACTGGTGCCAAGAAGTATCCTAATTTGAGCAAAGTGATGAAGGGAATCTTGGTCATTGCTCATTCGAACGCATCATGTGAGCGGGCACTCAGTCTTGTACGGAAGAATCATTCTGAATTTCGTCCCAATTTGAGTGTCAAAACCCTGGAAGCTCTCTTAATTGAAAAACTAGCTCATAGCACCCCTTGCTACCAGAGAGAATACAGCAAAGACATAATCAGAAGGGCTAAAAGAGCCACACAGCTGTCACTCAGCAAAGCTGCCATGGAAAAAGCAAGCAGCAGTAGTACCAGCCAGTAAGGTAAGAAAAATATTGCTTCTTTTGTGCTTTTTGTTAATCTTTGATTGTCCCCTAACTTACTAATATTAACATACATGTAACATTAAAAAGTGCACAATTTTCCCCTTTTTTTGTTCAAAAAGTGGGAATTCTTAACATGTTAAATGCTCCAAAATAGGGCTCAGAGGGCACGAGAGAGCGTCTAGAACCCCAGAGCTTCCAGGGCCCTAAGGCGGGCCCTGGACCCCGCCGCAAGGGTCGAGCACTCCGCGCTCGAGATGTGCGCTTTGCGCACATTATTTGGTGTCGGTTGAAAATCCTCCCTAATTCTGATTTCCAAAAGTTGGCATCTCTGATAACCACCCAGACAAACGCACACAAACAAATACACTAACCCTTTCAGGTGGAATGATATGGGTACAGAAGGGGGATTTGAAGTGGAGTACAATCTTTGATGAAACTAATTTCGTGACTAAATTGATCTAATGATAATTTCTGGTTCTCAAGTGTTTTGCCAAGATTATCTGACAAGAGCGCCTTCATTGACGACTAGTATACGTACTAGTATCAAAGCCTGTCAAAAATGACGGGTTGGAATTATTTTATTCAAAATATTCAAGGAAACTGGAAGATATGATGTTTCGTAGCAGGAAGAGTTATTTTAAAACATGACATGTACAAATGTTACCCTATTTTCTCTTATCTTCTGGGACGTTTCATATTTGATGATGCAGGCTCTCGAGTTCGCCAAGACTGAAGCCTCGGCCTAGTGTCAGATGTGCTTTAACTTGTTTATTTGTTCGACATCCTACGGATGTAAATGAACACTCGTTTTACCCTGCTCACGTTGCACATCATGTGCAGAGAATTTCACCTCCCTCCGCCTTATATTTATTATTATTATTATTTGTTTAAATGCTTCTCTACACTGACCTTGAGGCCCGGTTGCAAATCACCATCAACAAGTTCAATTGAAGAGACGTAATTACTCTTGAATTAAAAAAAAAAATTCGAGTTTTTTTTATTTTTATTTTTTGTCCTGAAAAATTGACCATCATGAACACACAAACGTGTGAAAAGATTGCCCTTGAAAACCCTACTCAAATCATCCCTATGAAGGGGGACAAACACACACAAACACACATTGTGTCATGTATTATAAAAAGTAGCTGTTCTTATGACGCATACCTTTATTTATAGGCAAGTGGCAGCTCTGTATAGGAAAAAGTGGCAGCCCCCCCTCCCCCCACCAAGAACAGCAGCAAAGATGAAAGCACCCCGAAACATTAATCGGGGTCATGCTGGTCCTACGTTGTAAGTTTGGATGGGATTGGGCCACAACTGTAGGAGAAGCGTGACAAGCAAACCCACAAGCAGACAAACACCGGTCAGTGAATTATCGTATGGATATATGTTCTACTACTGATTTATAAATGTTGTGGTACAAACTTTGTAGACGGACTCACATTGGAATCAGACTGCACATCGTTTGTACATGATCTAACATTCTAAATGGTACATATTTTATGGAAACGTGTGTGTTGTTGCTGTCGATTGGCCCCATGACTGCGCTGCACGAACAGGGCAGCAGCACAGAGACAGCCGATCGAACTCCGGGAGCGACCCAGAATACCGAGGATAGGAAGTCTTCCGACTTCCTGATAATATTCCACCGTTAACCACACCCATATCGGTCTGATTCGCCCTTGAGCAAATGTGTCCAGCAGCCCCGCCCCTATCAGGCTAATTGACAGTCGTAGTCCCGCCCAGCCCTCTGATCCCTTCCCGTTCCTTTGCAAAGGAATTCAGTTTTGTTGACTTTTCACGGAATCCTTTCAAGCTGTTAAAACTCGATCACTTTGCGCTTTCCCCACTATAAGATGCAGCAAGTTCGTGGTTAAAAGCTTCAACCAATTTTGAGTTTGACTATCAGAGAAGAAGAAGAGGAAGAAGAATCACAAATGGGGCGTTTTTGGTTTCTCTCATTTTTCGAGTTCATCGATGATGTCCCAAAGTTTAATGAGTGTTATTGGATGGGAAATTCTCCGCAGATGACTGGGAGGTAATTTCTAGGTTTCGAAGTTTTGTCTTGGTAGATTTATTTTGAGGATTTATGTTGTATTGAGCCGATGGAGTGTCCGGGCCTTCCCTACATAAGAAGTCTACCGACTTGTTGTTGGAGGACTGCTGGAGTTGAGAGCTGAACATGAAAAAAAGGAGGTGTGGCTTTGCTAATCTTACTGGATGTAACGAGGGTTTGAGTCTGATTGAAGGAGACTAGGTGGTTGGAATCTCAATGGAGGATGAGATTGAGATCACGGCTGAAGGAGGAAACAGTTGTGAGGAAAGAGACTGCGAGGAGGTGTACTGGGATATATAACTGATGGAGTCATCAGCAAAGGAATGGACAGGGTTCTTGGTAGCTATGAAGAGGTCATTGATGAAAAGAAAGAGGGAGGGCGAGATGACAGAACCTGGAGGGACACCAAAATTAATTTGTTGGGGTTCAGAGAGGGTACCACCAATGCAGGTCGTGATAGGTCGCCCAGCGAGGAAGCTGGAAAACTTGGAGATGAGCTGGGGCTGAATACCATGCATTGGGAGCTTCACGAGGATCCCTTTGTGCCAAACCCTGTCGAAGGCTTTGCTGATTTCCAGCGCAACAACCCAAGTTTCTCTGAAGTGCTCAAGAACTGAAGACCGTTCGTTGGAAATGTAGGCCAAGACGTCACCAGTGGACCTGATTTTGCAGACTTGATGGTCATTGGGAGAGTAGAATTCAGGGTTGGGTTGAAAGTTGTTTATTGACGAGAGAGACTCCATGACTTTGGAGTGATTGGAGGTCAAGGCGATTGGACAATTCCTTCCTTCATCCTTTCTTTTTTGACAATTACAATCGCTCACCATGCCTTCATTTCAGCACTTCCAGTTTGTTGTAGCTATTCCAAAGAAAGCTGTTCACCACCATCTCAGGTCATCCATCCCATGATAATTTCTACCCTCATTAACCCTTCACAAGGCCATCTCTTTCTGGGTTTCCAGGTTACCAGATCTCCCCCTGTTCCCTCACCCATTTCTGCTTCTTCCCGTTTTCCCCTTCCATTTCTGTGATTGAGAGTTTGTGGCTGCTTCCATCTTGTCCACCCCCTGTGTCCTCCCCTTGCTCTCATTCTTCCCCATGTCCCTTATTTCTCCGTTGCTCAACCTTGATGTTGGTATGCTCCTCCCCCTTTTTTATATTGTTCTTTTCGTTCAGTTATGTCCTGGTCCATTCTTTGTTCTAGTTCCTCCACGAACCTTGGCTCTGTGTACAAGAAAAAAAAAAATTGAAAAATTATATAAATAAATAATTTCTGAGCTAATCGTATTCAAATTTGCCATTGAGGTCCAATAAACCCAGACCCCCTTTGTACCTCGGTCCAGTACACCCAAGCACATAGGTCCAATACATCCAGACCCTCTTTTTTGATGTTTAGGTCCCCCATCCTGATTTAAAGGGATCAGAAGTGAAACGGCAAAAAAATCAACAACAACACATTGTGCTGGGCCCTGGTATTTAATAAGGTTAGTCTCATAGGACGTTGGTGCTTCAGGTTGGGGTGATGTTTATACGTTGTCACATGTGACTCGTTAAACCAATGTGAGCTCTGCATTGGCGACCACAGATAGGACATTGCAGGAAAACCACCACTGAGTGGGTGAAGGGGTGGAGGCTGGGTGATGGTGAACGCGTCTCTTGAACTCACTGTTTTACGTAATAGCTCTGCAGACTGTGCGCTTGTTCTCGATGCTCTTCTTTGGACAACATGTTGTTTTGATGCAGTTTCTTCCCAGTTTGTTGTGGATATTCCAAAAGACTTTGGGTTGCCTTTGCAGAGATCTTTGAACCGCAACTTTGTCCTTCCAACTGGCCAAGGAACATCTGGCAGCTCACCATACAGCACATCTTTTGGTATCCATACGGCCCACATGAACAAGCCACCGCAGCCACCTTTCATCAAGAATCGATGAACAACGTCTGCATCTTGGCCCGTTTCAGCACTTCAGTATCGGTGATCTTAGCCTTGCACTCAACGTCAAAGATCTTCGGGAGACAGTGATAGGACTTCAGTCGTCTTGCCTGTTGTGCATACCAAGTGCAGCTTTCACTGCCATATAAGAGAGTGTTTAGGATGCAGGCACGGAAGACAGCCATCTTGGTAGCAACTGCCGGTTTGTTGTCGAATCAAACCCGATCTGTCAAGTGACCGAAAGTAGTAGCTGCCTTTCCAATATGAATGTCCAGCTCTGCATCGAGGTCCAAGCGGCTGGTCACTATTGATCACAGGTAGCAAATTTTGTCCATACCTGTCAAGCGGGAACTATTTATTTGGATCTAAGGAGACTGTTCAGATCCTCGTGCTCTGACAACAGACTTTTTTTAGGCTGACGGTCACCCCAAAATCGCTGCAGCATAATGAAAAATTGTCACGAAAGTTGGAGTTCAGCCTCGCCATTGGCAATCAAGGCTGCCATGAGCATACAGAAGTTCCAGGATTTTCCACTGGCGTACTTTGATTTTGGCACACATCTGCCTTGAGTTTAACAAATCACCGTTTTATCTGGAAAGTAATAGAACACCATGGTTGTCCTCGCAGAAAGCACTTTGCGGGGGTCGTGAGATGATGCCAAAGAGTGTTGGTGTGAGCATGCATACCTTGTTTTTACATCCCTGTTTGTTTGGAACCTGTCTGTTTTGACACCATCTCATTGCACCACATCCTGCATGTCATCATGAATTGAGCGAATCGGGCTCAGGAGTTTTGGAGAACAGCCGATCCTTTCAAGAATCTGGAAGAAGCCAGATCTGCAGATCAGATCAAAGGCTTTGTTAAGTCGATGAAAGCTACGTATAGTGATCTACTCTGTTCACAAGATTTCTCCTGAAGCTATCTGAAAGCAAAGCCCATGTCGGTGGTGGACCGTCCTGGATGAAACCTGGACTGGCATTCAGGGTATACTTGATCTGCGATAGTCACGAGACTGTTCAGATGAACACGGGCCACAGCTTTCCCGGCAACATTGAAAATAGATTCCCCTGTAATTGTTGCAACTACAATGACTTCCCTTGTTTTTATACAATGTGATGACGTAAGGCATCCTTGAAGTCTTGTGGGATATGTTCCTCGTTCTAGCAAGCAGTCAGGATGTTCCACAGCTCAGCAACAACTGCAGGCCCACTGAGGTTCAGAACGTCAGGAGAAATCGGATCTTTTCCTACAGCAGAACCGGATGAAAGTGCTTTGATCACACAAATGAACTCCATCATCATGCATAATTGTCAACTTGAGGGTGTCATTTAAGGGCATCTATGATGTATTTTTGGCCTGGAATGGTGGCTTGGAGGTACGCACACTTGCCTCCAATCTGTGTAGCCTGGGTTAGAATCCCGACCCAGCTATAAACCATCATCCAGGCAGTTTTGCTGTTTCACAGGCAGGGTGATTCTTCAATGGGTGTGCCGTCCCTCGGGTGGACATTAAATGGGAGTCCTGTCTGCCAGGATTCGTTCGTTGACGTTAAAAGATCCCACGGTGTCCTTCGTGAAAAGTAGGCGAGCTATCTCCGGCACCCTGAAGAAATTACAAATTCCTGCTGTATATACTGCTGGGAAGGCAATGGCAAGCCACCCAGTATAAGCCGGATTTTGGTTTGTGGCGCACGCTAAATAAACCTTTCGCTTCGTATCAACGGGTAGAGCCGTGATCTGCTCAGGTGTTGAAATCCAGTCTGGCGACATTGCATATGCGCTTGCCAAAAGATGAGTGGGCTGAAGAGTAACGATTACCTCCAAGCATTTTCACACTCAGATACATTTGGTGCGTTGGGGCAGAGATTTCTGTCGTCTGATGCGAGAGTGTGACGAACATGAGCGATCTCACCAGGTGCATTCACTTTGCTCGGCCTACCATGCGTCTGTATTTCGACCAATTCAGACAAGACTTAGCACAAAAGTAAAATACTATGCCACAGCCACAACAGACTAAGCTGATAGATATTTGTCTGGTTTCATTATTTCGATTTTACACGGGAAAATGGTCAAAAATGGTCGCAAAGTTAAGGTTACGGCCTGCTGAGCCCATTTTAATTTCCAATGCAGACAAGACTTCGCACAAAGCATACCTTTCTCCAGGCCCTGGAGGCTAAAATAGGTAAACATTGGTCTGGTGTGTTTCTCCTGATTTTATAGGGGTCAAAGTGGATTGTGGGGAGGGGGCGACGACCCATTGCATTCACTTGTGAAAGTCTGCGATTCTCGTGCAGAAAAAGTCCCGATACTTGTTTAGCACCCAAGAACACTTTAGCAAAGGTAGGACTGAGATGTGAAGGTTTCAGAAACAGGAAGGAGCGGAATGAAGGAAGGTGAGATTCAATGACAGAAACGTGTGCAAGGCATTGAGCAGGGCTCTCAAGAAGCTTGTCCTCCGGGATGAAAAATTCTGGGTTTTGAAAACAAACATGAGGGCAGGCCCAGGTTATAAAGTAAAACACAGAGTTCTCTCTCTCTACCCTCTCTACCCTCTCTACCCTCTCTACCCTCTCTACCCACCATCAGTGTTTTAACCTTCTCTCCTAGGTCAGTCATCTTGCTCTTCCAAAGTTTCATGATACACCACTGTAATTATATCGAGTCAAAAACCTTCGCCGAAAGACGCTGGCGAATGTCGAGCGGTCATTCATGCTCAAAGGAGTGAAAGTCAAAGCAACCGGCTTTGAATACCCATGATGGATCCGCTGGTAGAGTTCCAACTCCTTGCTCCTCGAACTGCAATTTATTTGTCATACATCATTGAACCAAATACATTTGCTTATGCAACTGGGACGGCACTCGGTGGAGCGCATTCCTCCACCAGGCTGAACTGGTTACGTGTTGTATCCCACTGATTTAACGGTCAAACCAGGGGCTCAAACTCAAGACCCGAACATCTTAAGCCAACAGCAGGCTGCCAGTGCAGATGATGAGACACAATAATAATATGCATCATCTTATTTAGTTATTTATTTATTTATTTATTCTCAAGTTCCACATCTGTACAAATCATCTGCCATGCAATCCACAATCGGCGCATCTTGCAAGCTCCACGCCACATCTCGTTTTTGTTTCAAAATTTCCCACGAGCTGTGGATTTTGTCTGCGCAGTGTTAGCGCTGCACGGACAAAGCCTCGCCTGACAGTCCACCCGAGAAAATGCCAGAATTATTCTGATGGCACTCCCACGTGGAATTTGGCACTCCTGCACGCCTCTTTCCTTTTTCGGTATCCTCGAGTTTGTGTTTTTGGCCTAAAAGCCTCTGTGGTGGAAAACATTTCTACATATGAGTACAAGACAACCATGGCTGTCTAATCTGCGTGTCTGCACAGAATGGCTGCACATTTAACTCATCTGTCCTGCGTGTCCACTTGCAATTCATTTGGATCTTTTCCACCGTTGTGCATTATCAATGTCAAGATATCATGCTGAATCAGGATTGTGGTGATGTCTTGGTATCACGTCGATCACTGCCCATTCCCTCGTTCCCCATCTACAACCTAATGAAGGTATCATGCTAAATCAAGTGCACGGTGATGTCAAGGTATCGCCTCGCTCCTCGCTCCTCGCTCCCTATCTACAATATGCCTGGTGTTGGCTTAATGGTTAGGGTGGTGGGCTTGGGATCCGAGGGCTCCGAGTTCAAATCCCGCTCAGCTGTTGAATTAATACCAGGTGGGGTTAACTCGGCCTGTCATCCTTCCGAGATCAGCAAAATGAGTGCCAGCATGCTGGTATACTGTGTCGGAGTGGCGACCCTTCCAGGATTGTGCGCAATCGTCAAGGGGACTGCTTAAGCAGCACCAACACTCTGCAAAGAGTATGGTCCCAATCTCCTCCTATCTACAATCTAATCAAAGTTTCACACTGAATCGAGCACGAGGGGTCAAGGTAGCACGTCACTCCTTGCACATTCCCTCCCTCCCCGTCTATAATCTAATCAAGGTATCATGTTGAATTGAGCATGTGGTGATTGATGAAAGCTATCACAACCGTTGTGTTTTTGCACAACAGTTTAATCCCTGCTTGGTTTAAATATTTTATAATTTTCATTTTAACATCTTCCAGGCGGTTCGACGCTAACCACATCGAAGCGGTACCCGCGGGCAGCTTCTCAGCACTGCACCGCCTGCGCCACCTCTGGTTTGATGATAATGCCTTGCAAGCAGTCCCCATTGAGGCTTTGGGGGAACTACCTTCCCTTCAGGCCCTCACACTTGCTCTCAACCACATCCGGATCATTCCAAGCATGGCTTTCAAAAAGCTCTCCAATCTTATTGTCCTGTGAGTCGCGGAGGCATGTGATGCGCTTTACGAATCGGTTGTTTTGACTTGACTATTAAACATTTATTTTGTCCAAGTGATGATCCGTATTGCAAATGCAATTGCTCTAACAGGCGATAATTATTTGTTGTGATCACAGACGTCTTCATAACAACCACATAGAGAGGCTGGAGAGCCGATGCTTCGAGGGCCTTCACAGCCTGGATTACTTGTAAGTGAAAGATTTTTTTTCCCTGTAACCCTTGTCTTGTGAAAGTTTCTAAAAATGTAATTGAAGGTTGATGATAAATTTGATCAAATCATCCATTTCAGAACAGGCTTCAGATATTCATGTTTTTGATCAAGCGTCGTTGATAAGTGTCATTTTTACTCGACGGTGATTGTGCGTTTGTCTGAAGATCAATGTAACTCGATTTATATTTTTCATGATAGGTTCTGTCTGGTTGAGCAGTACAAGTGTCATTGTCTTAAAACTCCACATGGTAAACTGTTAACCGCTTTACCATCCCAGGGACTTGAACGATAACCGGCTCACTGAGTTCCCGACGGAGATCGTCAGCCTGCCGAGACTTCAAGAACTGTGAGTGTGTGGATCTGTTTGCTTCGATGGAATGGCCTCAACATCAGCCACAATATCTCGAGATGATTAAAAACTAACTGTTCCTGTGTTACTGCGAAGAGTGTTTAACATTCCCAAACCTGTTTCAATTTCTGACATCCCTTTTCCTTCCATGGTCACCAAATTGTTTTCCCTTTCTGCTCACCTTTCCATTCTGATACTGTATCTCAGTTTCAGGTCTTAGTTGGTTGTTTGCTTTGGCTTGATACAATGGATTACCCCCAGCAAGTTAATACCATCGATTTCCACAGGGCTTTCCATAGCAACAACATTGCTTACATTCCGGAGCATGCTTTCAAAGGGAACCCTCTTCTTCACACAATGTGAGTCCGAATCCTCCACGCACTCCCCAGAAACTGCTCATTACATGCCTGTCTGCTATGTTGCAGATATTTCTTCATTTCTCAGCTCCATGTTCATTCTCTAGCTCTCCTACCCATTATCTGGCTCCCCTACCCACTCCCGTATACACCTCAACCCATGATTCAATATTGTCTTACCCTGATTGAAATGCTTTCATGCTCTAACTTCCCAGCATTGTTCACATGAAGGAGCCTTTGCTTTAAGCATAATTAAGTGAGTCTACTTGAATTTACCTTTTAATAACACCTTTTGCAGACATTTCTATGACAATCCCATCAAATACGTGGGCCATTCCACCTTCCAAAACTTACACAAGCTTCAAACACTGTGAGTCATTCTTTAATAACATAACGTGATCCAATCACACGATTTTAATTACATTTAGTGATCTCATCACATGGTTTTAATAACATAACATGATCTAATCACATGATTTTAATAACATAACGTGATCTACTCCCATGATTTTAATAACATAACGTGATCTACTCCCATGATTTTAATAACATAACATGATCCACTCCCATTATTGTAATAACATAATGTGATCTACTCCAATGATTTTAATAACATAACGTGATCTCATCACATGGTTTCAATAACATAACATGATCTTATCACATGATATTAATAACATAACGTAATCTACTCCCATGATTTTATTAACATAACGTGATCTCATCACATGGTTTTAATAACATAACGTAATCTACTCCCATGATTTTATTAACATAACGTGATCTCATCACATGGTTTTAATAACATAACATGATCTAACCATGATTTTAATAACATAACGTGATCCAGTCACATGATTCTAATAACATAATGCGATCTAATTTCATGATTTTAATAACATAACGTGATCTAGTCACATGATTCTAATAAATTAATACGATCTAATCACATGATTTTAATAACATAACGTGATCTAGTCACATTATTCTAATAACATAATGCAATCTAATCACATGATTTTAATAACATAATGTGATCTAATTACATGATTTTAATAACATAATGCGATCTAATCACGTGATTTTAATGACATAACGCAATCTCATCACATGATTTTAATCACGTAAAGTGATCGAGTTACCTGATTCTAATAACATTATACGATCTCATCACATGATTTTAATAACATAACGTGATCTAATCACATAATTTTAATAACATAACGTAATCTAATCACATAACGTGATATAATCACGTGATCTAATCACATAATTTTAATAACATAACATGATATAATCCCCATGATTTTAGTAAAATAACGTGATTGAGGCACATGGTTGTAATAACATAGCGTGATCTAGTCATATGGTTCTAATCACATACCGTGATCTTAACAGTTTGGTGACCAAAATTTCAGCTTTCTCAATGGAAGTCATACGAGGAGCATGTTACATCCCATTGATGTTTTGCCAGGTTGATGCACGGCCCCTCAGAGATGGAAACCTTTCCCGACCTGAATGGCACATCGAACCTCCGGAGCCTGTGGGTTCTTGTCTTCAAACCCCATGTGATGTCTCTCCCTCTGTTTGAGTTCCTGTTTATTTTGCCTGCCTCCCACAATGATCTACTCCCCTCTTTCTTGTCCTCTTAAAGTTATCTTTCCTTACCAACCGATCTTTGTACTTACTATGAAACAGCACACTTACTCGCTCGCTCACCCGAGCCTCCCATACACGGATATTTCCTCTGATGGTTCTTCGATGTGCACAGGACTCTCACTGGAACCAGAATTGCATCTCTACCTTCAAGATTCTGCACAAATCTGCAAAACCTCACCTTTCTGTGAGTCCCGGGCTTGTCCAGAAACATGACAGAAGTAAATAGACACCATGATTTTTAAAAGAATTTATTTATTGAACATTTGAAGAACATTTGATCCATTTTAATACATACACTAGTATTTTGTGGACTTGCAATTTGCAGATTTTAATCCTTTTACTCTTTCAGGCATAGAACAAACGAGTTCTGAAATTTTCTCTTGTGGGATTTCTGCCCAGGCTTCACACAACGGGTTATCAATTTTGCCCATGATATTGGTTTCCTCGACTTTTTCCGCACAGCTCGATCCAATATGGCCCAGAGGTGTTCAATGGGATTCATGTCAGAAGACTGACTTGGCCATGGAAGTTGCTTGATCCCATTTTTGTCCTGCCATTCCTTGGTCTTTTTGCAGTGTAGCATGCAGCTCCATCTTCCATGAGCAGAGTGTTGTTTTTGACCATCTGACCAGTGGAGAAGACGGGGAGATGTCCATCCTCAAGGATAGACATGTATAATCACAGAGTTGATGTTGCCAACACACTCCACAAGCTCTGACCAACCAACACTCCAGATTTCTCCCCACAACATCACTGAAAAACCACCGTGTTTGGCAGTTGGCTGCATTCGGTTCAAAGAGAACTCTTGACTGGGAAGTCTCCAGACCCATACGCGTCCACTGTTCAGAAAATTGAGCAAATTGGGACTCATCTGAAAAAATTTCAGTTTGCCAAAACTCCAAGGGTCTGTTGGCCATCTCGTCAGCCCACTTCTTTCTCCTTTGAATGTTGGCTGGTCTAAGAAGAGGTTTCCTCCGAGTTGCTCTCCCATAGTAGCCCAGTTGATGAAGGTACCGCATGGCAGTTCTTGAGCAAACTTGGACCTCCTTTGCAACATCTGCTGCCTTGCAATGGGAAGTTTTCTCAATGGACCACTTGACAGCTCGAAGACACCTTTCTGAGGGCCCAGATCGACCAGAACGCGAAGCTGTGGATTCCTCGCCTTCGCTGGTGAATTGCACAATCACCCGATTGACCATAGAAAGTGTAATGCATATCAACTATTAACATAATAAACACAACAAAATAAACAAAATTTGCATAACAAAATAAACACAACAACTATTAACACCACACGTGGTGTTCTTAGCTATCTGATGCTGGCTGACTCCACCTTCCAAATGGCTAACAATTCGTCCTCCTTGAAAATCAGAAAGTTTGTGTGCTCCCTGGGTTCGACGCAGAGTTAATTGTCATACAAGACCCAGGAACTCGTTTCTGCAAAGAAATAGTCAAATATTAATTCAAATCACTGAGTAAAACTGCTTTTTACAGATGAAATGAATAAATTTACGTTGTCTATTTACTTCTGTCGTGCCTCTACACTGAGGGTGTGAAATGCTTGTTCCCTATAAACCTCGTGGCATACACATGGTTGGGGCTCGTACCTTGTTTGTGTCAGTGTGTCACTAGCATGCCATTGTGTGACGCTGCAGAGACTTCAGCGATAACCAACTGCGTGAGATGCCCACGTTAAACTTCTGCCGCCACCTTGCTGAAGTGTAAGTACCCACCGTGACGAGATAACCGAACCTATATGGCACTTGCACAGGGGGTTCAGTTGTTCAGGCCTACCTCGATGTTGTATGATCTGTGCGGTCACTTGCGCAGTTGTGTTTCTACGGTTCTGTTTCAAGATCCCTTCCATTCCCTCTTCCACCTCTCACCCTGTCCTTTCTCCCAGGCATGAGCTTTACCAGGTCGAGTCCACTGTAAAACAGATAAAATAAACATTCCCCACGGCCAACTGACTCCGCATTTTTTCCCCCCAGAAACCTACGGCGCAACGAGATTGCCGAAGTGGGAGAGTTTACATTGCACCATCTGAACCTCCTCAAGTCCCTGTGAGTTGATTTCTTGTTAAGTGCTTGGCAGATGAACACACACCCAAACACTGCGTAACACCGCACTCCTCACTCCAGTGAAATAGGCAGCAGTGACGGCAGAAGCCGGAATATCAGGACTAAATTTGCTCTCGATCTCCATATTGGATCCCAAATGGCCTCTGGCGATGGAAATGGCAGGTAACCTCATGATCTCCTGACGAGCGTGAACATTGGAACTGAAATGCATCCATCTGGAAAAAATTGCCTTTTCCCCGCTGCCTGTTGTGTAAGATTTACGAGCTGTGTTACCGAGTGTAGATAAAACTAATCTGCTCCTCGTGGTTCAACGTGTAACCCTCATGACGTCTTTATCACCGTCGCCTCGGGATAGACCGCTGGGGGCAAGCTCGATCTCCTGATACTGTACTGGGCTCACAGAATTAGGATGTTTTGGTCTTCTCACGCCCCCCCCCCCACCCCTCCGATCTATCAGACTGAGCCACAGGCTCCACGGCTCGGTGTCATGACCTGGATGCTTTTAGCGAGGGTCATCCGAAGCATTTTCCAAGCCTGCCAGGTGTATTGTCCGAATGTTTGAAATTACTGACCGAGTTTTGATGCCTGCCTTGAGAAGATCCAGGTGGAACACATCGCAATTGGGCTGGATTCACACACTTGCTTTTGCGTCTCGCCGCCGTCAATACTCCATTTGATGCTGGGCATTGTGACGCGTTTGGCATTGATTGCCCTCTGCCAGAAGTAAATTCACAAGGTTTCACAACTCCGATGAAAAGGTTCCGATGTTCATCCATGACTGAGTCAAATCAATCGGCTTGGCTTGGCACACCAGGTGTGCATCAGAACATCACGTGACAAAGATTGTCCACAGCCTTTTGGCTACCTGTTGGTGTCCGCATGTCAGGCTGCCCTCGATGCTGTTTTGACAAAATAAAATCTTTGGAAATCTGAACTATTGAATGTTTAAGAGTTGTAAATATTTCAACAGAAAACGATTCTCATGTCTCAAAACATGTTTTGCAATTGCTTTGGCAAAAATGTCATTCCAAACTGTGACGTCATTCCAAACTGTGACGTCATTCCAAACTGTGACGTCATTCCAAATTGTGATGCCATTCCAAACTATTGTTACGGCTGTGGGAATTCACAAACCACCATTCAGGTCCCGTAGGTGAGATATCTCTTAAGTACATGTGTAGTTAGCCCCAAACCCGTTGTTTCGAGGGAATTAATGTGATTCATTCGGGCTGCGACGCTTTGAGATAGCCGTTTTTCTGTTCTATCTTTATTTTGAACCAACCACGCTCCAACCGTCAGACAACAACAACAACAACAACAACAACAACAACAACGCCAACAGCCACGACCTTTACCTTCACAACTCGCTCCCGCAAACATCGCATCACCGCCATTCCAAACGGCACCATGGCCATCGGCCACCGCCGGAAACCCTCCACCACCTTCATCTCCCTCCTACGGCCATTCCCGCACCACCTGTGAGCACCGAGCGTCGGGCTGTCCTGGGCTCGTACAAGATACGCGCCGAGCCGCGAGTGCAAATAGCGGCCTTTCCGAGGAGAATTCGGATCAGGAATGCAACACGCCCACTTCTGATCCGTCCAATTAGGAAGCGCGGGGCGGCTTGGCCCCGCCTCCAGGCGCGTCTGTCTGGAATCGAGATATGCAAATTCTAGGATCAGGGGAGATTCACGCCCCTTTTCCTCCGTCCAATCGGCGAGCGTGGCTCCGCCCTCGAGGAGATCCTGATCCGGAAATTTGCATATTGTTTTCTCCTGCCGGCCTATAAAACGGCGAGCGCGAGGCGAATGAGGAGAGTTGTTGCGCAGAGAGTTAGTTTTTGGTTGGAGTTGTTGCGAGGCAGTCAAGTCGGGTTGGAGAGCGGAGTGGAGTCGGGAGGCGAAGGCGTCAATGTGGTTTTCTGCAGTCGGCTGAGAATTGGGGGAAGAGTCCAAGGAGCTCGGGTCCGAGGCAGGGAAGACGGCGGTCGGCGACGAGGTCGCGGTGGGATCGCTCGTTCGGGGACCCAAGCCAGCCAACCATTCTCCTTCCCCCAGGGCATCAACAATTCCCCCCCCCCTTTCCCCTGCGCTGAGATAGTGCAGAAAGGGGGCCCCGTTCCCACCCCACTCCAAGCGGTGCCAACAAAACCCGTGAAGGAGCACGAAGTCGGGGAACCGCCGCGCAGCCAATTTGCGGCTCGTCACGAGGACGCGGGTAGGATCCCCCCGTTCTCGCGGACCTGACCGCTCCTTCAGGTCCCGCGCACACATTGGCCTACGGGCCCGTCTGCCCCCTTGCCTATGAGGGTGGCTTCTTTCCTTTGCTTTTGAGTAAATGTGTGTCGGCGCCAGTCTGCTGAAGTAAAACTGTTTAAGTGTTGCCGTGTGTTCGTGTATTCCGTTAGCTCTGCATTGTTGTTTTTGTTTTAAATTGGTATATGTGTGCTCTCCGTGTGCCGCAGAATAAATGTGCATTATGTTGAACTGTTTTCCCGTTTCGCTTCGACTTTTCTTTAATTGAATCTCCATCTTGCTTCACGTAAAGGGTTCGTTCGTAGTGTGCTTAAAACGCCGGATAATTAATCGGAACCGTCGAGGCCGACGATAACACCGCTCGGTTATCCCGATAGCACGGAACGGACCGCTTAAGCGGCCCGTGTCCGGAGTCAACCTGCGGCGAGGTGCGATCGCCCGGTCTACCATCTGCGTGGGTACTTAGGTAGGTCGAATTTGGCGTACAATCCTATCCCACACGGGTGGCCGATTGGCACGATCGTGGTGAGGCCGAAAGGCCCACCCGTGACCGGCTCCGGGCGATAGTTCCCGGAGGGTCACGGCTGAATTGTCCGTCCGGTGGGCGACGTGCCGCGATTCGAGTCACGTGGCCGATCGCACGCTGGCGGGTGCGAATTCGCAACACTATGATGCCTTTCCAAAAAGGATCACACAGAAGTTATAGCATACAACACACTTAGTGTTCCCTTGTTTTTTGTGGTATGTACAGGGTGTGTGCTGATAAGAGTTACAGTATACACCACATGTGTTAATAGTTATATTATGCACCACACGTGTTAATAGTTATAGTATACATTACGTGTGTGGTGTTAATAGTTATAGCATACACTACGTGTGTGGTATTAATAGTTATAGTATACACTACGTGTGTGGTGTTAATAGTTATAGTATACACTACGTGTGCGGTGTTAATAGTTATAGTATACACGACGTGTGTGGTGTTAATAGTTGTAGTGTACACCATGTGTGGTGTTAATAGTTGTAGTATACGCCACGTGTGTTGTTAATAGTTGTAGTATACACCACATGTGTTAATAGTTGTAGTATACACCACATGTGTTGTTAATAGTTGTAGTATACACCACGTGTGTTGATAGTTGTAGTATACACCACATGTGTTGTTGATAGTTGTAGTATACACCATGTGTGTTGTTAATAGTTATAGTATACATCATTGTGTTGTTAATAGTTATACTATACACCATGTGTGTTAATAGTGTAGGATACACCATGTGTGTTAATAGTGTAGTATATACCATGTGTGTTAATAGTGTAGTATATACCATGTGTGTTAATAGTTTAAGTATGCAGCACACCTTGTTGTCCACCTTCTCGTGTTCTTGTTCACACGTGATGACGTTGTGACTTATCGTGTTCTTGTTTACACGTGATGACGTTGTGACTCGTTGTCGTGTTCTTGTTTACACGTGATGACGTTGTGACTCGTTGTCGTGTTCTTGTTTACACGTGATGACGTTGTGACTCGTTGTCGTGTTCTTGTTGTTGACACGTGATGACGTTGTGACTCGTTGTCGTGTTCTTGTTTACACGTGATGACGTTGTGACTCGTTGTCGTGTTCTTGTTTACACGTGATGACGTTGTGACTCGTCCTCGTGTTGTTGTTGACACGTGATGACGTTGTGACTCGTTGTCGTGTTCTTGTTGTTTACACGTGATGACGTTGTGACTCGTTGTCGTGTCCTTGTTGTTTACACGTGATGACGTTGTGACTCGTTCTCGTGTTCTTGTTGTTTACACGTGATGACGTTGTGACTCGTCCTCGTGTTCTTGTTGTTTACACGTGATGACGTTGTGACTCGTCCTCGTGTTCTTGTTGTTTACACGTGATGACGTTGTGACTCGTTCTCGTGTCCTTGTTGTTTACACTTGATGACGTTGTGACTCGTCCTCGTGTTGTTGTTGTTTACACGTGATGATGTTGTGACTCGTTCTCGTGTCCTTGTTGTTTACACGTGATGACGTTGTGACTCGTTCTCGTGTTCTTGTTGTTTACACGTGATGACGTTGTGACTCGTCCTCGTGTTCTCCTTGTTTACACGTGATGACGTTGTGACTCGTTCTCGTGTTCTTGTTGTTTACACGTGATGACGTTGTGACTCGTTCTCGTGTTCTTGTTGTTTACACGTGATGACGTTGTGACTCGTTCTCGTGTTCTTGTTGTTTACACCTGATGACGTTGTGACTCGTCCTCGTGTTCTTGTTGTTTACACGTGATGACGTTGTGACTCGTCCTCGTGTTCTCCTTGTTTACACGTGATGACGTTGTGACTCGTTCTCGTGTTCTTGTTGTTTACACGTGATGACGTTGTGACTCGTTCTCGTGTTCTTGTTGTTTACACGTGATGACGTTGTGACTCGTCCTCGTGTTCTTGTTGTTTACACGTGATGACGTTGTGACTCGTTCTCGTGTCCTTGTTGTTTACACTTGATGACGTTGTGACTCGTCCTCGTGTTGTTGTTGTTTACACGTGATGACGTTGTGACTCGTCCTCGTGTTCTTGTTGTTTACACGTGATGACGTTGTGACTCGTTCTCGTGTTCTTGTTGTTTACACTTGATGACGTTGTGACTCGTCCTCGTGTTGTTGTTGTTTACACGTGATGACGTTGTGACTCGTCCTCGTGTTCTTGTTGTTTACACTTGATGACGTTGTGACTCGTTCTCGTGTCCTTGTTGTTTACACGTGATGACGTTGTGACTCGTCCTCGTGTTCTTGTTGTTTACACGTGATGACGTTGTGACTCGTCCTCGTGTTCTTGTTGTTTACACGTGATGACGTTGTGACTCGTCCTCGTGTTCTTGTTGTTTACACTTGATGACGTTGTGACTCGTCCTCGTGTTCTTGTTGTTTACACGTGATGACGTTGTGACTCGTCCTCGTGTTCTTGTTGTTTACACGTGATGACGTTGTGACTCGTTCTCGTGTTCTTGTTGTTTACACGTGATGACGTTGTGACTCGTCCTCGTGTTCTTGTTGTTTACACGTGATGACGTTGTGACTCGTTCTCGTGTTCTTGTTGTTTACACGTGATGACGTTGTGACTCGTTCTCGTGTTCTTGTTGTTTACACGTGATGACGTTGTGACTCGTCCTCGTGTTCTTGTTGTTTACACGTGATGACGTTGTGACTCGTCCTCGTGTTCTTGTTGTTTACACGTGATGACGTTGTGACTCGTCCTCGTGTTCTTGTTGTTTACACGTGATGACGTTGTGACTCGTTCTCGTGTTCTTGTTGTTTACACGTGATGACGTTGTGACTCGTCCTCGTGTTCTTGTTGTTTACACCTGATGACGTTGTGACTCGTCCTCGTGTTGTTGTTGTTTACACGTGATGATGTTGTGACTCGTTCTCGTGTCCTTGTTGTTTACACGTGATGACGTTGTGACTCGTCCTCGTGTTCTTGTTGTTTACACGTGATGACGTTGTGACTCGTCCTCGTGTTGTTGTTGTTTACACGTGATGACGTTGTGACTCGTCCTCGTGTTCTTGTTGTTTACACGTGATGACGTTGTGACTCGTCCTCGTGTTCTTGTTGTTTACACGTGATGACGTTGTGACTCGTCCTCGTGTTCTTGTTGTTTACACGTGATGACGTTGTGACTCGTTCTCGTGTTCTTGTTGTTTACACGTGATGACGTTGTGACTCGTCCTCGTGTTCTTGTTGTTTACACGTGATGACGTTGTGACTCGTTCTTGTTTACACGTGATGACGTTGTGACTCGTCCTCGTGTTCTTGTTGTTTACACGTGATGACGTTGTGACTCGTTCTCGTGTTCTCCTTGTTTACACGTGATGACGTTGTGACTCGTCCTCGTGTTCTTGTTGTTTACACGTGATGACGTTGTGACTCGTTCTCGTGTTCTTGTTGTTTACACGTGATGACGTTGTGACTCGTCCTCGTGTTCTCCTTGTTTACACGTGATGACGTTGTGACTCGTCCTCGTGTTCTTGTTGTTTACACGTGATGACGTTGTGACTCGTCCTCGTGTTCTTGTTGTTTACACGTGATGACGTTGTGACTCGTTCTCGTGTTCTTGTTGTTTACACGTGATGACGTTGTGACTCGTCCTCGTGTTCTTGTTGTTTACACGTGATGACGTTGTGACTCGTCCTCGTGTTCTTGTTGTTTACACGTGATGACGTTGTGACTCGTCCTCGTGTTCTTGTTGTTTACACCTGATGACGTTGTGACTCGTCCTCGTGTTCTTGTTGTTTACACGTGATGACGTTGTGACTCGTTCTCGTGTTCTTGTTGTTTACACGTGATGACGTTGTGACTCGTCCTCGTGTTCTTGTTGTTTACACGTGATGACGTTGTGACTCGTTCTCGTGTTCTTGTTGTTTACACGTGATGACGTTGTGACTCGTCCTCGTGTTCTTGTTGTTTACACGTGATGACGTTGTGACTCGTTCTCGTGTTCTCCTTGTTTACACGTGATGACGTTGTGACTCGTCCTCGTGTTCTTGTTGTTTACACGTGATGACGTTGTGACTCGTTCTCGTGTTCTTGTTGTTTACACGTGATGACGTTGTGACTCGTTCTCGTGTTCTCCTTGTTTACACGTGATGACGTTGTGACTCGTCCTCGTGTTCTTGTTGTTTACACGTGATGACGTTGTGACTCGTTCTCGTGTTCTTGTTGTTTACACGTGATGACGTTGTGACTCGTCCTCGTGTTCTTGTTGTTTACACGTGATGACGTTGTGACTCGTCCTCGTGTTCTCCTTGTTTACACGTGATGACGTTGTGACTCGTTCTCGTGTTCTTGTTGTTTACACGTGATGACGTTGTGACTCGTCCTCGTGTTCTCCTTGTTTACACGTGATGACGTTGTGACTCGTCCTCGTGTTCTTGTTGTTTACACGTGATGACGTTGTGACTCGTCCTCGTGTTCTTGTTGTTTACACGTGATGACGTTGTGACTCGTCCTCGTGTTCTTGTTGTTTACACGTGATGACGTTGTGACTCGTCCTCGTGTTCTTGTTGTTTACACGTGATGACGTTGTGACTCGTCCTCGTGTTCTTGTTGTTTACACGTGATGACGTTGTGACTCGTCCTCGTGTTCTTGTTGTTTACACGTGATGACGTTGTGACTCGTCCTCGTGTTCTTGTTGTTTACACGTGATGACGTTGTGACTCGTTCTCGTGTTCTTGTTGTTTACACGTGATGACGTTGTGACTCGTCCTCGTGTTCTTGTTGTTTACACGTGATGACGTTGTGACTCGTCCTCGTGTTCTCCTTGTTTACACGTGATGACGTTGTGACTCGTCCTCGTGTTCTTGTTGTTTACACGTGATGACGTTGTGACTCGTCCTCGTGTTCTTGTTGTTTACACGTGATGACGTTGTGACTCGTTCTCGTGTTCTTGTTGTTTACACGTGATGACGTTGTGACTCGTCCTCGTGTTCTTGTTGTTTACACGTGATGACGTTGTGACTCGTCCTCGTGTTCTTGTTGTTTACACGTGATGACGTTGTGACTCGTCCTCGTGTTCTTGTTGTTTACACGTGATGACGTTGTGACTCGTTCTCGTGTTCTTGTTGTTTACACGTGATGACGTTGTGACTCGTCCTCGTGTTCTTGTTGTTTACACGTGATGACGTTGTGACTCGTCCTCGTGTTCTTGTTGTTTACACGTGATGACGTTGTGACTCGTCCTCGTGTTCTTGTTGTTTACACGTGATGACGTTGTGACTCGTTCTCGTGTTCTCCTTGTTTACACGTGATGACGTTGTGACTCGTCCTCGTGTTCTCCTTGTTTACACGTGATGACGTTGTGACTCGTCCTCGTGTTCTTGTTGTTTACACGTGATGACGTTGTGACTCGTTCTCGTGTTCTTGTTGTTTACACGTGATGACGTTGTGACTCGTCCTCGTGTTCTTGTTGTTTACACGTGATGACGTTGTGACTCGTCCTCGTGTTCTCCTTGTTTACACGTGATGACGTTGTGACTCGTCCTCGTGTTCTCCTTGTTTACACGTGATGACGTTGTGACTCGTCCTCGTGTTCTTGTTGTTTACACGTGATGACGTTGTGACTCGTTCTCGTGTTCTCCTTGTTTACACCTGATGACGTTGTGACTCGTCCTCGTGTCCTTGTTGTTTACACGTGATGACGTTGTGACTCGTCCTCGTGTTCTCCTTGTTTACACGTGATGACGTTGTGACTCGTCCTCGTGTTCTTGTTGTTTACACGTGATGACGTTGTGACTCGTCCTCGTGTTCTTGTTGTTTACACGTGATGACGTTGTGACTCGTCCTCGTGTTCTTGTTGTTTACACGTGATGACGTTGTGACTCGTTCTCGTGTTCTTGTTGTTTACACGTGATGACGTTGTGACTCGTCCTCGTGTTCTTGTTGTTTACACGTGATGACGTTGTGACTCGTCCTCGTGTTCTTGTTGTTTACACGTGATGACGTTGTGACTCGTTCTCGTGTTCTTGTTGTTTACACGTGATGACGTTGTGACTCGTTCTCGTGTTCTTGTTGTTTACACGTGATGACGTTGTGACTCGTCCTCGTGTTCTTGTTGTTTACACGTGATGACGTTGTGACTCGTCCTCGTGTTCTTGTTGTTTACACGTGATGACGTTGTGACTCGTCCTCGTGTTCTTGTTGTTTACACGTGATGACGTTGTGACTCGTCCTCGTGTTCTCCTTGTTTACACGTGATGACGTTGTGACTCGTCCTCGTGTTCTTGTTGTTTACACGTGATGACGTTGTGACTCGTCCTCGTGTTCTTGTTGTTTACACGTGATGACGTTGTGACTCGTCCTCGTGTTCTTGTTGTTTACACGTGATGACGTTGTGACTCGTTCTCGTGTTCTTGTTGTTTACACGTGATGACGTTGTGACTCGTTCTCGTGTTCTTGTTGTTTACACGTGATGACGTTGTGACTCGTCCTCGTGTTCTTGTTGTTTACACGTGATGACGTTGTGACTCGTCCTCGTGTTCTTGTTGTTTACACGTGATGACGTTGTGACTCGTCCTCGTGTTCTTGTTGTTTACACGTGATGACGTTGTGACTCGTTCTCGTGTTCTCCTTGTTTACACGTGATGACGTTGTGACTCGTCCTCGTGTTCTTGTTGTTTACACGTGATGACGTTGTGACTCGTCCTCGTGTTCTTGTTGTTTACACGTGATGACGTTGTGACTCGTCCTCGTGTTCTTGTTGTTTACACGTGATGACGTTGTGACTCGTTCTCGTGTTCTTGTTGTTTACACGTGATGACGTTGTGACTCGTCCTCGTGTTCTTGTTGTTTACACGTGATGACGTTGTGACTCGTTCTCGTGTTCTTGTTGTTTACACGTGATGACGTTGTGACTCGTTCTCGTGTTCTTGTTGTTTACACGTGATGACGTTGTGACTCGTCCTCGTGTTCTTGTTGTTTACACGTGATGACGTTGTGACTCGTCCTCGTGTTCTTGTTGTTTACACGTGATGACGTTGTGACTCGTCCTCGTGTTCTTGTTGTTTACACGTGATGACGTTGTGACTCGTCCTCGTGTTCTTGTTGTTTACACGTGATGACGTTGTGACTCGTTCTCGTGTTCTCCTTGTTTACACGTGATGACGTTGTGACTCGTCCTCGTGTTCTTGTTGTTTACACGTGATGACGTTGTGACTCGTCCTCGTGTTCTTGTTGTTTACACGTGATGACGTTGTGACTCGTCCTCGTGTTCTTGTTGTTTACACGTGATGACGTTGTGACTCGTCCTCGTGTTCTTGTTGTTTACACGTGATGACGTTGTGACTCGTCCTCGTGTTCTTGTTGTTTACACGTGATGACGTTGTGACTCGTTCTTGTTTACACGTGATGACGTTGTGACTCGTCCTCGTGTTGTTGTTGTTTACACGTGATGACGTTGTGACTCGTTCTCGTGTTCTTGTTGTTTACACGTGATGACGTTGTGACTCGTCCTCGTGTTCTTGTTGTTTACACGTGATGACGTTGTGACTCGTCCTCGTGTTCTTGTTGTTTACACGTGATGACGTTGTGACTCGTCCTCGTGTTCTTGTTGTTTACACGTGATGACGTTGTGACTCGTCCCGTGTTCTTGTTGTTTACACGTGATGACGTTGTGACTCGTCCTCGTGTTCTTGTTGTTTACACGTGATGACGTTGTGACTCGTCCTCGTGTTCTTGTTGTTTACACGTGATGACGTTGTGACTCGTCCTCGTGTTCTTGTTGTTTACACGTGATGACGTTGTGACTCGTCCTCGTGTTCTTGTTGTTTACACGTGATGACGTTGTGACTCGTCCTCGTGTTCTTGTTGTTTACACGTGATGACGTTGTGACTCGTCCTCGTGTTCTTGTTGTTTACACGTGATGACGTTGTGACTCGTCCTCGTGTTCTTGTTGTTTACACGTGATGACGTTGTGACTCGTCCTCGTGTTCTTGTTGTTTACACGTGATGACGTTGTGACTCGTCCTCGTGTTCTTGTTGTTTACACGTGATGACGTTGTGACTCGTCCTCGTGTTCTTGTTGTTTACACGTGATGACGTTGTGACTCGTTCTCGTGTTCTTGTTGTTTACACCTGATGACGTTGTGACTCGTTCTCGTGTTCTTGTTGTTTACACGTGATGACGTTGTGACTCGTCCTCGTGTTCTTGTTGTTTACACGTGATGACGTTGTGACTCGTTCTCGTGTTCTTGTTGTTTACACGTGATGACGTTGTGACTCGTCCTCGTGTTCTTGTTGTTTACACGTGATGACGTTGTGACTCGTCCTCGTGTTCTTGTTGTTTACACGTGATGACGTTGTGACTCGTCCTCGTGTTCTTGTTGTTTACACCTGATGACGTTGTGACTCGTCCTCGTGTTCTTGTTGTTTACACCTGATGACGTTGTGACTCGTTCTCGTGTTCTTGTTGTTTACACGTGATGACGTTGTGACTCGTTCTTGTTTACACGTGATGACGTTGTGACTCGTTCTCGTGTTCTTGTTGTTTACACGTGATGACGTTGTGACTCGTCCTCGTGTTGTTGTTGTTTACACGTGATGACGTTGTGACTCGTCCTCGTGTTCTTGTTGTTTACACCTGATGACGTTGTGACTCGTTCTTGTTTACACCTGATGACGTTGTGACTCGTTCTCGTGTTCTTGTTGTTTACACGTGATGACGTTGTGACTCGTCCTCGTGTTCTTGTTGTTTACACGTGATGACGTTGTGACTCGTCCTCGTGTTCTTGTTGTTTACACGTGATGACGTTGTGACTCGTTCTCGTGTTCTTGTTGTTTACACGTGATGACGTTGTGACTCGTCCTCGTGTTCTTGTTGTTTACACGTGATGACGTTGTGACTCGTCCTCGTGTTCTTGTTGTTTACACGTGATGACGTTGTGACTCGTTCTCGTGTTCTTGTTGTTTACACGTGATGACGTTGTGACTCGTTCTCGTGTTCTTGTTGTTTACACGTGATGACGTTGTGACTCGTCCTCGTGTTCTTGTTGTTTACACGTGATGACGTTGTGACTCGTCCTCGTGTTCTTGTTGTTTACACGTGATGACGTTGTGACTCGTCCTCGTGTTCTTGTTGTTTACACGTGATGACGTTGTGACTCGTCCTCGTGTTCTCCTTGTTTACACGTGATGACGTTGTGACTCGTCCTCGTGTTCTTGTTGTTTACACGTGATGACGTTGTGACTCGTCCTCGTGTTCTTGTTGTTTACACGTGATGACGTTGTGACTCGTCCTCGTGTTCTTGTTGTTTACACGTGATGACGTTGTGACTCGTTCTCGTGTTCTTGTTGTTTACACGTGATGACGTTGTGACTCGTCCTCGTGTCCTTGTTGTTTACACGTGATGACGTTGTGACTCGTCCTCGTGTTCTTGTTGTTTACACGTGATGACGTTGTGACTCGTTCTCGTGTTCTTGTTGTTTACACGTGATGACGTTGTGACTCGTCCTCGTGTTCTTGTTGTTTACACGTGATGACGTTGTGACTCGTCCTCGTGTTCTTGTTGTTTACACGTGATGACGTTGTGACTCGTCCTCGTGTTCTCCTTGTTTACACGTGATGACGTTGTGACTCGTCCTCGTGTTCTTGTTGTTTACACGTGATGACGTTGTGACTCGTCCTCGTGTTCTCCTTGTTTACACGTGATGACGTTGTGACTCGTTCTCGTGTTCTTGTTGTTTACACGTGATGACGTTGTGACTCGTTGTCGTGTTCTTGTTGTTTACACGTGATGACGTTGTGACTCGTTCTCGTGTTCTCCTTGTTTACACGTGATGACGTTGTGACTCGTCCTCGTGTTCTTGTTGTTTACACGTGATGACGTTGTGACTCGTTGTCGTGTTCTTGTTGTTTACACGTGATGACGTTGTGACTCGTCCTCGTGTTCTCCTTGTTTACACGTGATGACGTTGTGACTCGTCCTCGTGTTCTTGTTGTTTACACGTGATGACGTTGTGACTCGTTCTCGTGTTCTTGTTGTTTACACGTGATGACGTTGTGACTCGTCCTCGTGTTCTCCTTGTTTACACGTGATGACGTTGTGACTCGTTGTCGTGTTCTTGTTGTTTACACGTGATGACGTTGTGACTCGTTCTCGTGTTCTCCTTGTTTACACCTGATGACGTTGTGACTCGTCCTCGTGTTCTTGTTGTTTACACGTGATGACGTTGTGACTCGTCCTCGTGTTCTTGTTGTTTACACGTGATGACGTTGTGACTCGTCCTCGTGTTCTTGTTGTTTACACGTGATGACGTTGTGACTCGTTCTCGTGTTCTTGTTGTTTACACGTGATGACGTTGTGACTCGTCCTCGTGTTCTTGTTGTTTACACGTGATGACGTTGTGACTCGTCCTCGTGTTCTTGTTGTTTACACGTGATGACGTTGTGACTCGTCCTCGTGTTCTTGTTGTTTACACGTGATGACGTTGTGACTCGTTCTCGTGTTCTTGTTGTTTACACGTGATGACGTTGTGACTCGTCCTCGTGTTCTTGTTGTTTACACGTGATGACGTTGTGACTCGTCCTCGTGTTCTTGTTGTTTACACGTGATGACGTTGTGACTCGTCCTCGTGTTCTCCTTGTTTACACGTGATGACGTTGTGACTCGTCCTCGTGTTCTTGTTGTTTACACGTGATGACGTTGTGACTCGTCCTCGTGTTCTCCTTGTTTACACGTGATGACGTTGTGACTCGTTCTCGTGTTCTTGTTGTTTACACGTGATGACGTTGTGACTCGTTGTCGTGTTCTTGTTGTTTACACGTGATGACGTTGTGACTCGTTCTCGTGTTCTCCTTGTTTACACGTGATGACGTTGTGACTCGTCCTCGTGTTCTTGTTGTTTACACGTGATGACGTTGTGACTCGTTGTCGTGTTCTTGTTGTTTACACGTGATGACGTTGTGACTCGTCCTCGTGTTCTCCTTGTTTACACGTGATGACGTTGTGACTCGTCCTCGTGTTCTTGTTGTTTACACGTGATGACGTTGTGACTCGTTGTCGTGTTCTTGTTGTTTACACGTGATGACGTTGTGACTCGTCCTCGTGTTCTCCTTGTTTACACGTGATGACGTTGTGACTCGTTGTCGTGTTCTTGTTGTTTACACGTGATGACGTTGTGACTCGTTCTCGTGTTCTCCTTGTTTACACCTGATGACGTTGTGACTCGTCCTCGTGTTCTTGTTGTTTACACGTGATGACGTTGTGACTCGTCCTCGTGTTCTTGTTGTTTACACGTGATGACGTTGTGACTCGTCCTCGTGTTCTTGTTGTTTACACGTGATGACGTTGTGACTCGTCCTCGTGTTCTTGTTGTTTACACGTGATGACGTTGTGACTCGTCCTCGTGTTCTTGTTGTTTACACGTGATGACGTTGTGACTCGTTCTCGTGTTCTTGTTGTTTACACGTGATGACGTTGTGACTCGTTCTCGTGTTCTTGTTGTTTACACGTGATGACGTTGTGACTCGTCCTCGTGTTCTTGTTGTTTACACGTGATGACGTTGTGACTCGTCCTCGTGTTCTCCTTGTTTACACGTGATGACGTTGTGACTCGTCCTCGTGTTCTCCTTGTTTACACGTGATGACGTTGTGACTCGTCCTCGTGTTCTCCTTGTTTACACCTGATGACGTTGTGACTCGTTCTCGTGTTCTTGTTGTTTACACGTGATGACGTTGTGACTCGTCCTCGTGTTCTCCTTGTTTACACGTGATGACGTTGTGACTCGTTCTCGTGTTCCTGTCGCTGTTCAAACACATCAAGTGGACCGTGGTTGTTGTTTTTCCCGAATTTCGCTCCATTTTCCCGTTTACTCAGCGAACTCGTTTGTTTGTTCATGTTCTCCTCAATGTTGAGACAGCGGTGGCAGCTCACGCCGTTGATCCTTCCTTGGTCGTATTAATTATTACGAAGCTCGGAAAGTGGATGAAATATATTTATTTGTTCGTTTCTCCTCTTGGATCTCGTCCACTCAGGACGTCTCGCTTTATTGTGCACCACGACGTCGTTCGAGCCACAAACCACATCCGTGCTCACTCAGACCAGGTCTTGGCACGGTAGATCTGGCTGATGCGCACGCAGCGGGTCTTCATGTGGACGGTTTGACCGGTTCTGATGTTTGTTACGTTTTCTTCCAGGGACTTGAGTGAAAACCGGATCAACGTCATCCACCCGCGAGCCTTCGTCACGCTCTCCAAGCTGAACAAACTGTGAGAACTGCACCACCATCCCCCTCGCACATCCTCGGCATTCCTCCATCACACCTGCAACACAAAACCCACTGTGTAGAAAAATATGAAAAAGCAAAGTACAAGCGCCGTCCGAACATGTACAACGTTTTGTTGTGCTGTCCGCGTTGTTGATGTATAAGAGCATTCGCAAACGCTTTCGTACCCCCGCACACGCGACGCATAAAGCGGGGTAAACCAATTGGTTCACTTTGTCCTGTCTGTCCACAGACGTCAGTTCTATGATCGACGAACGAGTTCGTTTCAGACTTTTCGACACGAATCGGAGCACGAACCTGTAGTTTAGCAGAACTTTGGCTCTGAATTTGTCCGGATCGTGCATGTGCGGAGACGAGTGAGATACTTGTCATTTGGCTACGAAAATACAAAAAAATTGTCAAGTATGTCGGTGTGTAGCATCTGTCTTTCTGTTTGTCACACGATTTTTAGCCACAGTTTTCAAGCAATCGTTTTGAAAAAAATTTGTGTGTGGAGGTGGCCGTCCAAGGACGGCAACGCTAAATTTTGGTGAAGGTCTGAATCCGGATCTGGATCTGAGAATTTTTCAAGTGATTCTTCACCATTGAGAGATGGGGCCACAACCTACTGTATGTATAACATATTACATCTAAAAGTTGTGGACGACTTGTGACAAAACGAGGTGGAAGAGTCGATAAGGTGATAAGAACAAGCCGATTCGATTTTCGTGAAGGTTCGGAATCAGATCCGACCGATCAGTGGCATACAAAATGTAAACTATTCGGCCTGGCGGAGGAATGTTCTCGACGGAGTGCCGTTCTGTTTCACCAAGTTGCCACTCCACGAGTGATTATTCATTTACTCTTTCTGCCTGTCTGGCAGTTGAACAAAATTTTTAAACAATTCCCAACGAGAAACTTACTGTTTTGAGGGACGTCATAAAGGACACAAACAGCAGGCACGAATAACTAATGTAACGCGTTAGATAAGGTGGTGTAATAGACACTGCATCAACCGCGGTAAATTTCTGGGGAAAAAATTCTCCAACCTTTACGATCTTTATTTTATTTAAATTGAATTATATTCTTGAACAGTGTAGAACACAAATCTCTTTCTGGCGCTTTCAAGACCCTTCCGTGTTACGGTATTTTACATCATGACGACCAATCAAATTTGTGTCTCGTCTCATGTAACTGGAGTTGGGATGCCGGGACATCCTCGAGGTACGTACACCCTACCTCCGAGCCGTCTATCCTGGGTTCAAATCTCAACCTCGCTATAAACTACCGATCTGGTGTATTGTATTGCAGGCACGGTGATTTATCAATGTGTGTTGGCCATCCCTTGGATGGACGTTAAACTGGGCATCTCTTCTGCCAGCATTAGTTGGTGGACGTTAAAGATCCCACTGTCCTCTCCGTGAAGTTATCGCCGGTACCCTGAACAAATTACAAATTCCTGTCCAGAAGGCAAAGGCAAACCACCCAGCATAAACCTTGGCAAAAACTGCTTCGGCAGCACTGATGCTCTGTCGACAGTACATTGATAACGATTATGATGATCAGGAAGAATCAGTTAACATCTCGAGCAGCACCACCTGCCCAACAGGAACCTCGAGCTGAACTTCCACTCACTCCTCTCCATTTCTGAATATTTGCATTAAACCTTCATCAGGAATCTGATTGTCATGATTTGTTGGTTCCCTTTAGGGATCTGAGTAGAAACTCCTTACTCCATCTACCTACTGCGGGCTTGGCAGGTCTAACTCAGCTCAAGCTTGGAGGAAACCCAATGCTGTTTGACCTTCCACCCCCGAGCACCTTCCATGATCTACGGTATGACTTTCTGGAGTGGCAGCCTCGAGCTCGCTGGATGTGCACATGAACCTCCAATTGAGTGCTATTTTGAGAGAATCTGCTGTTGATGTACCAGATGATGGTTGATTATAATTTAATGTCTGAAACTAGTTTGAGCTTTGCTTATAGCTTTCAGGCCTTCGAGCCATCTTTCTCTTTATTCCTCCTTGTGCTGCCATGATAGTTTAGAGGAATGCATACTCCCCTCTGAGCTGTCTTGCCTGGATTTGAATTTTGATCCAGCTATAAACTGCAGTCCTGGTGCTTCGCATGAAAGGCGAGGCATCGGTGCGTTTGCCATCCCCCGGGATGACGTTAAGCCGGAGGACCCATCTGCCAGCATCGGTCGGCGCTGGACATTAAATATCTTTGACGAAGAGTGGGCGAGTTATCGCCGGCACCCTGACCCAATTACAAATTTCAATTTCAAACTACAAGTTGCAAGTGGTCTGTTATCCCTTGACACCGGGTGGTCCTGTTCGCCACCTCGGAGTGCGGCTGTTCACCGGACAACAGCTTGCGCGCTCCAATCAAACTAACTTCCTCGGACTACTCACAAGTCATGTGTGAACAGACATCTCCAGCTACGAACAGGCCAACCCTGACACTGTTCCTTTCACTCTTACCCCCATTCTTAGGTCTCTGGAGGTTCCATTCCCATACCATTGTTGCGCGTTTGGTCCAAGCGTTTGGGTGTCTCGTGGAGAGCAGCAGTCTCACTCGAAGGAGGGAAACCATGCATCTTTCCCAGTGGACATCGGTAACCCGTCCGTCCTTCAATTCTCTTTCTTTTTCTTTCTCTCTTTCTTTCTCTCTTTCTTTCTTTCTCCCCCTTTCTCTCTCCCCCCTTTTTCTCGCCCCCCCCACCCAACTTCCTGTTTCTCTTTCTGTCCTTTTGTTCCTCCTTGTTTCACATTTTAACTCTCTCTCCAACTTGAATCCGAACTTTCCGCATTTCCTTCGATGTAATAGAATCGAGTGGTTCAAAAGTTATCCGAGAAGCCTCTGACTGCCTGTAAAGATGACGTTTATGGGGAGTGACGTCATCAACGACAGTAGAGATTACGTATATCGGTCGTGACATCATCAGCGCCAAAAACTGACTATCGAGTTGAACAATAAGCCCGGCCATCGCGTTACACCTGCTTAAACGAAATCCTGCGAGTGAACTGTAAATGTCTGGAAGGTTTAAACCACGTGATGTGAATGAAAACTTTTTTTCTCTCTCTCTCTCTCTCAATTTACAAAGAAATATAATTTGGATGGAAAAAATATACATTGTCTCGCATATAATTATAGTCACTCAGACATTGAAAAAAGTTGCCGTTTCTTTGACAACTGTGAGTATCTTGTTCCGATAACTTTTTGAACACCTTCATCGCTGGTCATACGCGGTACGAGAGTATGAAGGTTATTTTCATTGTTATGGACATCATATTGATCAATTGCGAGACATTAGCTCCAGGTGACCTTTTAACCCCTCCTGACCCGGACTCCACCCCCCGCCTCCTGATATTGGTAGCACGACCACCGAGTCGGTTAAGAAAGCACTTACGAGGCGAGGAATGAGGGCCCACATAACCAGCTTTAGTAGAAGAGCCCTCTGTGATTCTTCCGACGGATCATTTGCATAGAGACGAGGCTAAAACACAGATTCCATTGTGTCGCGAGTCGCTGCGAGCGCAATCAAAACCGTTTGCCCAGCTCGCCGACAGACGGGGAAATGGGATCTGCGCGCGGGGCGGACGTGCTTCCCCAGCGCACGTGACGCCATCAATGCGGCCTCTGTCGCAGCTTGAGCGCCGTTCTGTTTCGCCTCGAGTTGTGCGAGAAGAGGAGCGTGCGTTCTGCTCCGTACGTCTGGAGAGCGACGCCACCATGTGCGTTTGGTGCGCAGGACGTCGTGCAGCACACTCCAACTCCGTTTGGGACTGATTGAAAGCAGTTGTGCTCGGAGAGACACTTTGGTCGATTTTCCTTCCATCCTCGCTTCGTTTGCAGTCATGGGATGTGGTTTCATTGTTTATCCTTTAATGCATTCACTTGCAGGGAAAGATCCACGATTCCACATGGTGACAATTAAAAGTACAACTTGTTATTGTTTTTGCAGAGGACCTGGAACCGGATGATTATATCCAGGACTTAGACAGCAATCTGCAACCGGAAATCCACTGCAGCCCTCGTCCAGGTTAGATCCGACCACATCATTCTCCATCGTTGTCATTCCATCCCGGTCACTCGCACCCCTCCTTCACAAGATTGTTGATGCTCTTAACAACCTGCTATAAATGACTTTTGCCCCCAACCCTCACAGGCCCTCTCCAACCATGCGACAACCTTTTGGGTGGTTGGCTGGTTCGTCTTGGAGTCTGGTTCCTGTCTGGAACTGGAATCATTGCCAACGCGCTGGTGGTTATCCTGACGTTTTCTGGCTCACGTTCCCCACCGCTCGCCCGCCGCCTCCTTGGCCTACTTGCCGGGGCTAACCTGGCCACGGGTTTTCATGGAGGGGCACTGTCAGTCATGGACGGTGCTTGGTTTGGTCATTTTGCCCAAATTGGTCCGCGCTGGGAGTCGAGTTTGGGCTGTCGACTAGCTGCCTTCCTGGCTGTTTGGGCGGCTGAAAGTGCCTTGTTGGTTATGGCTGTGGTGGTTGCAGAAAGGGCTTCCTATTGTTTAACCCGCAGGAACAAGTCCAGGCCCAGCAGGTATCGTTTCGTTGGCCCCGCAGCAGTACTAGCTATTACTGGAGCTGGCCTCCTGGCTGCCCCACAATTGGCTGGAGGACTTGTGGCCGGGCCATTGTGCTTGCCGTTACCTGGCCTTCCTGGAAGTTCTCCGTACTACACAGCCACATTAGTGCTGCTCAACGCAGTCGTGTTCCTTGGAATGGTCGTGACTTGTGCAGGCTTGCATTGCACTCTGAGTAAGGCCCAGCAAGCTGTGGAGGCCGCGGAGCAGGCGATGGTGCGGCACATCACTTGGCTGGTCTTCGTGAACGGCTTGCTGTTTTTCCCTGCAGCTTTCTTTGGCATCAGTGCACTGCTGCATCCGGTGGTTGTGCCACCGACAGTGTCACGCAGTATCTTGTTGTTGTTTCTGCCCCTGCCAGCATGTCTGAACCCATTGCTCTACCTGCTGTTCTCACCGCGTGCACGTTTAGAGGTCACGGCCCTCCATGCTGTGCTCTGCTGCCGAGGGTGGCTCAGACCTCCCACCATTTCCACGACTGTGAGTGTAACACCGAGCACTCAAGCCTGGACCAGGCCTTTACTGAGTGCCCGGAAGCCAGCCATTGCAACCGGAGCCTCGCACATCTGCCTCGTGCCCTGCCGCTTCGCAAACTATGGGATCGACTCCTCGAGCCAATCAGGAACCACAGATGAAGAGGAGCTTGGGACGTCATCGAGACCACCGCACGGTTTCCTGTTTCTCGATCATTCTTGAGGATCTGCTCTTGAGTCGGTTTCTTGAGACAATGGGGTCCAAATGCACAGCGAACGCGAGACCAGACCGCATCACGGCCATGTCTCTCTTTCGCGTAACGAAGGTCCAATCCGACGTCTGCATTTGTTCCAGAATGAAGGCTTTGTGGATCTCCCTGGTAACGTGTGAAAGCTTCTGGCACACAAGTCGAATGCTCAATGCGCCATTTCCATTGAACAAGCACTTTCAACGAAAAGTTCCGCTTTTCAACAACCATCTCATTGGTTCCTGTTCACGTCGGTGCCTCCCCCTGGCCAATTAGCACGGAATATTTTCCAATGATTCCACTAGCTTGCAGAAAACCCCCCAAAAAAACAACAAGGAAAACCACAATGGCAGTCAAATCGGAACCGATACTGCAGCACAATAAAAACGGGGTTGCGTAGACAATTTTGGGACAACCTGTGTGTTGCCGAGTAAAGGTGAGCCCAAAATGAAGAATTGGTGTGATTAACAATAATTGAACATCGTTACGAGGAACTCTCCTCTTGGATTGATGACCATTGGATGGCCCTGATCCGACTCCCTGGCCGGCCCTCTCAGGATGAAGACCCGTGTTCGTTGCATATGCCGTGGATCCAGGGAGATTGGCCACATTCGTACCATTTATTATTTAATTTAAAAAAATATCCTTATTTAAATGTTTTAGAATTGAACTTGTTCGGCTGTATTTAGTTTGTTTACTCTTCGTCCCGGTTATATATATATATATATATATATATATATATATATATATATATATATATATATATATATATATATATATATATATATATATATATATATATATATATATATATATATATATATGTCCCATTATTATTGCCTTTTGATCCAAATGTGCTCTTTAAGCATCCACGCAAAGTTCCTCGTTTCATGGAATACACGTCCAAGCGCTGTAAGTTTTGGGTCCATGGAACGACCGACCGATGCGGTGAAGCTCCACTGGTATCCAAGGTTTACCTGGTCATTGCCTTTGTTGATGCATGTGCTGAGCAATGGGATTGGCAGCAGTTCATAGGTATTCTGCACCGCATGAGCACTTCTCATTGAAAGGATGTAAAGGGGGTTGGGGGGGAGGGGCGATCGGGGATATAACCTCACATGGTAATGAGTACGTATACCATCATGTTGTTAACCGAGTTACCATTTATATGTTACCTTTTGTAGATGAAATTGATTATATTAACCTCTCAGTTTTACTCGAAGAGAGATCTGAAAGATCGTTTGTGGGGTACTTTTGTTCGCGACATGTATGTTACCGTATCTCGTTCCGTATCGGGTGCTTATTTTAATACAGGTGACAGTCGGTGTGAAAAATAAAATGAACAATACGGTGAATGGACTGGAGGTTCGTGTGGTTGTGTGTGCCGGGAATTTACCCTTGCACAACATTTTACTGTTCACAACTTGATGCAAGGATTCTGAACAGTCGGGTGGGGTGTATGCCTTGGGTTCTGACACTCCCCACCCCTGACCCCCCCCCCCACACTCCTCACACTCCGGTGTCTTGCATTGTATTCCATTTTACTCCAATACACGCACGTGCACATATACATGCCTACACACATACACCTGCACATGCTTCTACACACATCCAAGCACATGCCTACACACACACACGCACATCCATCCATCTATTGGGACCATACTCTGTTGCAGAGCGTTGGTGCTGCCTAAGCAGTCTCCTTGGCTATTGGACACAATCCTGGACGGGTCACCATTCCTACACAGAATACCAACAAGTTGGCACTCATTTTGTCGACCTCGGAAGGATGACAGGCAGAGTCAACCCCACCTGGTATTATTTAAACAGCCGAGTGGGATTTCAACTCACGATCCCAGGATCCCAAGCCCACCGCCCTAACCATGAAGCCAATACCAGGCTTACACACACGCATATGCACATGCATGTCCCTACACACATCCAAAAAATACGCCTACACACATGCTTCTACACACATACAAACACACACCTACACACACGCGCATGCGTCTAAATCTAAACATATGTGTACAATTGCCCCCCCCCCCCACTCACGCACCTAAACACACACATGCACACACCCCTTCCCCTTTACATTCATGCTTTACTGCTGCAGAAAATGTTTCCTGTTTTGTGTCATCGTTCAGAACTTGGTCCAAAACGGTGCCCTCCAAGTTCCTTCGCAAATCCAGGTGGCCACGTGATCGCAGGGACTTGTGTTCCGTGCTATTGTACTGGAGAGACCTGTCTGTCTCCCTTTTACCATTCATTGCTCCTTTTAACTTTGAATGCAGTTTGCCATCTTTGATCTTTCCTACTAGAAACCATTGGATTTAATTGGTGGCCATATGGCAATGCATCGAATTTCCTATGTCCATGAAGGACATGTGAGCTGGGCCAATGATCCGCGTCCATGAAGGACTTGTCAGCTCGACCAATGATCCGCATCCATGAAGGACTTGTGAGCTGGACCAATGATCCGCGTCCATGAAGGACATGTGAGCTGGGCCAATGATCCGCGTCCATGAAGGACTTGTCAGCTCGACCAATGATCCGCGTCCATGAAGGACTTGTGAGCTGGAGCAATGATCCGCGTCCATGAAGGACTTGTGAGCTGGACCAATGATCCGCGTCCATGAAGGACTTGTGAGCTGGACCAATGATCCGCGTCCATGAAGGACTTGTGAGCGGGACCAATGATCCACGTCCATGAAAGACTTGTGAGCTGGACCAATGATCCGCATCCATGAAGGACTTGTGAGCTGGACCAATGATCCGCGTCCATGAAGGACTTGTGAGCTGGACCAATGATCCGCGTCCATGAAGGACTTGTGAGCGGGACCAATGATCCACGTCCATGAAGGACTTGTGAGCTGGACCAATGATCCGCATCCATGAAGGACTTGTGAGCTGGACCAATGATCCGCGCCCATAAAGGACTTGTGAACTGGACCAATGATCCGCGTCCATGAAAGACTTGTGAGCTGGACCAATGATCCGCGCCTATAAAGGACTTGTGAACTGGACCAATGATCCGCGTCCATGAAAGACTTGTAAGCTGGACCAATGATCCGCATCCATGACGGACTTGTGAGCTGGACCAATGATCCACATCCCTTAAGGACTTGTGAAGCTGGACCAATGATCCGCATCCATGAAGGACTTGTGAAGCTGGACCAATGATCTGCGTCCATGAAGGACTTGTTTGAACTGGACGGTGGACCAATGATGTTCAATTTGATTAGTGGGCTTACTATAGATAATAGTCGATGACACATTGACAAATGTACACATCAAGCCATTGAGCAATTTCTCCTACGTTGTGAAACTCAGCTTAATTGAGACATTTCCTCCAATCATGAAGCAGGATCTTGTAAATAGTTTGTGCTGTGATCTGTTTGTGTTTTCCTGCTTCGTGATTGCAAGAAAAACACCCAATCAGCATTGAGCAGTGGAAACACCTGGCGTGACTAGTAGATACTTTCATGAATCGCAACTTGATTTTATCTCCACGGAGTTCGGGGGGAGGGGGGGGGATATGGGATATCATAATCGGCTCTGTTTGTCTGTCTTTCTGTCCATCACACCATCTCCTCCTAAATGGTTGTGCAGAAATTCACCAAACCTGGTAGTTATGATCACCACTTGGCAAGAAGGTGCAAGATCAGTATCATTTTTGGCCCCACCCCCTGAGGTCCTAGGGTGGGGTCAAAAGGTCAAATACCAAAGAATGCAATTACGGGCACATTTTTAAACGTTTTTTGCAAGGCACATTTTAAAACTCTTTTATGGGAACATTTTTAAACGTCTTTATGTGCACATTTTAAACATTTTTTAATGGGCACATTTTAAACTTTTTATGGGCACATTTTAAAACTTTTTTATGGACACATTTTAAAACTCTTTTATGGGAACATTTTTAAACATTTTTTATGTGCACATTTTAAACATTTTTTAATGGGCACATTTTAAACTTTTTTATGGGCACATTTTTAAACTTTTTTATGGACACATTTTTAAACGTCTTTTATGAGCACATTTTTCAACGTTTTTTTATGGGCACGTTTTTAAACATTTTTATGGGCACATTTTTAAACGTTTTTATGGGCACATTTTTAACTGTTTTTATGGGCACATTTTTAACCGTTTTTATGAGCACATTTTTCAACGTTTTTATGAGCACATTTTTCAACGTTTTTATGAGCACATTTTTCAACGTTTTTTTATGAGCACATTTTAAAACGTTTTTATGGGTACATTTTAAGCATTTTTATGGGCACATTTTAAACGTTTTTTATGTGCACATTTTTAAACGTTTTTTATGGGTACATTTTTGAAAGTTTTTTCCGGACACATTTTTAAACATTTTTTTTATGTTCACATTTTTTTATGTTTTTTTTTTTTTTTTACGGACACATTTTTAAACGTTTTTTATGGGCACATTTTTTATGTTTTTTTATTTTTTACGGACACATTTAAAAAAAAATTTTTACGGCTACTTGTTTTTAAAATGAAACTTTGTAATTGCGATCAACATTGGGGGACACTTGAAATATGCAACGATTCTTTTATAATTTGACTCCTGGTTTACACCCCAGTGGGTGGGGACTTAGAGTCCCAGGGTTCTAAAGAGAATATTGTGTTTTTAGCTATAAATATGATAAGAGGTCATTCCTGTTTGAGCACGATGAGGTCATGGAACATTTTGGCATTCTTTAGCTTGCTTTAGGTGGGAAGCATTGGGATTTGCGAGGGCGTGCCCTTGACTTCGTTATAGTTATCCACTTGGACGTGGCAGTGTATCCATTATCTGGTAGACCGCTTGGACTGGCTTCATCTTCATATATACCAGCATATAAGACCCATCGCTTCACTGACGGGAATAACAATCTTTGCTGCAATGGCTAATCTATGGGGCAAGAACAAAAAATGATTCCTGGGAGATCCTTCCCTCCATGCGGGGATAAGTGCATGTCGCAAGTTGGTGTTTGCAGTTTTGACGCGTGTGTGCACCCATCCATACATGAACCTTCCTGTTTTGTTTTTTTTTCTTTTGCATCACAAACCTTCGTGTGAGTTCTCTAAATCCACCGTCGTTGGATTCACTGAAATCCATTAATCCATTCTGAAGTTATGACATGACAGACAAACAGATATGGGGCCTTTTCTGATATTATATACTGTATGTATATATATATTCCAACTACCTCCATGTATCTCGATATTCATGTCACAGCTTTACACTGTGCTTTACTTCTTCACTCTTTGGTCCATAACTTCATGAAGTATGTAATGTTGGGTGATAAAACTGAAATTGTTTATTTAGTCATTCACCAACCACTTGGTGAAACAGAAATTAAATGAAGAACAAAGTGAGTTGCAAGTTTATTACATATTACAAAAGCTAAAGTATAACATGTGGTAAATAAACGATATTTTGGGAACAAGGTTGTTCTGTATCCATTTCATGATTGTTGTTGAGATTCATGTCCTTTGACATCTTGGCAAGGGTTATGATGGCAAGGTTATTCATCATCAGCAATTTCATGGCAAGGGTTATGATGGGTGGTTTGCCATTACCTTCTTGCAGTCGGGACATTGAATTAATGTGTTCAGGGTGTTGACCAATTCACTCTTTGCGAAGGACACCAATGGGACCTCGAACCTCCACGAACTACCCGTAGTGGCTGACGGGTCCTCCAGTTTAACGTTCATCTGAGGGACGGCACACACATTGATGAATCGCCCTTCCTGTGAAACACCGGGATGACAATTTATAGCTGGATTTATAGTCGGGGTTCAAACCCAGGCTACACAGCTTCGATGACATTATGCGTACCCGTGGGGTATCCTGCCAGCCTGGTTTGGTCCTACTGAGACAACAACAATGTGCCTTTGTTTATATTTGAATGAACATTGCATATCTATATAATAAATGCATCCACGACGTAAATAGGTGACTTGCTGTACCTTTCTGTCATGATGATGTACCTTTCTAATTCATCACCGTAATTGATATGAAACCCTTCCTTTTCTCCAACAACCTCGTCTCATAAAACAAATTCGGATTCAGACCAGGTCACTCTGCCTTGGACATGCTGCTTCTGCTCACTCAACAATGGATGGATGCCCTCGATGTCAGACGTGAGATCAGGCTCGTCTCTCTGGACATACCTCGTGCTTTTGATACAGTCTGGCATTCTGCCTTAACCTTCAACCTCTCTGCCTATGGCATCCAAGGCCAACTCCACACATGGCAAACTGACTTCCTCGACTCTCGTATGGCACTCAACGCAACCCTTTCATCTCCTCTACCTCTCAAGGCTGGAGTACCTATCCCAAGGCAGTGTTCTGGGCCCAGTCCTTTTCCTGATCTTCATCAGTGATCTCTCTGACTCTGGGGGGGGGGGGGAGCTCTATTTGCTGATGAATTTCCTCTGCCGTGACATCCCTCATTCTTCAGATAGGCATGCTGAAGCCTCTTCCTTCTCTTCAGACCTCAAAAAAAAATCACAAGCTGGTCAAACGCTTATAAAATGTCTTTCAATCCTAACAAATGTCAAACTCTCACTATCTCTCTCCACAACGACTGTCTGACAAACCCTCCCTGTCTGCTGATTGATTTTTTTTTATCAATCTTCTTGGGGAAAAGTTCAGTCATTCCAACTCCTGGTTATCACCATCAACCATGATCTTTCTTGGGCAAACTGCATTTCAAAGTTGGTCTCCAGAGCCAGCCACAAACTGGGCATCCTCCATCGTACAAAGTCCTTCCTTGGTACACCTGAACTCCGATCCACATACAAGGTCTTCACTCACAGCTTGATGGAGTACTGCTCTCCCCTTTGGCTGGTTCCCCTGCCTCACATCTTGCTCAGCTTGATGCCGTGGAAACCAAGGCCTTTAAGATTATTGGAATCTCCCATGATGAAAGTGAATCTAAGGGCCTTTCACTTCGCCATCACAGACATTTTGGTGGTCTCTCTGTCTTCTCTTGCCTCCTTTCTGGTCTTGTACCTTCAGCCCTTACTGTGCTTTTTCTCCCCTCTCCACCCCCCCCCCCCACATTTTGGTGGTCTCTCTGTCTTCTCTTGCCTCCTTTCTGGTCTTGTACCTTCAGCCCTTACTGTGCTTTTTCTCCCCTCTCCACCCCCCCCCCCTCAGCCCAGGTTTCTGCATGGCTTACAAGGTCCACCATCAACCACCTTCTGGTGAACCTACCTAAATCCAGGATTACTGCTCACCTACACTCATTCATTCCTCTTTTTTTTCCCACCTCTTGGAACAAACTAACACACCCTCTTCAATCCCATTCCTCCCTCCAGGTCTTCAAAACAGCTGTTCATCACCATCTCATGTCTACCCCCATCCAAAACCTCGATCTTTTCTACCCCCGTTAATCCACCCCAAACCCACCTCCTTCAAATTCCCTGCTTTCCTTCCTGAAAGTCCTTGTCGTACCATCTTGTTTACCCCGTGTACCCCACCCAATCCCTCTCTCTTCCACAGATCATATTATCTCTGTTCCCCACTGTTTTGTGCTTCCCTCCCCTCCCCCCAACCCCTCTTGTCTCCTGCCTTGTTACATGTTCTGTATGTTAGTTCTTCATGAGCCTCGACATGGTATATTTAAAAAAAAATGGGGGGGGGTTAAAATATCCTGGTTGTGAAATAAAATTTGGCATCAACATTACTCATGCCTGTTCTCTCATCATTTCCAAAGTGAATGTTGAGCTTTTTCAAACACAGCACGAGAAGCAGCCACCGTAAACGGGAGACGGATGAACGCATCAACAGACACCATGGTTCACAATATATAATAGTCTATCAAGATACCCAGCGTTGCCCGGTATATTCTTTGTGGGGGACCTAAAGCACTAACCTACACCCACTAAGGAATGGGGTCCGGGATCATTTAATATTGCCTTTCACATCGCTGCAAAGGCTTAGACATTCTAGAGAGATTTAAAAAATGTCCTGTCACGGTCTCTTGTCCAGCTCACAATCACATGGAATTGCAACTGTCAAGTGACCATGAGACCTGAAACCAAGAGATGGCAAAATCACTTCACACATCGAGAGATGTACTCGACTGGACTGTGGAAGGTGGTTACAAAGTTATGTTACTCCCCCTCCTCCCATCATCATCTACCCCGGTATGTTTCGTATCTACATGTTCATGTTACTATTTTGTTTTTTGATGATAACGTTTTGTGTATTCATAGTTTACATTTATTGTATACATCTTGTGGCTCATATTAATTTCAGGTTCTACGGAGGGGGTAACGGGACTTTGTAAACGTCTTGTAGATTATCGGTTAAGAGGCATATTGCAAAAGTGTTAACTAAGAAGTGGAATGAGATGTTATTCATCGAATGGATGCTTGTTAATGTGCCACTGATATTTCTGGGATAAATATGGGATTTTCAAGAAGAAGACGACGACATACCGCCAACTTTGACTGCTTCCAGAAGAGGTTTGTTTGTATTTCTTTTTTGGTGATAGCATGGATCGGCGCACGTCATACGCCTCACCACACGTTGCTGCAGAGGTATCGGCATCTTTGACTATGCCTGCTTTCTCCGGGAGTGAGAGAAGGGGGGGGGATGGTGGATCGGGGGTTGTGGAAGGATGGGGGGAATGGTGGCGGGGGGCTGGGATGGTGGAAGAGGTCATCCAAATATATTTTGTGCTTTGACTTTATATACACTGTAAATCAGAAGTCAGAAGCCATTACATAATATTGTTACGGATCCGGGGTGGCGGAATTCTCACCCAACTCTTGGCGCCACCCTCACCACCACCGTCTCTGGGGCCGGCACCTTTATAACGCCGGCTGGCTCAGCACAGGCCTCGGGACATGCGTCTTCAATCCCGATACCAACGTACCCCTGGACCTTATCAGTTGGGGAAATAGACCCCGGTTACAGACTGGTTTTGTCAGATGCCGAGCGTTTTCTGCCAGTCTGTAACCATTTTCGTTTTATATACCAATCGCACGAATCATTCCTCGACTCGACACAAATTAATCCAAAGCGGCAACTTCATACGAATCAGCCAGATTTATTGGGGAACACAACACAAGCAAAGTATTCACGACAATATTATTAACAATCTATAATCCGTTCTTCACTAGGGAACTACCGATTATGGGTTTCGAGGGGGTCCCTACCGAGATGAGCCTTAAACGACATGCAGACAAGACATAGACAGCATGCAGACAAGACAGAGTACTTGGTGATGTTTCATGGACGAGAGGAAAGTGTCAAAAGCACGAATGTCACTCGTAACAAGCCGATGTCCACGGATTCGCACCCCAAGCTCGAGCACGCCACGTGGCAAAATGGCGCTCGTCTTCCTTTGTCGCACCGCACGCGGCCTCCGCGCGCTCTGACCCACGTCAGGTCGACGGCACAAGACCGTCAGATCGACGGTGGGTCTCTGCTGGTTTCCCACAAGGTCCAGCATACAAGTCCAGGCCTGGCCTGTTCACCAGACAAGGCCAAATTGAGGTGCCGGGCTCCGCAGGCTGGGTCCATGGGATTCCAAGACGTCGTCGAGCCGTGAGGTGAGTAGGGACAGTCAGAGGGTCCATCGTTAGATGCAGGTTGAACCTGTCGATGACCTCCGCTCGAAGTCGACTCCAGACTCACACAGCAGCCAGGCCCTCTCCCTGCTGATCGCACCACTCGCTTTTCTTCTTCTGCTCCCCTCGAAGCCCACGACTGCAGTTTTTGTACTTCTCTCGTTTCACTTCCTCTTTTCGGCACTCGTGGCCTCAAAGCCGACTGCAGTTTTTGTACTCTTCAGAATCACCACTGCCTTTTCTTCTTCTCCTCGCCTCCAAGCCACTGGCTCCTCCCTTAGTTTAACTTCCTTCTTCAGGCCACTCACCCTCTGCCGACTGGGCGGGCCCTCGTCCGGAGAGGGGAAGGAAGAAGAAGAAGCCCTCGGCACACCACCACTGCACAAACAAATAACAGCCTGTGACACCTCCCAACACACATGTAACGTCAAATTACCGAACAACCTGGCTAAACATGCATTTAATGGGGGATCCGAGCTAATCCTATATTTAGTAACCGACTTAGGGCCATTTCTGCAACAATATAAATAAAAAGGAAGTGAACACAAATTTATATTTATTTTAAACTATCAGTCGGAGCTGGAAGGGAAGGTCAACACAATATCAACTAGAAGGGCACTTTTCGACGTCGTGACGTCACCAGATATGCCCCCACCCACATTATTATGTCATTATACATACTTGTACCAAGTTTGATTTCAATCACTGAACCCAGATTCAGAATATTAAATAAATATGCCTGCCAGATCATGCATCCGATGAGGTTGAAATTTAAAACGGCCTGGTATTGGCTTTACGGGTAGGGTTAGCAAATGGTAAATAACACCAGGTGGGTTGACTCGGCCTGGTATTGGTTTAACGGGTAGGGTTAGTAATTGGTAAATAACACCAGGTGGGTTGACTCGGCCTGGTATTGGCTTAACGGGTAGGGTTAGCAATTGGTAAATAACACCAGGTGGGTTGACTCGGCCAATCATCCTTCCGAGGTCGGCAAAATGAGCGCCAGCTTGCTGGTATCCTGTGTCGGAGTGGTGACCCGTCCAGGATTGTGTCCAATATCCAAGGAGACTGCTTAGGCGGCACCAACGCTCTGCAACAGAGTATGGTCCCAATGGAATTTACACACTGGTCGTCGTGCAAAGTGAACGACATGAGGACATTTTTTTTTTTTTTTTTTTGTATACCTTGGTCGAGGCTCGTATGAGAGCTAACACACAACTCACAGCAAGGAGGCATGAGACAAGAGGGGCGGGAGTGGAAGGGACAAAACAGTGGGGAACAGACACATTAGGTGAACTGTGGAAGGGAGAGGGATGGGGATGGGACGGGGAACATGGCGAAGAGAAGATGGACATTTCAGGGACTTTCAGGAAGGAAAGTAGGAGAAATGAAGGAAGTGGGCTTGGGTGGATTATCGGGGGTAGAAAAGATCGAGGATTTGGATGGGGGAAGATAAGAGGTGGTGGTGAACAGCTGTTTTGAAAGCCTGGAGGGAAGAATGGGAAAGAATAGAGTGAGGAAGTTTATTCCAAAGGCGGGAAAAAAGAGGAATGAAAGAGTGAAGATGAGCAGTGATTCGTGATTTTGGTAGTTTTACCAGAAGGGGGTTGTTGGCGGATCTTGAGCGCCCTGTGGAAATGTGGTGGGGACAAATCGCAGAGAGAGCAGGGGGGGCAAGGCTGGAGAGGAGTCGGTAGAAGACAGAAAGACCACCGACCAACCTGCGGTGATTGAGTGAGAGGCCCAAAGACTCAGTTTCATTGCGGGAGATGCCGATGATCTTAAAAGCCCTGGTTTCGACAGCGTGAAGCCGAGAAAGGTGGGAGGCAGGAGCACCAGCCCAGAGGGGAGAGCAGTACTCCATCAGGCTATGGACAAAAGCTTTGTAAGTGGTCAGGAGCTCAAGAGGGCCGAGGAAGGACTTAGCACGACGGAGGATTCCAAGTCGGCGACTGGCTTTTGAGGCGAGGTTGGAAATGTGACTTTCCCAGGAAAGGTCATGGCAGATAGTGAGACCTAGAAGCTTGAAAGAAAAGACTTCTTCCAGAGGATTGTTGAGAAAGTGGATGGGGGGGTTTTGTAAACGGTCCTTTCGAAGAGACATAGTGAGAGTGTGAGATTTGTCTGGATTGAAAGACATGTTCCATGTGTTGGACCAGTTTGTGATTTTATCCAGATCTGCAGTGAGTGAAGAAGCTGCTGCTTGCCGGTCTGAGGGATGACAGATGGTACGGCAGAGGGTGGAGTCGTCGGCAAAGAGAAATAGAGGATTTTCCAGAGAGTCCGAGAGATCATTGATGAAAACCAGAAAAAGAACAGGGCCCAGAACGCTACCTTGAGGAACTCCAGCCTGCACAGGAAGAGGGGATGAAAGAACTCCATTTAGGGCCACACGTTGACTGCGACAGGAGAGGAAGTCTGCGAGCCATGAGTGGAGATGGCCTTGAATACCATGGGAAGAGAGTTTGGTGAGTAGGGCAGGGTGCCAGACTGTGTCAAAAGCACGTGATATGTCCAGGGATACGGCTCGGATTTCCTGTCTGGCATTGAGGACCTCCATCCATTGATGGGAGAGCAGAAGCAGCATATCCAGGGTAGAGTGACCTGGTCTGAAACCAAATTGATGATTGGAAATCAAGCCATTGGAGAAGAGGAAGGATTTCATATCTGAGGCGATGATGGATTCCATCACCTTGCTGATGATTGGGAGAAGGCTGATTGGTCTATAGTTACAGGGATCTGTTTTTGCACCTTTTTTATGCAGGGCAGTGATGTTAGCAGATTTCCAAGCAGATGGCAGATGACCTTGGGCAAATGAGAGGGTGAATAGAACAGAGAGAGAGGGTGAGCAAGAGCAGAAGAGCAGGCTTTGAGGACACGTGGGCTGATGCCGTCTGGACCGGTTGCAGAATCTGACTCGAGGTTTGAAAGCAAGCTCTCCACCTTGTCAGGAGAAAAGGATACAGAGTCCAGGGACAGTTGGGTGCGACTGGGTAAAGTGGGTAGAGAAAGTGATGGGTTTAGGACACAAGATTTAGCTGCAAACACCGAGTTTAGACATTCAGCTTTATCACGTGTGGAATCAGCAGTGCGGCCATTTGAGGTAAGGGAGGGGATGGAGGGGGAACATACACCAGAAACAGATTTGATTAAACGCCACCAGGATTTTGAGGAGGGAGAGAGGTTTGAGAGTTCAGACTTGAGATGAGAAAGATGTTGTTTTCTGGCTCTCCTGAGGGTAGATACACACTTGTTCCGAGCTTTGTGGAAAGAACTGAGATTGCCCTCAGTTGGGTTTGCTTTCCATGAGGCAAAGGCAAGTTGTTTCAGGACAACTGCCTCGCCACAAGCTTCAGTAAACCAAGGGCGGGAGGAAGGGTAAGACAACTGAACACGAGAGGGGATAAATCTGTGCATGAGGGAGAGCAAGTTTCTTTGAAAGAATTCCCAGGATGAGTTGATGTTTGAGAAAGTAGTGATAGGAGACCAGTCTGTAAGTTTGATGGCTGCTCGGAGACCCTGCCAGTCGGCTTGAGTGAAATGCCAGACTCGACGGCGGTGAGGTGGTTCTCTGATAACAGCCAGAGAGATGTCCACTTTAACAAGGACGTGGTCAGAAGAACCAATTGGAGCGAAGGAAGAGCAGCAGATATTGTCAGGTAAATTTGTCAAAATCAGATCCAGAAGAGATGGAGTACCATTGGTTGAGATCCGGGTCGGGAAGTTGACCGATTGAGTCAGTCCCAATGAGTCACAGAAAGCTTTTGCTGAGGTGCCATGGCAGGTGAGAGAGGTACCCACACCTAGCCAACAGGCATGATGACAATTGAAGTCGCCACATAAGAGGAAGAGAGAGTTTGGATGAGAAGATAGAAGATGGTCCATGTTTTCGGATAGTGAGGTGCAGATGGAGTCATCACTGTTCGGTGGACGGTACAGTACACATACAAACATGAGGTGGGAGTGGAGGGGAAGCCGTAGCCAGAGGTATTCCTGGGGGTGTGGGGGAGTGAGAGCAGTGCATGGAGAGTGAGGAATAGAGTCTTTGATGAAGAGAGCAACACCTCCACCAGGACGAGGCTCAGGTCTGTCATACCGTAAGAGGGAGTAGCCAGGGAGAGATACTTGGGAGTCAGACACGTCTTGAGGTGCCGGGCTCCGCAGGCTGGGTCCATGGGATTCCAAGACGTTGGACATAACACCAAGGTTGGTCAAGAGATGCAAGATGAGCTCCAGCGAGTACTGGATATCAACCTTCTGCTGACTCTTAAAACATCGGAAGGATGACCGACAAGATGTCCTGCCAGACAAACCACCTGTGTCTCTCATTGCTTGAACCCTTGATGGCGATTCAACGGGCAGATGATGGGCCTGATGTCCGAAACGCCCTTCGTGCACTTGACATGCACATCGAGTACGCTCAGCGGTTATCAGAGCGCGGAGCTGTTGCCCGCTGCGTCAACATTGATGAAACGGGCGAGAACGTTTGGCCGAAGAGTTCCTTTGGGAGAGCTCCTCGCGGGTGTCCCGGTGCGACGTGTTGTACACATGGCCGACCCAGACGGAGTTGCAATGTAAGCTCCGCCGTTTCTCGGGAGATTGGGCTTGCACATCACCGCATTGAGACCGTTACGACATAAATATTTGAGGAGTTTCTTGTTGTCACAGCCCATGAGTGTGAGAATATGTTCCCTGCTGATGAGCCCGTCTTTCTAATCTACGACGATGCAAGACCTCATGTGTGTGACCAACTCCCACCAGGTATCAATGAGCAGATCCAACTGAAGTTGCTGCCATCCTACTCACCCTTCCTTAACCCAACACCGACGGTCCATTCTCCACTCAAGGCTGGCATGAAGAGAGATCGGGCCCTCCCATAATGGCAGCTCGGAGTTGGGGGCCAGGAAGCAGCATGTGACGCAGGCATGACTGTTAAACAGGGAGGAGTGATGTCCGACACGAGGTGGCCCGGGAAAATGTGGGACAAACAACTCATGAGAAAGGTAAGGGATGGTTCAGTCACAACCAGACCGGCATGGCAAGATCTCGAGCAGGTCAGGAAATCGGAGGATGAATAAAGCAACTGAAAAAAGTACAAGAGGACCTGGGGGGGAACCCACAGGGAATTTATGTTTTTAATTAAAAGATAATAATGATGTAAACAATACAAAGTAAATGTTGAAATCATAAAAATGGAAAGTAAGTGAATTCAAACAAGAGTGAAAATTGCCTTGCTACACACGTCCCCTTCAGACCTCGTGAAGAAGAAGAAGAAGAAATCCTACAACTGCCCATGTTTGGGTCTCCAGCAAAAATAAAAGGAAAAGCCATTTTCATTTACCGATATCTTTTGTGGACGAGAAACCAACTAAGAGAACTCGGATAGCAGACCGGAGATAAAAACTGGCTTGCTTTAACGCACGCGTGAGCCGAGCTCAGAACCGGAATGAAGAAGAAGAACCTTCTACCACACCGTGTTTCGTTGCTTTGTAAGTTTTGTCTATTTCATATTAAAAATAACCCGAGGTACACACACATGAAGAAAACCCGTGTGTACGGCTCATGTGTACATCTTATACATCGTGGTTATATACCTGGGATCATTCAAATTACACTGAGCCACGGATCGACTCACACCCAGGCCTGAGGCCTGCCGACCTGCACTGCTTCTTGTAATGGCGGCACGTGATTTCATCGGGGTGGAGTCGGGCCAGCTGTCCAGCCAATGGGTGTAAAGCAGTGGGGTGGAGTGAGTGCAGCTAAAGGACGCAACAACCCTCTTCTGGAGTATGATGGAACAACGACAAAAGATATCGTGATGCCAAACTGCAAGAGGATTGTGATGTCATAATGTGGTGTTCTTCTTCTTCTTCTTCATTCTTCTTCTTCATCCATCACAATCCCACAACAAAAGTGAAATGTCAAAAGATGTTGTGATGGTCATCCATAAAAGGATTGTGGTTTCGTAATGCGGTGTCATTCCCACCTTGTTTGGTTTTTTTTTTTTTTTTTTGAGATTGCATCCCTTTATCTTTTTGCATGTTTTTACAATGATGTTGTTTTTTTATACATACAAAGATTGGGAATGAAATCTTGTGTGATTTACCGCAATCTCAGGTCACCCCCCCCCATCCATACTCATGATCTTTTCTGCCCACAATAACCCTTTCCTTCCCAGGTTATTCCCCTCCCTTTGATTTTGTTCTTCCCCTCGCTCGTTCTCCCTCCAAGTGTCCCTCTGTTCGTGCCCCTCTACCTGCTGTTGATGTGTCTGCCCGTTTTCCACTTTCTTCAAGTTGTTCTGTTCTGTTCTGTTCTCTGTTCTCTCACTCCTCCACGAGCCTCGACTTTGTGCACAAAATAAATAAAAAATTGGGGGGGGCGGGGTTGGGCATTAAAAAACAACAAATGGTCACACAGAGTGAAACGTTTGAGTACACCTGAACTCAATGGCTAAATCACTAGCTCACTCCTTCCCCCTGCTGGCTAATAAGGACGTGCACAGAGAGCAATCGTTCTCATCACTGGGTTCTGGTATGATAGATACACACAAGGACCTTCGGCGCAGGATGAGGCCATTCGGCCCATCATGCCTGTGCTGTACCAACCCCAGGATCATCACCCATCCACACACAAGCTACCGACCAAGCACACAAGCCAATAACACCATACCCTGCTACCTCCAATGCATTCAGGTACATATCGAAATCACATTGAAATTTATCCATCCCCTCCACTGCCACTACCTTTCACCCTGCTCACTTCATCGATTAACTACTCTCCGACCGGAAGACCTATCTGTTCTGTTCTTGCGTATGGCAGCTTGGTTGCCAGGTAGCTATCATTTCTTGGAAGTTTGGCTGTGCCGCTGATGCTCTGCCCCTCTACCAGTGCAATAGTACTCATTTTGTCATCCTCGGAAGAATGACAGGCTGAGTCAACCCCACCTGGTGTTAAATCAGTGGAAAAACGGGCTTGAACTCAAGAACCGAACATTCCAAGCCAGCCACCCGAACCACGAAGCCAACACCAGTCTTGATAGATCCACAGTATATCATGATTCTGATTGGGTGGATGAGGGAAGTGTAGTGGACACAGTATATCTTGATTCTGATTGGGTGGATGAGGGAAGTGCAATGACATAGCATGTTGTTATGGGCCGGGGTTCAAGGTTCGCAACGAGGTGAAGCACGCGCGTTCTTCCAGAACTCTTGGTGCTGAAGCCACCGGTCGCAGATAACTCTTCAGCCAAGTGGGTTGTTGAGCAACCACGAAAGACAATTGGGACTGCCGATCCTGGCAGGGTGTCACCACTTTGTGTGGGTACCATACCTTTGGAGCGCCGTACCCAGCGGGTTCCGTGCCCTCAACACACACCCAAATTAGGGCCGAGCAATACAGTGTGTACTGGCTAACAAGAGCAAATCATGTGGGGGATATAACTTCCCAGGTAGCACTACTTACGGACTATGCTGAACCGATGGAGGTAAAGACGCGATGAACTGGGTACATTCACAATAATGGGACCGCACGTCCTGAAGCTCACCTGGATCAGGAGCAAAAGTTACTGAAAGCCCCCTTAGATCCCCTAGACCAGTGGTTCTCAACTCGTTTCAGTCCACGGACCACCAGGCCGATCAAATTTTTTTGTGGACCCCCTCCATTTTGGGACATGATACAAAAAACGAGTAGCCAACAAACATTTTGGTTTGAAATTTATTTCTTACAAACAGACTTTTAGATTCGCTTCTCACTGACGAGCTTTTCAATGTTTGGAGTGGTACCAGGTACTTGACAATGCACAACAATTCACTTTCCACTGCAAGCCGATTCCTCTGTTCGGACTTGATGTGCAACAAACACGAAAATCCAGTCTCACACATACAAGTCGATGCAAATGGCAAAATAAATCTGACTGCGTGTGATAGCAGGTTTGGGTAACTCCTGGTCATGCTGACCCAAACTTTCTCCATGGTCGACTGCTGGGACACGTCTTGAGCTGCAAGATCCTTTTTCAGATCCAACAATTCCTCCTGCAGATCCCCTGGGACACCATTAACGTCTGTTGTTGTGAATGGATTCCTGATGAAAGATAACCCATCCCTCGTCCTGTCCACCTCCGGAAAGTATCGTTGGAATTCGTCCCGTAGCTTCCGTAAAATGATCGAGAATTTGTGTCCGAGTGGCTTCCTTTTCCCCGAGCCATGGTGTCCACATTTGGAAATTGTACCAAAGTATTGCCTTCGACTGCTACGATCAAGAGTTCCAATTTGTCAAGAAAAGCTTTGGTGAGACAACAGATTTGCACCTTTCCCTTGCAGCTGAAGATTCGGTTTGTTCTAGATTCCAAAAGATATACAAGATACGCAAGTTCTAAATTTGACTGTCAGCACATTTCGGAATTCCTCTTTCTCTTGTGCCTGGAGGAATAAATCCAACTCCTCTCTCTCTCTCTCTCTCAATTGAAAAACTCTGTTGAGTACGTTCCTTGCTGACAACCACCGCACAGAAGTGTATAACAGCAACACATCAAAGTCGGAAGCCATGTCCAGGCAAAATCTCCTGAACAGCCCCGGTGCTCAGGGCCGATGATACGATGTAATTCACCACCTTCCCCAACCCTTTGAGAAAGGTGTTCAGTTGATCAGGTAATGTTTTTGACTCCAAAATGAACTCCGGTTACCATTGGGAACGCGCCGTTTCACCAACGTTTGGAAACCCGATCTTGAGGCCGGCATGGCAGGTACACCATCAGCGGTGACACCCACAACATTTACCCAATCCAGACCATGTACTTCCAAGAAATTGTGAACAATTTCCATCACATCCTGAGCCTTTGTGGTGGTATCGGGAGTCTGACAAAAAGGAATCTCGTCTTTGAAGGCTCCCTCAACCATGTATCGTGCGAACACCAACAGCTGAGAGCACAATGCGACGTCAATCGATTCATCCAATTGTATGGCACAAACAATGGAGACTTCTTCATTGAATCCACAACTTCTTCACCGCTGTTCTGTGATATCTCACTTATACGTCTCAAACCGTGTCGTTAAGAGACAGATATATCATTCAGCTTCCTTGCTGCTTCCTCACCAAAAACAAGCCGCACCACCTCTTGAGCACAGGCGAACACAAGTTGTTCAACAATGGTGTGAGGCTTATTGGCCTGTGCAACAACAATTGCTTGTGGTTTTGTGCAATACACCTGTTGAGTCAAGGTGCTGCCGCTTCAGAGCTGATCACCGCCGCTCAAAATAATCTTCATCCTTTTGCAACAAGTTGGGGGTGACACTTTTGGAGATGGAGTTTCAGCTAAGCCGGCTTCATCGAGTCATTCCCCAAGACTTTGAAACAAATAACACATTGTGGAATTATGGTACGCAGCGGAACCCGCTCAGACGGAAGTCACTGGCAACTGGCAACACGACGGATGACGCGTCGCATGCTTTTGAACAAGGCTTAAAACTGCTGGATGGCGGCGCCTGCTCACACCGTGTGACTTTGGACGATGTTCCTGTGGACCACGAAAAAGCGACCATGGACCACGAGTTGAGAACCACTACCCCAGACCCTAATTTTTACCTCCGCCACCGAAGGTGAAGGAGGTTGTTTTCACCCCCTTTCTGTCTGTTTTTCTGTGTGTTTGTGTGCAGGATATCTCAAGAAGTTGAGACGGATCCGGATGAAATTATGTGGACAGGTTGGGTGTGTGACAAGGACAAAGTGATTCGATTTTGGAGAAGATCCAGGTCCGGATCCGACTACTAGAATTCCTTAAATGATTCTTCACCATTGATAGATCGGGCCAAAAACGACATATAGCAGGATATCTCAAAACGTTGTGGACGGATTCGGACGCAACTTGGTGGACACGTTAGGTGTGTGACAAGGACGAATTGATTCGATTTTGGTGAAGATCAGAATCCGGATCTGGATACGAGAATTATTTAATTTGTAAAGTGATTCTTCATCATTGATGGGGCCAAAAATGATATTTCAAACATGTAATGGCCCGATATGTTCTCGTGGATCAGGCGTTACGTGGTGGAGGTATGCGCTCCACCGAGTTCCCTTCTAGTTTTATTCTGTGAACAAACTTTGGTGCATCATGTGTGATGAAGGATGTGATCAAGTTTCATCGAAGTTGTGTGTGTGTAGTTTCGGAGAAGAGAGCAAATACCTATTTTTGGGGGGGGGGGGCTCAAAAACCTGTCCAGGCTGGAGTTCCTCAAGGCAGTGTTCTGGGCCCTGTTCTTTTTCTGGTTTTCATCGATGATCTCTCCGACTCTCTGGAAAATCCTCGATATCTCTTTGCTGATGACTCCACCTTCTGCTGTACCACCTGTCATCCCTCAGATTGGCAAGCAGCAGCTTCTTCGCTCACTGCAGATCTGGGTAAAATCACAAACTGGTCCAACACGTGGAACATGTCTTTCAATCCGGACAAATCTCACACTCTCACTTTGTTTCTCCGAAAGGACCGTTTCGAACCACCCCTCCCCCCCCCACCAACCATCTACTTTCTCAACAATCCCCTTAAAGAGGAAGTCCTTTCATTCAAGCTTTTGGGCCTCATTATCTGCCATGATCTTTCCTAGGAAAGCCAAATCACCAAGCTGCCCTCCAAAGCCAGCCGCTGAGCGGGCATCATACGTCGTGCAAAGTCCTCACTTGGCACAACTGAGCTTCGAACCATTTACAAAGCTTTCATTCACAGCCTGATGGAGTGCTGCTCTTCTCCTGGGCTGGTGCTCCTGCCTCCCACCTTTCTCAGCTTCACACTGTGGAAACAAAGGCTTTTAGGATCATTGGTATCTCCCACGATGAGGCTGAGTGTTCGGGTCTCTCACTCTCACCAGTACAGAGGCAGGTCGGTGATCTTTCTGTCTTCTACCGCATCCTCTCCGGTCTCGCCCCCCCCCCCTTGCTGTGTCTGTGATCTGTCCCCACCATATTTCCACAGGGCACTCAAGATCCACCAACAACCCCCTCCTGGTAAAACTACCAACATCACGAATCACTGCTCACCTTCACTCTTTCATTCCTCTTTTTCCCCGCCTTTGGAATAAACTCCCTCACTCTCTTCAATCTCATTCTTCCCTCCAGGCCTTCAAACAGCTCTTCAGCACCACCTCTTATCATCCCTCATCCAAATCCTCGATCTTTTCTACCCACATTAATCCACCCCAAACCCACCTCCTTCAAATTCCCTGCTCTCCTTCCATGAAAGTCCCTGTAGTGTCCATCTTGTATTCCCCGTGTTCCCCGCCCCATCCCTCTCCCTTCCACAGATCTCCTGATGTCTCTGTTCCCCACTGTTTTGTGCTTACTTCTCCTGCCCCTCTTATCTCCTGCTCCCCTTGTTATGTTATATGTTCTGTGTGTTCGCTCTTTTACGAGCCTCGACATTGTGAACAACCCCTCCCCCCCCCCGTAGACCCCCCACGCCACGACCTGACTTTTAATGCTGTGAACAAACTTTGGTACAAACAGGGTGATGAACGTTGCGGTCAAGTTTCACTAAAATTGCATGTGTAGTTTCTGACAAGAAAGCAAATAGTATTTTGAGGGGCAACCCCCGTAGACTTCCTAAAGGCTAGATTTTTTTTTCATCCCATGAACAAACTTTGGTACATACACGATGCTGAACGTTGCGGTAAAGTTTCATCGAAATTGTATGTGTGGTTTCAGAGAAGAAGTTGAAAGTATTTGTGGACAGACGGACGGAGGGATGAACGGACGGACGACACGCCATCCCTGTTCCAGGTGAGCTATTA
>NC_140966.1:112317969-112415469 GCF_056783735.1 Eptatretus burgeri | reverse complement strand
CACACCATCATCACCACACACCATCATCACCACACACCATCACCACCACACACCATCACCACCACACACCATCATCACCACACACCATCACCACCACACACCATCATCACCACACCCCATCATCACCACACCCATCATCACCACACAACATCATCACCACACACCATCATCACCACACACCATCATCACCACACACCACCATCACCACACACCACCACCACCACCACCACCACACACCATCATCACCACACACCATCATCACCACACACCATCATCACCACACACCATCATCACCACACACCACCGCCACCACACAGCATCAGCACCACACACCATCACCACCACACACCATCACCACCACACCAGCGTCACCACACCATCATCGCCACACACCATCATCACCGCACACCATCACCACCACACACCATCACCACCACACACCACCACCACACACCACCACCACCACACACCATCACCACCACACACCATCACCACCACACACCATCACCACCACACCATCATCACCACACCATCATCACCACACACCATCATCACCACACACCATCACCACCACACACCATCACCATCACCACACACCATCACCATCACCACACACACCATCACCACACACCATCCCCACACACACCATCACCACACACTATCACCATCACCACACACCATCACCACACACCATCACCACACACCATCATCACCACACACCATCATCACCACACACCATCATCACCACACACCATCATCACCACACCACCACCTCGTTGATTATCATCATCATCATGTGTATATATATATCCTTGTACGATCGTGAAGGTTTCACAAATAATGTGCTTTTGCGTTTATTAATTCTGTAACAACTACTTGTCAGGGATGGTACACCGCCACTTGGTGGAGGGTACACCACCGCCACTTGGTGGAGGGTACACCACCGCCGCTTGGTGGAGGGTACACCGCCACTTGGTGGAGGGTACACCGCCACTTGGTGGAGGGTACACCGCCACTTGGTGGAGGGTACACCGCCACTTGGTGGACGGTACACCGCCACTTGGTGGAGGGTACACCGCCACTTGGTGGAGGGTACACCACCGCCACTTGGTGGAGGGTACACCACCGCCACTTGGTGGAGGGTACACCACCGCCACTTGGTGGAGGGTACACCGCCACTTGGTGGACGGTACACCGCCACTTGGTGGACGGTACACCGCCACTTGGTGGAGGGGACACCACCGCCACTTGGTGGACGGTACACCGCCACTTGGTGGACGGTACACCGCCACTTGGTGGAGGGTACACCGCCACTTGGTGGACGGTACACCACCGCCACTTGGTGGAGGGTACACCGCCACTTGGTGGACGGTACACCACCGCCACTTGGTGGACGGTACACCACCGCCACTTGGTGGACGGTACACCACCGCCACTTGGTGGACGGTACACCACCACCACTTGGTGGACGGTACACCACCACCACTTGGTGGACAGTACACCACCACCACTTGGTGGAGGGTACACCGCCACTTGGTGGAGGGTACACCGCCACTTGGTGGAGGGTACACCGCCACTTGGTGGAGGGTACACCGCCGCTTGGTGGAGGGTACACCGCCACTTGGTGGACGGTACACCACCACCACTTGGTGGAGGGTACACCGCCACTTGGTGGAGGGTACACCGCCACTTGGTGGACGGTACACCGCCGCGAGGTTTGAATATCTTTTGCGCTGTTGTTCCTGTTGTTGTCCATCCGGCTCGAAGGAGGGCATAGCCTGGAGACATCCGTGCGTTGGGAACACATTCCCTCTCCCTCTCACCCCATGCCTGGTAGGACTGACTTGTTTACGAACTCGGCACCCCAGCCCTCCCCCTGCCCCACACCTCCCCTCCCCCCTCCCACCTCCCTCAAGGCGCCGCATCTGCTGCCAACCTTTAATGCTGTTTACGTGATTTTATGCATCATCCACCCGCGTGCTGCCCCTCCTGTCCGCCTTCTTATGTCTCTCATCCGTGAACTCCTGCTGTTGCCTCTTTGCAGCTCTTCGAGTTTATCGCAGACATTCTGCATCCCCTGTACCTCCTGGTATTGGCCATCCCTGCTCCCCTTCAACCGGAATTTCATCCAACCAGCTCACCGTATGATTTGCTTCCGCACCGCTGCAGATGAGCTTTAGGACGGGTCTGGCATTCCAACGGCTTGGGTTCTGCTTTTTGAAAGAGACCCTGGTAGGTCTTGGATCCGTTCATCTTCACTATCGCGCCCGTTAAGTTTTACAAGTAGAACTATTTTGCCTGAATCGGATCGCGGGTTTTTGGACACCTTCATAAATGCACCGTCAGAACAATTCCCGATTAAAACAGGTGTAAGTTACCTGTACCAGGTTGGTCCCAGGGTTCCATTTCCATTGGCCACGGAGGCTGGCTCGTGGACTACTACTGAGCCATTTGGAAGCACGGTCCGGTTGGCTTGTTACTTCAAAACCTGTGCTGATGTTTTCCTTTGTTTGCCACCCTGGAAGCCTCACAGTAATTTAATAAGAAGCCGAGGACTTGTGACCTGTGTGTGCAGTGATCAATAAACTTGTGTAAGGTAACAGGGTAAGGGGTTCTGAGAAAACTTTGATTTGGCCTGAGACGTTCCACAGCCACGTTCAGTTAACCCAGGTGAGCAAGGTATGCATGTCCAGATGTTCTGGATGACCTGGCAAGCCCAGGAAGCGAGCATGGGATGTGACTTGGGTGAGTGCAGGCAGCAAGCACGGCATCCAATGCGATTCAGATGTGATCCCCCCCTCTCCTCCTCCCCCACGGGATCCGTGCACGGGCATCCGACCCCGGGATCCGTGCACGGGCATCCGACCCCGGGATCCGTGCACGGGCATCCGACCCCGGGATCCGTGCACGGGCATCCGACCCCGGGATCCGTGCACGGGCATCCGACCCCGGGATCCGTGCACGGGCATCCGACCCCGGGATCCGTGCACGGACATCCGACCCCCGGGATCCGTGCACGGGCATCCGACCCCCGGGATCCGTGCACGGGCATGCGACCCCCGGGATCCGTGCACGGGCATCCGACCCCCGGGATCCGTGCACGGGCATCCGACCCCCGGGATCCATGCACGGGCATCCGACCCCCGGGATCCATGCACGGGCATCCGACCCCCGGGATCCATGCACGGGCATCCGACCCCCGGGATCCATGCACGGGCATCCGACCCCGGGGATCCGAGCACGGCCATCCGACCCCGGGGATTCGAGCATGGGCATCCGAGCATGGGGATTCGAGCACGGGCATCCGAGCATGGGAATCCGACCCCGGGGATCCGAGCACGGGAATCCGACCCCGGGGATCCGAGCACGGGAATCCGACCCCGGGGATCCGAGCACGGGAATCCGACCCCGGGGATCCGAGCACGGGAATCCGACCCCGGGGATCCATGCACGGGCATCCGACCCCGGGATCCATGCACGGGAATCCGACCCCGGGGATCCATGCACGGGCATCCGACCCCGGGATCCATGCACGGGCATCCGACCCCGGGATCCATGCACGGGCATCCGACCCCGGGATCCATGCACGGGCATCCGACCCCGGGATCCATGCACGGGCATCCGACCCCGGGGATCCGAGCACGGCCATCCGACCCCGGGGATTCGAGCACGGGCATCCGAGCATGGGAATCCGACCCCGGGGATCCGAGCACGGGAATCCGACCCTGGGGATCCGAGCACGGGAATCCGACCCCGGGGATCCATGCACGGGAATCCGACCCCGGGGATCCGAGCACGGGAATCCGACCCCGGGGATCCGAGCACGGGCATCCGACCCTGGGGATCCGAGCACGGGCATCCGACCCCGGGGATCCGAGCACGGGCATCCGACCCCGGGGATCCGTGCACGGGCATCCGACCCCGGGGATCCGAGCACGGGATGCGATCCTGGCGGGATCCGAGCACGGGATGCGATCCTGGTGGGATCCGAGCACGGGATGCGGGATCCGAGCACGGGATGCGATCCTGGCGGGATCCGAGCACGGGATGCGGGATCTGAGCACGGGATGCGATCCCGACGGGATGCGATCCCGACGGGATGCGATCCCGACGGGATCCGAGCACGGGATGCGATCCCGGCGGGAAGCGAGCACGGGATGCGATCCCGGCGGGAAGCGAGCACGAGATGCGATCCCGGCAGGAAGCGAGCACGGGATGCGATCCTTTTGGACATCGATTTAAACTACTCTGCCGTGTCCCACTTTGCTTCGGTTATCGCCACCCTGGGATAGAATTATATCTTTATTTAATATTCACTCCCTTTGGCTTGTTTACTGAATCGTAACAAAATGTTCCAAATGTATCACTAACTCTTTCTGTTATAACACCGGCGCTGCTCCGAATAGGAAATGAATGTTCGATGTACAATAAAATGATGTAGTTGTGGAACGCGAGGTGGAAGATTCCATTTGTTGAGTCGGTCGGGTTCCTCTCCCCACGTTGTTGTTGTTATACGATTGCACTAACTGTGGTGAAACACCCGCATTTGGTAATCTCTGCTCGACTGGTTGTGTTCTGTCGTCACTAAAGCAACAACTTCATGTGCGATTCCTGAAACTAAAGTCAGTCCTCTTCCTTTAAAGATGATGTTTCCTCAAACATCCTTAAATAGTCATCACTTTGCTTCCTTCGTTATGTTGTGACAATGTTTGTTTTGTTGGGGAAATGAAGATTTTTTTGTTGTTGTTGTTGTTTCGTGCTGGCAGGATGACTTAGACCTTAGATCTGCACACACTTCACTTTAAGCTGTCTAGTCTGGGTTTGAATCCCGACCCAGCTATAAACTGTCACCCCGGCGTTTCACAAGCAGGGTGATTCATCAATGTGCGTGCCGTCTCTCGGATGGACGTTCAGCTGACATCCCGTCTGCCGGCATTAGTTTGTGGATGGCATTAGTTGGTAGATGTTAAAGATCCCATGATGTCCTTTCACGAAGAGTCGATGCATTACAAATTCCTGTCCGAACTACTGCTGGGAAGGCAATGGCAAACCACCCAGTACAACCCTTACCACGAAACTGATTCAGCAGCACCGACGCTCTACAACAGTGAATGGTCTTCAGAATCAGAAATGCGAGCTTCTGTTTTGATTTCTGGGTAGTGCTGGTGGAAAGTGGTTGTATTGTGCACATGTTTTCGGATCGGCCAAGGTGATTCCGTCACGGTGCAGTGAGGTGACTCTCTCGCTCAAAAGTTCAAGGTGTTCTGCCCTTTCCTGTTGTCTGTAAAGATGTTGTGAAATGATGCCTTGTTCGGCATGTTGGTAAACAGCATGAAACAGGTGCGCATACAACCAACAGAATGGCACGAACAGGTGATCGGATGATTTCCTTCAAGCCAAGGCACCGATTGCTTCGAGCGTGCATGGAGCGTTTGAGTGAACGTTCCAGGAACTCTTGTACGCACCATCTTCGATTCTCTGGCTCCGCCGTGATAAGGTTGCGCCGATGTTTGTGCCGAGCCTTTGTAACCCAGGCGCAAGCTTGCATCATGCTTGCCTGCTCTGAAATAGCACCCCTTCAGGCCTGGCACAGCTCGCCCGGGAGGTTGGTGGTAATGTCACGTGGCTCGATGGAGTGGGGCGTGAGTTTGGGGCCATCGGTCCTGATTCCTCATGAAGGAGTTGTAAACCGACTTGTGCTTCGGTTGTGATTCCGAGAGCGTTTGCTACGCAGTACTTGCATTTGCTCTCAGAGGTTCGAGACCGGAATGAGGACACGCTACACGTACCACAGCTACCCAATCGTTGCGCAGGATTGGGAACAATGCGTGGTTGTACAATAACACTGCAACCTTGCCCGCAAAGTCGACTTGGAGCGATAGTGCTTTATGGCTGTGGTTATTTGCCGAGATAACGTGCGATAAGCAGGTTCTTCGTACAGATTGGGAGCTGAGGGTTCGAGCGTTTTCGGCACGTCGCCGCTGATTGCCGCACCATGCATGGCTGCATGTTTCGACTACGTTTGTTCTTCTTTTCTGTGCTCGTCCAGTATGGGATGTCGAGGTTCTTTAACAATAGGCCTGCCCGATGACAATGGAACAGTTGTGATCTGTGTGATCTTTAACGCACACTGATGAATTCTGAGGACTGGCACACGCATTGATGAATAACCATGCCTGTGAAATACCAGGATGACGGTTTACAGTTCAGACGGGATTCAAACCCAGGCTACACAGCTTAGAGGCAAATGTGCATACCTTTAGAGTTTAGACCATCCTGTCAGCCCAGGAGACAATGGATTCCAACCTCTGGGGTTTGAACCTGAGATCCCAGCATTGTTAGCTCTGTTCATTTCAAGTTCTCACATTTTATATTTACATTGTTGATATGTCAATCGTAAATGTTTATTGTTAGAAATCAATTGTTACACACACATTGTGATGTGCATTGAACGTTCACCAAGGCAACATCGACGGCATTGCTGACGAGTTCGATCATTATCATTATGTTGTTGCTTAATAAATGGTCACTGCCTTACAAAGTTTGTGGTTCATCATGTTTGTGCTTGTATATGTGCTCAAATAGTTAGCTGTTGCAAAATGTAATCCTTGAGGTGGTGTTTTCAGTGTGAGAACTTTGTGAAACTTGATTTGATCCTTGCTGCTGCTGTGGTGGCTGTGGTGGTTGTTGTTTGTGTGATCCTTCCATATACTTTTATATACTTTTCTATTGCTTCGAGAAGTAGTCCTAACAATAATTTTGTGCTCCTTCCGTTTCCATCACGCTTTATTCTAAATCTAAAGGGTTCCTGCTGTCTTCTTTTGGAACCGCTACAATAAAGCTCCAAGTCCTCCTTCTTCTTCTTCCATCTTGGAAGAAGGGTTTTTAAAACAGGAATCCTATTGATTAAACGGACAAATTATTAATCCACAAATTCGATGATTACCTTTTCAACAGTCACACTTTTATTATTCAATGACAACAGGAACCCAGTTTGACGGACACACACACACACACACACACACACACGGACTAACGCTTCCCCTTTTAATCATGGAGGTTTTGGATTTTGCTATTTTTCTTTATCTTTTTTTGTTAAAATTGTTGCCGATGGAAAAGCTAAGCAAAGTGAACAAAGATCCATCAATGGGGAGGTGGACAACAAATGGACTTGGGGTGGACACAGAGACAAGTAATGGGGACAAACTTTATCAGCGTTGCTGTTAGACAGCATGCGATGATGATTCCCCTCCTTGAGGAAGTGAAAGGAAGAGAAAGATTGGACTCTTGTTGGACGGATATATATATATATATATATATATATATATATATATATATATATATATATATATATATATCTATATATATATATATATATATATATATATATATATATATATATATATATATATATATATATATATATATATATATATATTGTTGTGGTTGACCAAATTCGCAAACCACCATTCAGGTCCCTTAGGTGAGATATCTCGGTAAGTATATGTGTAGTTAGGCCCAAACCCGTTGTCTAGAGGGAATAAATGTCATTCATGCGTGCTGCGACTCTTCAGGATAGCCGTTTTTCTTTTACTATCTTTATTTTGGACCAACCGCCATTATTACCACCACCAACCACGTCTCAACAGTCATCACAACATCAACCACCCACCACAACGCCGCTTCACCACAACAGCCACGACCTTTACCGTCACACCTCGCAACCGTCGCATCGCCACCGTTCTTGCGCCGCTTATGGGTACCGGTACTAGACTCGTGCAGGGCGCGCACCGAACAGCGTGTACAAAACATCACGGACTTTCCGCAGAAAATCGGATCAAAAACGACTCACGCCCACTTTTGTTCCGTCCAATCGGTGAGCGAGGGGCGATTTGGCCCCGCCTCCAGGGCGTTGGAGGGCGGTCGCTATATGCAAATTCATGGATCAAAAAGCACACGCCCACTTTTTCTCGGGCCAATGGGGAGCGAGGTGAAAGGTCGAAGGCAGGGGGTCAGAGGCGAAGCCACGGGGCTTATATAAGCGGCTGCGTTCGTCAGAAAAGTAGGTGTGCGTTGGAAAGAGTGCAGTTGGGAGTTCGCGGAGTCGGAGTGAAGAGGACGGAGCTGTGGAGAGGCGGCGGCGGCGAAGGCAGACGAGGGGGTGCTCGCGTCGGTGCCGGGAGCTGCACACCAGAGAGGCCAGCAACGCGACCGAGGTGGAGGAGGAGAGGCTCGCCGCGGGACCCGAGACAGGGTTATATCCTCCTTTCCCCGAGCATCAGCAACCCCCTCCTGTTTCCCCCCGCGCTGAGATAGTGCGACAAAGGGGGCCCCCTTCCCACCCCCTGCCGGACACTGTCCGCGAGGCCCGCGGAGTTGAGGCACCACCGCCGCTCCGCGTCTCATCATCAGACGGGTAGGCCCGACACGGTCTCGGCCCCAGGCCCGCCTACCCCCCTCATCCTGGAGGGTGGTTCTCTTTTCTTTTGCTTTGGGAATGTGTGTTGTCGGCGCCGTCTGTGAAGTAAAATTGTATAAGTGTTGCCGTGTGCTCGCGTAGTCGGTATTAGATCTGCATTGTCGCATTTGCTTTTTGTCTTCTTTTCTATGTGCTTTTGGTGGAATTGTATATGTGTGCTTTCCGTTCATCGCGAATAAATGTGCTTTATGTTGAACTGTTTTCCCGCTTCGCTTCGTCATTTCTTTCATTGAATCCTCATCTTGCTTCACGTAAAGGGTTGGTAGTGGGCTGAATACGCCCGATAATTAATCGAACCGTCGAGGCCGACGATAACACCGCTCGGTTATCCCGATAGTACGGAACGGGTCGCTTAAGTGGCCCGTGTCCGAAGTCGACCTGCGGCGAGGTGCGATCGCCCGGTCTACCCTCCGTGTGGGTACTTAGGTAGGTCGAATTTGGCGAGCAACCCTATCCCACGCGGGGGCCGATTGGCTCGATCGCGGTGAGACCGAAAGGTCCACCCGTGACTGGTTCCCGGCGTTAGTCCGAGAGGGTCACGACTGGATTGTCCGTCCGGTGGGCGACGTGCCGCGATTCGAGTTACGTGGCCGTCAGCACGCCGGCGGGCGCGAATCTGCAACACTGGTGTCAGGTCGTGCGATACAAATCCATCGCCCTCCTCGCGGCACTGGTATCGGAGAACAGGAAAACGGGCTCTCCTGTCTCCAGCTAAATTCACGGGAATCGGTCCAGGGGTGAGAGAAGCGACCCCCGATTCCCTCCAAATTACGAGCGAGCGAAATTAACCCTTCACGAGAAGCAAGATGGCGTCTCAAGGCGAGCGGGAGCCGGGGGTATTAGAAATGGATGTAGAATGTGTAGAATCCATGGCTCAGGATGAAATCCCCGTGCAGGAAATGTTGGTTGTACAGGAAAACGAACTCGCCCAACTGAACCCAGAGCCCGAAATGGGTGCGGCAGCGGCCGCGGTGTATGACACCTCCCCTCCCCCTCTCCACCAAAACCCTTCCCCAACCCCTGCCGAAACGGCTCACCCAAGCGCACCCGACATGGCCCAGCTATGCGCCATGCTGGCGGCAATGACAAACGAAGTGAAAAACGAAATAAAAGGAATGAACGAAAAGATGGATACAAATACAAATGAAATGAAAAACGAAATGAAAGGCATGAACGAAAAGATGGATACAAATACAAATGAAGTGAAAACGACGATGGATGCGAATACACAGCAAATGAGGGAAGAAATGAAAGAGCTGCGGGGTGAGACGCAGAACATGGGAATGAGCCTAAAAGGAAGCTTGGAAGAACTAAAAAACGAAATGAAAAAGGAAGTCGACACGATACGAGCGGAGGTGACCGGGTTAAAAGAGAAAGTAAAAGGAGTGGGAGTCGCAATGGAAGAAAGTAAACAAGAGAGGGTAAACGAAATAAAGACGGTGGTGGGAAAAATAGACAAAGTAGGAAAAGGATTGGGAGAAGTAAAACAGGGACAAGACCAAATAAAGGAGGAAATAGGGAGGAACACGACGGCGATAGAGGAATTAAAAAGAGAACAAGGGAAAATAAAGGAGGGATTGGGAGCCGTGAAGGAGGACTGTGAGAAAAGACATCGGGAAATGACAGACAAAGTTGAAAACCTGCGAAAGGAGGTAAAAGCGGAGACACAGAAAGGATTAAAAAAGGTGGCGGAGGAATGTAGAAAGAGACATGAGGAGGTAATTAATGAAATGGAGCGGAAAGCCGGAGAAAAGACAGAGGAACTGGGGGAACAGATAGGAAAAAACCGGGGCGAGACAGAAGAGCAGTTTAGGACAACGAGGGAGGAAATATCCAAGACAAATAAGATGGTGACACAGGTACAAGGGGAGGTGGAGCAAATAAGAGAAAAAGTCGGGGAACTGTCGTTAGGAACGATAGGGGAGGAAATAAATGGGGTAATAAAGGGGAAAATGGAGAAGAGACTGACGGATAGGGTGGAGGCCCGGTGTGAGAAGCAGGGTGGCCTCCTTCGGGAACAGGAGGAGAGGATATACTCCCTTGAGGCGGATCGTGCCCAGGTGGGGCCGGTGTCACAAGGCGGAGGAGGAGGCTTGCCCGATGCGGGGGTGAGCATGCCAAGCTTGGGGAGGGTAGAGGCCGCAGGGTCTTTTGGCCTAATGGGGGTACCCAGAATGACTGTTCCGGGGGGTGTGCAGAGTGCGAGTCCAATGGCTTGGGAGAGTAAGCGGGACGACGCGGGGCACGGACAGACGCGGACAAGGGTGGTGGAGCCCCCGGGCAAATGGCTTGGACCCTGCGGGAGTGAGGCACCGTTGGGACTGGGGAGGTACACTCCTCCCGGAGTCCCTAGGGAACGGGAGGAGACCTCGAAAGAACCGAGGGTGCCGCTACCCCCGTACGATGGCAAGACGGACTTGAGGGCATATATGGCCCAGTTCCAGTGTGTTGCCAGAGGCAATGGCTGGAACGAGGTGCAGGGTGTGGCACAACTCACAGCGGCCCTGCGTGGCGTGGCTTTGGAAGTCCTGACCACGGTACCCAGTGAGGGGGCGACCCTGGAGGATCTCCATTCGGCCCTAAAAAACCGATTTGGTATGGACCAGCAGAGCGAGCTTGTTAAAGCTCAGCTCAACGGGCGCAAACGACGTCCCCAGGAATCACTGGGAGAATTGGCACATGACATTCGCCGCTTGGTGGGGATCGCGCACACCAACATGCCACCGGAGTACCGGGAGGAGATTGCCCTGGACCATTTCCTTCGAGCAATAGGGGGCACCGATGTCGGAGCATTGCTCACCGTGTGGCGCCCGGACAACCTCCAGAAGGCGGCTGATACTGCTGCCTGCTGGGAGGCAGCCAGAACGCCATTGGGAGGGGCTGGGCGCCACGCGGTGGCAGTCCGACAGGTGGACCCCGTGCACAACAGTGCGCTGGGAGCCGGGGCAACCCTGGGCGACCAAGCGCGAATGGAAAGGATGGTGCAGGGCATGTTCGACCGCCGGTTCGGGAGACCTGTGGAGAGGCGGTCGGGCCCGGGAAGGGCGGGAGATGGGCCATCGGGGGGTACCCCAATTCGGAATGGAGGGGGGTATAATTCGGCGTACTGGAGGCAAACACCTTACCAGAAGAGGTGTTATAATTGTGGCGCAGGGGACCACCTGCAGCGGAGGTGCAACGCCCCGCGCAGGGAAAGGCCCCCGCGAAGAGAAGAGCCACGTCCCCCTAGACCACCAACTACACCACGGGTCAATAGGGATAGCCAGGCCCAATCATCCCCCCCCCCACCAGTCCCCGGGAAACTAAGAAGTGCCGAACATGTAGGGCCGTGTTCGGCAGACTCAGACGGAGAAGAGCCCTCAGAACTGCGACAGGTCATCAGTTGTGGCCAAATTGGCAAAGGTAGCTTAACAATTCGGTGCAAGATTGCCGACGTAGGGGTAGACGCCGTGGTGGACACAGGAGCAAGCGCCACGATCATCAGCCCTGTGGTCCTTGATTCGAGTGTAGACGGTTGGGATGAGATCCACCGTCTGCAAAACCATAGTTTGCAGCTAGCTACCTGGGCAACGGCCCCTATCATAGGACGTGGTTTCGTGTCGTTTAAATTGGGCACTGTGAAAACCAAGATAGAGGTTTGGGTGGCAGAGGTGTACGACCCATGTCTAATAGGGTTGGATGTGCTGACGGCCGGTGGTTGTAAGATCGACTTGGGCCGGGGGGTCATGCAGTTGGGTGGTGAGGAGTTGCCGTTAGGAGGCGTGAGCACGGATGAGAGGGTGGAGCTGGAGGCTCCTGACTCCGTGGTCATTCCCCCGGGTGCCGAGGCGGTGGTCCCGGCCCGGTGGCGAGCACCCCCAACGTGGCAGGGCCCCTGCGGCCTGGCGGAACTACCGGCAGGGCCGTCAACCCCGGGCTTAGTCGTGGGCCGCACCCTGGTAAGTACCGACGGGCCAATAGCGCCCGTGCGGGTGATAAATGTTAGCACGGAACCACGCACTATCAGGAAGGGCACGAAGGTGGCAGATTGCACCCCAGTAAAAGAGGTCGCAGAGCTGAGGGACGATAACGTCGAGTTGGACCGGCCCCAGAGGGAGTCTCCAGACTCGATTAGGAATTGGCCCGGTCCCATTTGTGAGATGGTAAATCGGAGTAGTGTAGATTTGGTGGATGCCCAGCGGGAGGCCTTATACAAGCTGGTCGACCGACACATCGGGATCTTCTCCTTGTCACCCGAGGATATTGGACGTACGGGCCTGATGCAACATCAGATCCACACCAATGGGGCCCGGCCTGTCCGTCAGCCTGCTCGAAGGCTCCCATGGAGCAAAAGAGAGGAGGCTGATGAACAGGTTGAAAAGATGCTCAATGCAGGTGTCATCGAGCCCTCGGGAAGTCCTTGGATGTCACCAGTTGTGCTGGTTAAAAAGAAGGATGGGACCACGCGTTTCTGTGTGGACTATCGCCAGCTGAACAACGTGACACTCAAAGACTCCTATCCCCTGCCTAGAATTGACGATACCCTCGACGCCGTTGCAGGCTCGAAATGGTTCTCAACTTTGGACCTCAAGAGTGGGTATTGGCAGGTGGAGATGGATAAGACGGGGAAGGAGAAAACGGCATTTTCCACAGGGAAGGGACTGTATCAGTTCACTGTGATGCCGTTCGGTTTGTGTAACGCCCCCGCCACCTTTGAGAGACTGATGGAGCGTGTACTAGGCGGCATGCCGTGGCAGTCATGCCTGGTGTATCTGGATGACGTCCTGGTACACGCTAAAACATTCACCCAGGAGATAGCCAATTTGGACCAGGTGTTTGGGCACCTCAGGCAGGCAGGGCTGAAATTGAGCCCAGAGAAATGCACTTTGTTCGCGACAGAGGTGGCCTATCTCGGACACGTGATAGGCCGCGAGGGGGTGAAGACCGACCCCGGAAAAATTACAGCGGTAGAGGAGTGGCCCGTACCTACAACTGTCAAACAGGTACGGGGCTTTTTGGGACTTTGCTCCTACTACCGGCGTTTCGTGGCAAACTTTGCGGAGATAGCCAGGCCCCTTCACCGGTTGACGGAGAAGGGGTTGAGATTTAATTGGACGGAGGAGTGCCAGGAGGCCTTCCTCAAATTAAAGGGGTGTTTGACATCCGCACCTGTTTTAGCGTACCCCACCGATGACGGGATGTATACCCTGGGCACAGGATGGAAACTAGTTAGGGGGAAGGGTTAGCTTAGTTAGACCGACTTCATGGGGCAGTGGTAAGTCCTCATGGAGTCCGTGGAATGGATTAGTTAGAGGGATTGTAGCCAGATTTAGGTTGGGAAATAAAATGAATTATTTGGAGACAGTGACAGACTTGTGGATATGTAGAGGGGACGTAGCTTAGCTACGTAGTGTTAAAAGGAACGTGCTACTAGTTTAAGGGACGACGTGGGAGCACGAGTTAGGTAGGGGAGGTAGTTAGAAGGATGGCAGAGTTCAGTGGTGTGTGTGTTGAAGAGAGTTGTGAGGTGGAGACATGAGTGAGTGAGGCCAGCGGGTCTGTGTGTATGGAGCGAATGGGGAATGCATGGTGCGATGAGTGATTGGGGGGAGGAGTGACTCCCGCCCAAGGGACCCCGGGGTCAGTGTAGAGTGAGTTAGGGGGTTAGTTAAATTGAAAAATGGAGGTCGTTTTGTTGGTGGGGAAGTAGGCTCGAAACCCGTTTGGAGGGGTGCAGGAGCCCTGTTGACGGGCTTGGGAGCGTGGCTGCGAAAGGTGAGTATCGCTGAGTGGGTACCCCGGGCACCAGGCTAGTCGGCCGTGGTAGGCCAAGGGCCCATGGGGGGCCGGGATAGCGTAGTGGGCACGGGTGCGCCTGCTTGGTGCGGGGGCCCGGGGCGCCATTAGCCGCGTGGGCAGTGTTGTGGGCGCGGGTGACCCTCGGAAAGGGGCCTGGGAAGCCGGCCTGCCACGTGTGCGTTTCAGGGGAGGTGCCATGGGGGGCACTCCCCGGTGTTAGGGAGCTGGTAGGCTCGGAGGCAGTGTAGTGCCCGGGGGTGCCATCGTCGTAGAATCGGCAGAGGGTCGTGCCTGCCAAAGAGAGCCACGTGTCCCAGCCATGAGACCGTGTGAGGGCACGGAGAGAAAATTGGGGGGCGAGGCCCGAAATTGTGAGGACACCAACACAGGCGACGGGAATCTGGGTTGTTAGAACCAATAGTTTAAGCGAGAGGCGCTTGTTGAAAGCCCCGGGGTAGTTTAACAGTTAAATGGATAGGTAGATTAGGAAGTGTACCCCTCCGCACCATCCATCCCCTCGCTCTCGTTGTGGGCCGCTGGACCCACTTTGGTTATAGATCGCTGAACTCTGGGGAGGCCATTCTGAGGCTTCGTTGGGCCTCGACACAGGACGCTAGCTCTCCCTTATTCCCCTCCGGGAAGGGAACGTAGGGGTTGGGAGTAGGCTAGGTGACAGGATAGGTTAGCCGAACGAAGACGATAAAGGGGGTTAGGGGACGATTTATAGTGGGGAAGTAAAAAAAAAGGAAATTAAAGAAAAAAATAAGTTGGGGCTAAATTGGGGTTTGACAAATTAAGGGAGTGGGTATGTACAGTGACAGGCAAAGGCGATAGGTGGGAGGGAGACAGGTAGGTAGGTCCGAGCCCGCCTACCAAGTGGCCAGCACCACCGCACTCCCTCCACCAACCTCCACTGAACGGCAAAGGCTGGCCAACTTCATCGGCTGGCCGTGTTTTGCTTCAAGGCAGAGGCCGGCCAACTTCATCGGCAGCTGTTGTGTTGCTGCAAGGCCTGTGCCGGCCGGATCATCTGCAGCTGTGGTACTTCAAGGCCTGTGCCGGCCAGTTCATCTGCCGCCTGTGTTTGCCTGCAGCGGCCTTGTTCTGCGGGCTGTGCTTGCCTGCTGCCTTTGCCATGCCATGCCCACTGCCCACGTTCACCAGCCCCGTTCAATTTTTGCTTTGCCCCCCCCCCCTGTTCATTGCCATGTGCGTCAGGATCAAGGCAACAGTTTGCAAGCTGCAAGAACTGCCCTGTTGGCAGCTACAACACGGGCCTGCAGTGGCGGCCCGTGCACCGTGTTTGCGTCCAACCATTCATCCATACATTCGTTGTGTTCATTGCGTGTGCCACTTGAGCTGGCACGGAGACTGCATTTGTGCAGCCCATGCACCGTTGTGGTTCACTGCGTTCAGTTCAAAAGGGAAGGCCTTGGACTGCGTGTGAGCAGCCGGCCACGTTCCCTGTCACCTGCATTGTTTGAGCCAGAGACTGCATGCGGGCAGCCTGGCTCCCTGCTAACTGCTTTCTTTTTGCAGAGTTCAGTGATCCTGGGCCATGGTTTAGTGTAAAATTTGTAAGTTAAGTTTAAGATGTACTGTAAATATGAGTGCGCCCCCGGCATGTCTGTCCTAGCGCCGGCAATTTTATTTAAGTCGTCCGTGTGAGTGAGTTTGTTTAGGTAGTTACGCAGCCCTCAGGTTATTTATTTTGGGGACACGAATACCATGAATGTCGCACTCAGGGATCCGTAGGTAAAATGTACTCGGGGAAAACTACACATGATGGCACACGAAAATTTGACGACTCGGGACGAGTCTGTAAAAAGGGGAGGGGGTAGTGTTGTGGTTGACCAAATTCGCAAACCACCATTCAGGTCCCTTAGGTGAGATATCTCGGTAAGTATATGTGTAGTTAGGCCCAAACCCGTTGTCTAGAGGGAATAAATGTCATTCATGCGTGCTGCGACTCTTCAGGATAGCCGTTTTTCTTTTACTATCTTTATTTTGGACCAACCGCCATTATTACCACCACCAACCACGTCTCAACAGTCATCACAACATCAACCACCCACCACAACGCCGCTTCACCACAACAGCCACGACCTTTACCGTCACACCTCGCAACCGTCGCATCGCCACCGTTCTTGCGCCGCTTATGGGTACCGGTACTAGACTCGTGCAGGGCGCGCACCGAACAGCGTGTACAAAACATCACGGATTTTCTGCAGAAAATCGGATCAAAAACGACTCGCGCCCACTTTTGTTCCGTCCAATCGGTGAGCGAGGGGCGATTTGGCCCCGCCTCCAGGGCGTTGGAGGGCGGTCGCTATATGCAAATTCATGGATCAAAAAGCATTCACGCCCACTTTTTCTCGGGCCAATGGGGAGCGAGGTGAAAGGTCGAAGGCAGGGGGTCAGAGGCGAAGCCACGGGGCTTATATAAGCGGCTGCGTTCGTCAGAAAAGTAGGTGTGCGTTGGAAAGAGTGCAGTTGGGAGTTCGCGGAGTCGGAGTGAAGAGGACGGAGCTGTGGAGAGGCGGCGGCGGCGAAGGCAGACGAGGGGGTGCTCGGGTCGGTGCCGGGAGCTGCACACCAGAGAGGCCAGCAACGCGACCGAGGTGGAGGAGGAGACGCTCGCCGCGGGACCCGAGACAGGGTTATATCCTCCTTTCCCCGAGCATCAGCAACCCCCTCCTGTTTCCCCCCGCGCTGAGATAGTGCGACAAAGGGGGCCCCCTTCCCACCCCCTGCCGGACACTGTCCGCGAGGCCCGCGGAGTTGAGGCACCACCGCCGCTCCGCGTCTCATCATCAGACAGGTAGGCCCGACACGGTCTCGGCCCCAGGCCCGCCTACCCCCTCATCCTGGAGGGTGGTTCTCTTTTCTTTTGCTTTGGGAATGTGTGTTGTCGGCGCCGTCTGTGAAGTAAAATTGTATAAGTGTTGCCGTGTGCTCGCGTAGTCGGTATTAGATCTGCATTGTCGCATTTGCTTTTTGTCTTCTTCTTTTCTATGTGCTTTTGGTGGAATTGTATATGTGTGCTTTCCGTTCATCGCGAATAAATGTGCTTTTATGTTGAACTGTTTTCCCGCTTCGCTTCGTCATTTCTTTCATTGAATCCTCATCTTGCTTCACGTAAAGGGTTGGTCGTGGGCTGAATACGCCCGATAATTAATCGAACCGTCGAGGCCGACGATAACACCGCTCGGTTATCCCAATAGTACGGAACGGGTCGCTTAAGTGGCCCGTGTCTGAAGTCGACCTGCGGCGAGGTGCGATCGCCCGGTCTACCCTCCGTGTGGGTACTTAGGTAGGTCGAATTTGGCGAGCAACCCTATCCCACGCGGGGGCCGATTGGCTCGATCGCGGTGAGACCGAAAGGTCCACCCGTGACTGGTTCCCGGCGTTAGTTCGAGAGGGTCACGACTGGATTGTCTGTCCGGTGGGCGACGTGCCGCGATTCGAGTTACGTGGCCGTCAGCACGCCGGCGGGCGTGAATCTGCAACAATATATATATATATATATATATATATATATATATATATATATATATATATATATATATATATATATATATATATATATATATATATATATATTGTTGTGGGCCGGGGGTCGGTGGCGAGAACGACCACTAGGTGGGGAAAGCTTGTGTCGTCTCCCACCAAACTCCCCGGAATTGTAGACCGTCGCTCGGATAACTCCGTGAGTCGGCGGGTCGTTTAACCGACCGTGGTTGCCAATATTTCAACCGCGTAGCATAGGGTCTATTTGTCTATAACCAATTTACCTAATTAACTACGCGATTTCGACTACCGGGGAAACCACGCCCTCGGCACATCTTGCTCGAACCGGGTCACTCTACCGACTGCGGTAGAGTTCCGACTACCAACTCCGGTTCGGGTGCAGCCGAGCGGAAACTGCCAAAGCCGTGCCGGCTGGAATGAACGGATTATCGGGGATAAAACCCCGCCTAAACTCAGATCCGAACCATGCTGAACCAATTCAAGAAGATACAGAAATGGACTGTGAATATTTCTTCAAATGCTTATTTACAATAAAAAGACAAAGGCAAGACTTAACGCGAATATGCAAGAAGGAATATTTACAATGAGCAAAAACACTTGTTCAGATCTACTTGCAAGACGGGGCCCACACGCAGACACACACACACACACAAAATGAAAAGAAACCCAGAGTCTTTATTGGACCCTCGTAACCGTGGAGAGACAAGCTGGGGTGCTTTTCTTGTAGAGACAAGAGGGTGGTGGAGAGACAAGTCAGAGTTCGGTGGTGTACCTGACCGTTGGAGGAAGGGCATGCTCCATGATGCGGCACCTGACAAAGGTCGTTGGTCTGGTCCCCAGTCGCACGTAGGGACTCGTGGTTCGTGGCGGAACTCGGTGGTGAACAATCGGGGTCCACGGAGGGAGGTCAGGTATGTCCTTCCTTAAGGCTCCTCGTAGCAGCCACCGTGAAACTCCAGAACCCCGTACAACCGCCGTGAAACAAAACTGACTGCTTACAGCCACCGTGAAAGCAAACTCGACCCTTTACAGCCACAGTGACAGCAAACTCGACCCTTTACAGCCACCGTGAAAGCAAACTCGACCCGTTACAGCCACCGTGACAGCAAACTCGACCGGACCCTTTTTACAGAGAGTCTCGGAGATTTATTAGCCTCTCTCCATGGGGAGGGGCCCTTGGCGAAAACGCACCTCGTTGTCCGCCTCTAATTGAACAGGGTCCTGCGGCCCACCTTTCCGGGGCAGGGCCTCGGCCCCTGCCAGGAGACCCCAGTTACTCTTCCACGTGGCTTCGCTCTCGACGAGTAACAGTGTCAGCGCCGCGAAGGTCATCGTACAAGAGTTACATCGTTCGTGGGAGCCGACAACTGGAACCGCGAGACCCCCTCTCGGCAAGTCAAGGTATGAGCAGCCAGTCGGTGGTGATGGAGCGTGATGGGCCGAAGAGGTCATGCAGATGGGATCGTTTATTAGATGTAATAACCCAACTAAAAGAAATCGCAACGCACGCCTTTGATTCTCCCACTAGACAAAAGGAAGGGGATCTGACTACACACATACTTAACGACATAACTGACTTTTGGGACATCTGTATGTTGAATGCAAATGGTTTCCAGATCCGTAACAATGTTTTAATATATAAAGTTCTTTCTAACAACTGACTGATGTTAAAGATCGGTGCCTTCCGGGTGACTGAGAATGCTGAAATTTTGCATGCCGATGGAAGCCAGTACACTGGAAAAAAAATCATAGAATCGTCAGACAACATCCATAAATGAAAAGAAATAAATGAAAAATGTAATGCAGGTGAGCAACTCAAGACAATGGGGAAGCATGCTTTGTTTACAATGTGTAAGCATACCCTGCGAGTATGCACACACACATATATATATATATATATATATATATATATATATATATATATATATATATATATATATGTATATATATGATAAATAAAGACCCACCCACATCTCTCACCTGTGAATGGAGGGAATAACCAATCAGCTGTCACCTAATCAATTAAACCCAGGTGACTACGATTAAACATATAAATTGACTCCTCCCATGCTCTTCGAGCCGAACAACCTGCATAAAGCAACCAAGAAACGCTACGCGACATCGGCCATTATAAAGCTCGTAGTCTTGTTTCGCCAATAAGCAATGAAACCGGTCAGACAGCTGATGAGCTGTGTCGCATTGGGATTCCAATGTGTAGACTATTTGAGAATGTCTCTATCACTGTGGAAGTACTCTGGGAGTGGTTTGAAATAGCATAGGGCTTACCTTGGTAGCCTTTCTTGGTTGCTTTATGCAACTTCTTTGGATATATATATATATATATATATATATATATATATATATATATATATATATATATATATATATATATATATATATATATATATATATATATATATACTAGTAAAGGTGCCCGTCTTCGACGGGCGTTACTGGCAACATATGGTAAAAGACAGATAGCATGAATGTATTTTAAACAATATATTATATCATTTTTATCCATTGATTTATGAGGATGTTTAATATCATTGTTAGGATCAAGGCTAGGGCTTGGACTTGGGGGGATGCTTGCAACAGAATTTTCATCAGAGGAGTGACTTGAGGAGTCTTCATATTCCTTGTTATTATTGGCATCTGCCATCACGATCGAACTCTTACTTGTGAGACGGTTGAAGAAGTACTTTCACGGAGCGGTAGACTCAAGGCTCACTGAAGCACTGAAGGCTCGAAGGCTATTTCTGTCGGTTCAAATTTCAAGGATCAAGCAGCCATTGTTGTTCAATTCAAGTTGGATTGCCAGATTTTTATGTGCACGTGCTCAATCCCACACCCACCCGGAAAAGACCCAAGTACACTGTCAGTACTCACCTCCACATTAAAACGATGATCATGATTTTGGGTTTAACCGTAACTGACCGGGCGATACTTTGTTGGCAGTTGGTCCAGATGGGCAGCGGGTATCGGTTGATGAAAATTTCAAAACGGCAACCATGCATAAAAAAAGCAAAGAAATACTTTGTACTTAGTCAGAAAGTCATGGTTTTGTGAAGAAACTACGGCACATGGAAAGTGCAAATTTGTCAGGTATGAACTCAACTGTTTTCTCCCCAAATGGAGCGTGATTCTATGAGCCGAACTCATCTTGGTTGTCCTCTAAAAAATGGGAAACATTTTTATTTCTTTTTTGTGCAATAATTCCTCCTATTTTGCAAATGGAGTTTTTGAACTGTTTAACTACCATAATCATCAAAACGAATTTTGAGGGGCTTCTTAAGGAAGACAATAATATCATTACTATACATGTCAAAGCTTGTTTCATTTCATACAGTAACAAAAATCTGATGGTGGAACAAAGGGGCGTGCCAAAATATTATAATATATATATATATATATATATATATATATATATATTGTTACGGCTGTGGAAATTTGCAATACACCAGAAAGGTCCTCAGGTTAGATATATCGATAAGTTCATGTGTAGCTCGTCCACACCCGTTGTTTAGAGGGAATTTCCATGTTCACCGGGCTGCGATCCTTTGAGATAGCCGTTTTTCTTTCTCTATCGTTATTTTGGACCAATAATCCCCCAACAATTCAAACACCGCCACCTTCGCCTCTTTACCTCCACAACTCCACCCCGCAAACATTGCTTCACTGCCATTCTCAAACGACGCCCGCCAACAACGAAACCACCACAGCAAACCCCCCACCACCTTCGCCTTTCTCCTTCCACAACCATCAACCACACCACCTGTCAACACCGAACGTCGTGCTGTCCAGGGCCCGTTCGGTGATTGTTGCCGAACGCGTCGAGCCGCGAGAACAAATGGATGCCTTTACGGGAGAGGAAATCGGATCAGGGGAGGTTCACATCCCCTTTTTCTCCATCCAATGGGCGAGTGTCTGGCGGTGTGGCCCCGCCCCCAAGCGCGATGCATGTGGATTCCTTTTAGGAGGAAATTTGGATCAAGAGAGGCTCACGCCCCCTTTTTGCCCGACCAATGGCTGAACATCGGGTGGCGTGGCCCCCGCCTCCAAGCGCGTTTTGATCTGCGAATTTACATACACGCCCCTCCCCCGGTCTATAAAGACGCGAGCACAAGGTGACTCGCGGCTGCGGAGCTGGTCGAGTGAAGACGGAGGTCGTCGTCGAGGTTGTCGTTGGGTCGTGGTCGAAGTCGTGGAGTCTGAGTCGTGTATTTGCGGGGATTGGACGGCGAAGGGGACGGAGCTCGGAGTTGAGGTCGAGGGACGAGTCACGGAGTGAAGCAGGGATGCGGAAGAGGGCTCAGGGGTGAGAGTTCGCCGGAGTCGGTGCGGTCCCAAGGCCCCGCTAGCGGGATGGAGCGTCCGCCATTCCCCTCTCTCCACCCCGAGCATCAACAATTCCCCCCATCCGCGCTGAGATAGCGCCGGTAACCCCGTCCGTTCCCCACCCCAACCGTGGTGTCAACGGACCAACACGTGCCTGCGCAACACACGCCTAAAGGAGCTCACCGACCACGCCAGGGGCACGGAGTCAGGCACGTTACGCTGACATGCGGCTAGCCCACCATCGCGCCACGAGGGCGCGGGTAAGACCCCTTCGGTCTCGTGGACCTGGCCGTTCACCCAGGTCCCACGTACATTTGGTCCACGGACCTGTCTGTCCCCTTGCCTTTGAGGGTGGCTTTTATTTGCTTTTTTGTGTAAATGTGTGTGTGGCACCAGTCTTTTAAGTAAACCTGAATAAGTGCTTGTACATTGCTTTATTCGGTTGTAGGTCTGCGTTGCTTTCATTGCTTTGACTGTTATATGTGCAATCTTACTGCATGGCTGTGAATACGTGTGTGTGTGTGTGTGTGTGTGTGTGTGTGTGTGTGTGTGTGTGTGTGTGTGTGTGTGTGTGTGTGTGTGTGTGTGTGTGTGTGTGTGTGTGTGTGTGTGTGTGTATATGTGTATATGTGTGTGTGTGTGTGTGAAATAAAAGTGCTTGTTAAATTGTGACCCGTTTCATTGCGTCCTTTCCTTTGTTTGAAAGTTCCATCTTACATCACGGAAGGGATTGGTAGTTGGTTTAGACACCCAGCAAGTAATCTGCACCGTCGAGGTCAGCGATAACTCTGCTCAGTTATCCCCTTAGCACGGAACGAGCCGCTTAAGCGGTTCATGTCCGGAGCCAACCTGCGGCGTGGTACAACTCCTCGGTACGCCACTCGCGCAGGTACTTAGGTATATCGACATTCGGCGATTCACCCTATTTCGCACTGGTGGAATGCGGACTGGGTTGTGGTGAGGTTAAACCCCCACCCGTGACTGGCTCCTGGTGGTAGTTCCAGGAGGGTCATGACTGAATTGTCCGTCCGGTGGGTGACGCGGTTGCGATTGGAGTTACGCAATTGCTCGCACACCAGGCGGGCCAGAATTCGTAACAATATTAACAACTAAAGTTGTCCGGGTCTTTTTGGAACACCCTGTGCACCTCTCTGCCGTACTGCTTGGGCATTAGCTTGTCTTGTCACCAAGCTCGGATGAGCTGTTAGCCCACAGCGGGGATTACACGTTCGTTATTATTATTGCCAAATTATACTCCCACTATTATTATTATAATTATTGTTTATATTTATTAGTATTAATTAATATATGGTTTGTTACAATGTTGTCATTGTTTTTAATATTTATTTTGTAATTTAGAATGCCGTGCCATGAAAGGACCTGTTTCGCTGCTCTACACGTGCGAACATGGCATTTAAAACATGGAAATTATTTCAGGTTTCTCGTCGTTAATTTGCCTAATCAACTCAGGAAATCATGATGATCACTTTGGTGTATCACATTCCAAATCAGAATGCTTTAGTGGAACTGCACAAAAATGTCACACACACACACACACACACACACACACACACACACACACACACACACACACACACACACACACACACACACACACACATACATACACATACATACACATACATACACATACACATACATACACATACATACACATACATACACATACATACACATACATACACATACATACACATACATACACATACATACACATACATACACATACATACACATACATACACATACATACACATACATACACATACATACACATACATACACATACATACACATACATACACATACATACACATACACATACATACATACACACATACATACATACATACACATACATACACATACATACACATACATACACATACATACACATACATACACATACATACACATACATACACATACATACACATACATACACATACATACACACATACACACATACACCTCATGCATTTATAGTAGATGTGCAGGAAATGTCCTCTCCAATTACAATTTTGATATTGTGTGTCAATGGCAACAAGCTGTCCGGATGTCATGCCTTGTAAAAAGCTGAGGATTTGTTGAGACTTCTCTTACGTCCTGTTTTGTGATTCAGCCCCTTCATCCTTTGCTTTACCAGAAGGACAAACATGTTCAGGGTGAACTTGCCAAAACAAACTGACCACAAAAGTACTTTGTGACGTCATGTCTCACTGAATAAGACTTTTCTCCATATAACTGGCCCTCATGCAGTTGTTGGAACTATATATATATATATATATATATATATATATATATATATATATATATATATATATATATATATATATATATATATATATATATATATATATATTTATTTTATTTTTTTTTTGACCGTTTTTACAGCCATTTTTCCCTGCTATGCAGGGGTTTGGCTTTTTCTTGAGGCAATGTTTTATGGCCGGATGCCCTTCCTGACGCAACCCTGGTCGCCTCTTACGACACACAGGGATATGGTACACCTATTCTAACCGGGACATACACCGGGACCAGTACACTGGCACTCATTTCGCCGACGTCAGAAGGATGACAGGCTGAGTCAACCCCCTGGTGTTAATTCAGCAGCCAACGGGGTTTGAACTCAGGACCCTGGGATCCCAAGCCACCACCCTAACCACTAAGCCAACACCAGGCTTTTATATATATATATATATATATATATATATATATATATATATATATATATATATATATATATATATATATATATATATATATATATATATATATATATATATATATATATATATATATATATATATATATATATATATATATATATATATATATATATATATATATATATATATATATATATATATTTACTCTTGGGAATATCCTGTATTTGTTCTACTTAAAAGACATTCGCAGGAACACTTTTAATAACTTTATGCACATTTTCAATAAGACCCTAACGAACCCAGGGCACCACCGTCCTCCTCCTCTCTCCGCTCAATGTGCCACCCTCACCCTCTTTCCTCCGCTCAATGTGCCACCCTCCTCCTCTTCCCTCTGCTCAATGTTTCACCCTCACCCTCTTCCCTCCCCTCTACATGCCACCCTTCCCCTATTCCACAACCTCCAAAGCTACACTCTCCCTCTCTTCTATCCCCCATGCTCCACCACCCCCCTCTTCCATCCCCCATCCTCCCCTCCTTCTTCCCCCATGCTCCACCTCTCCCCTTTTTTTAATCTCCCATGCTCCACCTTCCTCTTCTCCCACCCCTTCCCAAGCTACAGCCTCCCTCTCTTCCATCCCCAAAGCTCCACCCTCCCTGTCTCCCTCAATATGCCACCCTCCCCCTATTCCACCCCCACATATCATGGCCCTTCCCCTCTTCACCCCTCCAAAGCTATACTATACTTCTCTTGCATCGCTCATGCTCAACCCTCCCCCTCTTCCATCCCCCCAAGCTACCTCCTCCCTCTCTCCCATTCCTCATGCTCCACCCTCCCCCTCTTCCATCCCCCCAAGCTACCTCCTCCCTCTCTCCCATTCCTCATGCTCCACCCTCCCCTCTTCCATCCCTGCTGTGCCTCTTTCCTCCTCTTCATCCCCCATGTTGAACCTTGCTCCTCTTCCAACCCCCACGTGCCACACTCCCCTCTTCCATCTCCCAAGCTCCACTCCCCCTTCACCTCCACCCCCCCCACATTCCACCCTCCCCTCCCACACTACCCGTTGCCCTTTGCCAAGCGGCTTCGGACCACGCCCATCGGTACACCGGTTGTGACCATTTTTCAGCAATGTGTTATTTAATCATTATTTACTTGGTTGCAACCTCACTGGCTCTGCAAAAATGCACCACTGAGATTTTGGTTTAAAATTGCGAACTCGTTCGAGTGGGTGTGCATTGAAAATAGAACACTCGGCTCCCATTTTATCGCTAGTCCTGTTTAACAATCCCCACTCGCACGGTTTTCCATCACCGGGTTTGATATCGCTGCGGTTTGAAACTTTCCTCTTGTTTCGGAGATTGTTGCTCTCTCTCTCTCTGTGACGCTTGGTGTTGTTTCATCGTGAGCTTGTCCTCACAAACACGAGCCTGCTTGGATTCCTTTTATGTTGGCGTGACGTGTTTTCCTTCACTTTTGTACATTTCTTCATTCCTGCTTGTATTACTAATGGCGCACAAATTTCAATAACAACAAAGATGTCGTGCAGAGCACGACACTCACAAAATCCCAATAAGTTCGAGTTGCCATTGAAACAGCGATTTGGTAGTTTAGAAAGTTTGACTTATCAAGTGTTTCACGTGATTTGAATGTTGTGAATAACAAATTTGGTTGATGCACTTTCTAATTGGCGCTTAAAGGCGTTTTACATGTTTTGGATGACCTTGACCTTGACCTTGACCTTGACCTTTGACTAATTTTCGCCATATTTTATATACAAACACGACACATGCATGCAAACGAGCTGTTTAAGTTTCAATGTGATATCTTGGAAAAAAAAATCCTGAGGTTTGGCAATAATAAAATCACAAAAATATTCCATTTGATCATAATGAGGGTGAAATTGTTGCCGTGGACACCGTTTTCGCTTTGCCACGTGGGACTCTTCCCTATGTGCCACTAACCAAGATGAGCTTGGAACTGAAGTGGTTTACCTGTAGGTATAAGGGAGGAGGGGGTTCAGGGCCTCAGGGTTCTAAAGGGTCTTATGGGTCTAGAGGTTCTCAGGGAGTCTTAAGGGCCTTGTGGGTCTCGAGGGTTTATGGCGTTTTAGGGGTCGAAGGGTTTTAACGGTATATGGGGTATTAGCAGTCTTAAAGGTTCGCAGGGCTCTAAAAGGATCATGGGGTCGAAGTGATCCACAAGGTCAATGGATCTAAGTGGTCTAAGAGGGTCTAAAGGATGTAAAGGTCTCCAGGAGTCTAATGGGGGTATAAAGGGTCTTAAAAGGTCTTAGGGCTCTGATGGTCCACACGTCTAAAAGTTATGTTTCAATAGTCCCGACTTCGTCGACGTACTCCCGGTCCGACTTGCGTGCAAACAGTACATAATTAATAAACGTACTCAAATGGATCGACCAAGACTCCACCTCGACAAGGGTTCACCGTCGACCCGTGTTGTTTGGTTTTATATCCAGTACAAGGAAGCGTATCCATGCCAAGTGACGGGAAAAGCCAGGAAGAGTATCCATCCTGAGTGATGGGGAAGGTTTCAGTTAATTTATCAATTTAAATAATATTTCGTGCACTTTGAAAAGGTCAATTGTGTTGCACTCTTGGTTTCGCTCAGAACCAAAGCTCTGACATACTTATACCGCCCATCGCAAATTGGTGGTGAAACATCGGTTGGAGGAGTTTGGATTTGTCTAATAAGAGGGTAAAATATCCTGGTTGTAAAATAAAATTTGGAATCGACATTACTCATGTCTGTTCTCCCGTCATTTAGAAAGTGAACGTTGAGCTTTTTAAACGCAGAACAAGAAGCGGCCGCCGTAAACGGGAGACAGACGAACGCACGGACAGTTACCATGGTTCACAATATATAATGGAGGACTTCCCTTCCAAGCATCTTCCACACAGAAAGAGACCATTCAGCCCATGAAGCCTGTACAATGGCTGCCAACCTGTGACTTTTTTGCCGACATAGTCAAGGTTTGTGGAAGAGCTGGAAGACTAAATGGATCAGGTCGTAAGAACAATAATTATTTGTCAGGTCAGGCCAGATTAGATCTGTGACTTGCTAATACGTGTACCATTTTAAACCTGCACTAACCTGTTTCATGGTCGGGTATTCAGTGACTAAACCGTCTCCCCCACCAGGTTTTCTGGTGAGGAGGGTGTTTGGATATGGACACCCAGCAGGATTAAAAACAAAACCTGTCAAAGGGCGGAGGAGCTCCTTGTGAGCCAACGGCCATCCATATCTAGCGCCCAACTGTGTCTGTGGACGTCCTCTAGTTGGGTTAGTTTTTTTTAGGAGGTTGGTGGCAGGATTTGCACTCTGGCCACCGTAAAACACTTCACTCCGCAAAACCCACAGATGCAAAAAAAACTGCACACCCACTGCATGGGAGTACCTCCTGCTGCCATTCACAGGGCAGCTCACCGGATGATGGGATTGGGGCAAAGCCTTCAGGACCCCCATTCCTTGATGATAGGAGGAAAATCATGGAGTAAACTTCCTGGGTCAGATTGTGGTGGTGTGTGGCGGAGTGGTGCTGAGGTGTCGTTCACCAGACGGCGGTCTCCTTGAGTTAACCTGAGGTGGTTCCTTCAGGTGGGTGCCTGTAATGTCCTATCCCCAAGACAGTATGATCATCTGTCTCTGTTATCATCTGAGCTCAAGCGTTTGGACGTCGGTATTGCAGCTCTCTCTGAGGTTTGGAGACCGGATTGTGGCAAGATCATGTTGGGTGGTAACACCTACTATTGGTCTGGTCGCTCTGATGGTCACCAGGCTGAAGGAGTTGCTGTAGCTGTGTCCAATGAGCTGACCCCAATGATAATTGAGGTAACACTGGTCAACGAGCATATTATGAGACTAAGGATTCGTCTCACGTTGGGTGTCGTTTCCCTGGTCTCTGTATATGCTTCGACTGAGGCGAGTGATCTCACCATGAAGGACGCATTTATCTTCAGGCCGTGTTTTTAGTCTGACCGGTAGAAAATGGATTTCCGACATTATTTTGTTCCTTCATTCCAGGTGACGAGGTCATGAAGCTGGTTGAGAGAATGCCAAGAGTGTGCAAAGCTGTCATCAAGGCAAAGAGTGCCTACTTTGAAGAATCGAAAATATAAAATACATTTTGATTTGTTTAACACTTTTTTGATTCCTACATAATTCCATATGTGTTATTCATAGTTTTAATGTCTTCACGATTATTCTGCAATATAGATAATAGTAAAAGTAAAGAAAAACCCTTGAATGAATAGGTGTGTCCAAACTTTTGACTGGTACAGTATATGTCGACATCTCGGGTAATTCTGATAATTGACAATTTATGTGACCTTGACTTTGACCTAATGACCTCAAAAACAATAAGCTTCCAGCTTGTCCCTACCTTGACCAGGTAGTGAAGTTTCATGAAGATCGGAGCAAAAACGTGACCTGTAGGTTAATTGACATACAGTTAGAGACAGACAGATAGAATAACAGACCAGACCAACCAATATACAGCACTTGTGAATCCTTGATTTATCACATCCCTTATTTGTCCAACTCTTTATTTTGTCTTTCATCCTTGATGATGGCGTGTTCCCCCTCTCTTTCTACCGTTCCTTTTGGCCTATTGTTTCTTGTATACAAAATAAACAAACACATTTGTGAACTCGGTTTAAATACAGTACGTTGATCAGTTAAATAAGTCTCTCTCTCTCTCTCTCTCTCTCTCTCTCTCTCTCTCTCTCTCTCTCTCTCTCTCTCTCTCTCTCTCTCTCTAGATCTCTAGATCTCTAGATCTCTAGATCTCTAGATCTCTTTCTCTTTCTCTTTCTCTTTCTCTTTCTCTCTCTTTCCTCACCCTCCAAAGCTCCTCGAGGACGGGCATGTTGTTCCAGGAACCCCATCCTGATTAAGCTCTCAAAATCCAGGTTTACCGCACAGCTCCTCTTTTCTCCCATTTGTGGAACTTCCTTTCAGGGACGGTTTCTGAAATCTGAAATCGCATTTTAACTCCAATGCTTTAAGCAGACGGTTCATAGAACAGACTCTCTCCATTGCATTGGAAACGTTGTGTTGACTTTGTACTTGAACCTCGTTTGATTCTTCCATTCATTTGAGAGTGTGCTCGCCTTGTGATGTGCCCCTATTACACAGAAAAGTACACACACACACACACACATATATATATATATATATATATATATATATATATATATATATATATATATATATATATATATATATATATATATATATATATATATTATGAGCAGCTGACCTCCCACCTGTTAATGACGATTCCACTTCTCCTGAATATCGATTATCATGAATAATGGATTTTTTGTGGCAGGAGGAAAGTGTCGGGTGAGCTTTTTTTACATCCATATCGGTGAGGTAGCTCGAATATGTTAGATGTGTTTGAACAAGCTTCTGAAACTTCACAAAGGCCCACTGTGCCGATGCTGCCCTTGGGCAATCTGCCGAGATGGACAAGATGATGGTGGCTTTAATTGTGCACTGGACATGAGGGAGCGTGTGCAGTCCAACACAATGCGAAGTTTTAGAGGTGGTGCACAATTGTATTGTTCCATAGCAAGGAGCCTGGCAGGCAGGATAATCGCAGTGATATATTTTGGGGTAACGCTATCTTTGAGTGCCCCCAGGACAGTGACCGATTGCATTGCACTGCCGTTACAGCATTAGAAAATAGCACGGTGTAACTATCCTTTGGGGCCAGTTTCACAGAATGAAATGCAGAGAACCTCGGGGCAGTAATATGAACCTGTGCTTTTCTTATCGTCTTGTTCCCAGCAGTCGAGCAACGAACACAGAGGTTTGGAGTGACGATCATGGCAACAGATATGGCTGACAACCATCGTGAGAGCTGGGATGCACTTGTACACGCCGCTGAGAGATATCGCCGAGGCACGGGACACGAAGTGGCCGTCCTGACGGCATTTGCTCCACGCAATGTAACGGCCGGGCCGGGAGGCAAGGGGCTGACATATTTGATACATGGCGGTGGACTTCTGGGTGACTCGGCACGCCATTATTTGGATGGTATTGCCTTGTGGCACCGAAAAGCCCTGTCTGCCACTATTCCTCTGCCCCTGAAGAATCATGGCTCCCCATCTCCATCACCGCGAGCTCAGGGTCCATTTTCCACCAGCTACCCCTCAATTTACGGTCGAGGAGGAGACCTTAGTGAAACCACGCCCATCGTCACTCATCCACCTTCTGCTCTTCCTCTTTTGGTGCCCCCTGATGAGGGAAAGGAGACTTTGGATGAGATGGTCAAACTGAACGGAGTTTTAGAATTCGACGACGACGATGACGACAATTACGAGGATGAAGAAGAGGAGCCAGCAAAGCATGGAGAAAAAGGAGATGCCGTAGGTGAGTTTTTGCACCGGGCAAAATTGGCGATTTTTCGTGCACACCCCCCAACATCCTGAGCATGTGGACACACCATCGTGACTTGATCCAGTAATCTTGCTTCACACATGGAAAATCATGGTAAAACTGACTGGAGGGCCTTTTCATCTGATAAACAAAAAGCTTCTCCCTTTCATTGTTGCATGATGCATGTGAGAATATATATCTCTTGTTATTACAAAATGTTATCTCTGTCTCACTTTGTGGGACCTCTTTGATTCATTGACCATACTCCAAACAATGGTTTTTGCTCACCATTCAGCCTCATTACAGCTGTTTACCTTGTCGGCATTCACAGCGTTGTACACAAATAATGTAACGCGTGAAGCACACGGGGCTTAAAGTAGTCATTCTGGGGTTTTGTAGTCACTAGCAGGGCACCCGTCTCTGACGAGATCGTAGATATCTCACCTCAAACGAGTAATTATTTGGAGCGCGCGTTGGTAGGAAATAGGAATTCAACGTCAGGTGATGATTTGGGCCGTGACGTCACAAAAACATCCCATTTGATCATAATGGGGGTTGAAATTGTCATGGACACCGTTTTCTCGATGCCACGTGGGACTTTCCACGATGCCACCAACCAAAATGAGCAGAACCTGAAAAAACTAAAAACATAAGGAAAGAGGAAATTAATTAATAAATAAATAATGTTTTGTGCCCTCTTCGCTTGGTTCTGAGGCGGTTTACCAACGGGGGGCCTTTTGATTATGGCTGGTGACCCTCAAGTGTTACTGCAGAAGAAGAAGGTCTTTGGGGTCTCAGGGTTCTAATGGAGTCAAAAGGATCCACATGGTCTTTGGGTCCTTCAGGATCTTAAAGGATCTCAGGCGTATAAAGGGTCTTCGGAGTATTAAGGATCTCAAAGGTCTTAAGGGTCTTGAGGTTCAAAACTGTCTTAGGGTATTAAGGGGTCTTCAGAGTGTCAAGGGGTCTGTAACTGGCACCCTCACACACACCTCCTTTTTATAGCATAGATTCTGAATTAAATTAACCAATTCTGAGTTTGAAAAAGGCTTCATTGGATCAATAAATGAGCTATCCAATTTCATTGGGGGTTTCGATCATTTATTCTTGGTACTTTGAAAAACAGGTTTGTAACACTAAAACTCCACTCGGTAGAGCGCATACCTCCGCCAAGCTAAACGGTTCACGTTTTGTATCCCACTGATACGTCGGCTCTGGATCCGGACCTTAACCAAAATCGAATCTGCTCGTTCTCGTCACCTAACCAACTCATCCACCTAGTTTTGTCATAACTCATCGACAACTTTTTGAAATAACGTTTTTGGCCCTATTTCTTATTGGTGAAAATTGTTTTCAAAAATTGAAATATTCTCGTATCGGGATCGGGATCCGGATCGTCACCAAAATCAAATCAATTTGTCCTTGTCATACACCCAACCTGTCCACCAAGTTTCTTCAGAATCCGTCCACAACTTGGACCACTGATCAGAGCTCTCCCTCTCCGTCTCGGTCTCCATCTGACTTGCTATCTCTCTCACCAGCCATGGCACTTCAGCAAAGGATTTCTGTGACTCCATGGGATTGACTCGATCTGTGAACTTTCCCACCTGGATTTCTCCCAATGGCAAATATTTCCTCATGCATTTGGTGATGACCAACTTCCCTGACAATGTATCTTGCTTGTCCTATGCCCCCTTTTGGCTCTTCCCATCATGTGCTAGTGAAGGTCAACATCACTCTGGCCATTCTCAGAGAGCAGCCTCTGCACCGGTGAGTCTAGCACTTCACTCGAGCAAACTGGCAGGGATTGCAAACAGCCATCACACTTTGGGACTCATCTTCCATGTCCAGCGCCACCAATATTAATTCAGCCTGGGAATTCTTCCAGAGAAGCCTGATATCGCTTATGCATAGATCCATCCCATCTAGTCTTCAGTTATCTTTCCAATCCTCCTGCTCTTGGTACTCCGAGTCCCGTGGCGAGGCAGTTGCTTAAAAACAACCCACATTCTTCTCCTGGAAGGCAAATCCAACCGAAGGCAACCTCAGATCACTCCACAAAGAGAGAAACAAGTGTGTGTCTACTCTCAGCAGAGCCAGAAAACACCATCTGTGTGATATCAAGAATGACCTTTCAAATTTGTCTCCCTCCTCTGAAACCTGGTGGTACCTCGTCAAGTCTGTCCCTGGTGTATGCTCCCCTTCCATCCCTTCCCTCACTTCAAATGGCACCACAGCCGACTCCACTCGTGAGAAGGCCGAATGCCTCAATTCTGTGTTTGCTTCAAAATCTTGTGTCCAGAACCCCTCTCTTTCTGTACCCATCCTTCCCAGTCGTACCAAACTGCACCTGGATTCTGTGTCTTTTGCACCTGAAAAGGTGGAGAAGGTTCTTTCAACCCTCGACTCAAGACTCAGCAACTGGACCGAACGGCATCAGCTGACATGTCCTAAAAACCTGCGCTTGCACTTCCTCTTCCTGCGCTTTTCACCCTGTCATTTGTCCTCGGTCATCTTCCGTCTGCTTGGAAATCGGCCAACATCACAGCATCATATAAAAGGGTGCAAAAACGGATCCCCCTTAACTCGAGACCAATTAGCTTATTTCCAATCATCAGCAAGGTCATGGAATCCATCATCACAGCTGTCATAAAATCACTCCTTTTCTCGAACGGCCTCATCTCAGATCATCAATTTGGATTCAGACCTGATCACTCGACCTTGGACATGCTGCTTCGACTCTCCTAATCATGGATGGAGCCCTCAATATCAGACATGAAATCAGGGCCGGCTCTCTGGACATATCTCGAGCTTTTGATACAGTCTGAAATCCCGCCCTGCTCTCCAAGCTTCCATCCACTTTCTCAACAACCCTCTGAAAGAGGTTCAGTCACTAAAACTCTTGGGCCTCGCTCTCAACCATGATCACTCTTGGGCAAGCCACACTTCAAAATTGGCCTCCAAAGCCAGACACCAACTGGGAATCCTCCATGTTGCAAAGTCCTTCCTTAGCACAGCTGAGCTATCCACCTACGAGGCTTTCATCCACAGCTTGATGGAGTACTGCTCTCCCCTTTGGGATAGCTCCCCTGCCTCACATCTTGCTCAGCTTGATGCCGTGGAAACCAAGGCCTTCAAGATCATTGGAACATCTCGTGATGAAGCTGATTCTATGGGCTTATCACTTTGCCATCACAGACAGGTCCGTGGTCTCTCTGTCCCCTTCCGCCTCATTTCTCGACTTGCACCCTCTTCCCTCTCCATGATTTGTACCCCTCAGTTATCTGCAGGACGCAAGCAGTCCACCACCAACCCCTTCCTCGTAAAACTGCCTAAATGCAGAATCACTGCTCACCTCCAGTCATTTATTCCTCTTTCCCCACCTATGAAACCACCTTCTACACTCTCTTCAATCTCATTCTTCCCTCCAGGTCTTCAAAACAGTTGTTTACCACAATCTCGTCATCCCCCATCCAAAATCATGATCTTTTCTACACCCGTTAAACCACCCCTCCATCCCTCCCAAAAATTTGCTCATGTCTCGATATTGTCCATCCTCCACGTTCTCCCTCACTCCTCATCATTACCTGCATCCCTTGTTTGTCCATCTCCATCTACTTTGTCCTTCTGCCCTGCTGTTGATGTTTTCCCTTTTCTCCTGTTCTTCCCTTTGTTGTGTTGTGTTGTGTTCTGATTTTGTTCTCTGTCAGCTCTTCCACAAACCCAGAGCATGTATATTTAATTGTTTGTTTTTTTAACCAACTTCAAATATCCTGGTCACAAACGGCCAAACAGAGGTGAAAACCACAACCTCTGTTCACCTTAGCTGGCGGAGGTAAAACCAAAACGTAAAACTCTGTCATTCATCGATTCAACGTGTTCCTATCCATGAAGTCTCGTTGATATTGTGTAAATATCATCGTTTAATGCTGGAGTGGTTCGCAACCATCGAGCTACGCAATAAAAACATGGATTTTTAAAAGCTTTTCAATCTTACGCTCACTTCGACACACCCCACTCCACCACGTTCTTCATTTCCCTGTCCATGTGACACATAGATGTCACTTACCAAGATAGCAGAGGCTATTATAAGGCTGTGTTAAGGGGCCTTTGGAACCTTGTACCATATTGTATCATTGTCCTCACATCAGGACTGTTTACCATGGATGAGGATTCTGCAAACAATGACTGTGAACCCTTCTTCGAATCCGACGCTGAAGGGGAAAGTACAGACGGTAAGAGAAGCCAAACGAGAGGTTGAATCATTACTGATAATTTTCGGGATTGGACAACCATGCAGTGCACATTCCGACAATAGTCTCATGTCACTTGATGTCACTGCTATTTCAACTGTAGTCTCATGAATGTTTACATACCTGCAGACGGTAGTTGGAGTGAAGATGCAGGTCATCGCTCTGCCGGGCATTTGTACGCTATGTCTTTGCCCGTGTCGGTGCCCGTCTGGAGCTACCGCATGCCTGCACAGCTTCAGGAGCCGGACGTCGAAGAGAGGGTGAGACTTGACAATGGCTGTATTGTTGGCTACATAATGTTCCCTTCCCTCAGATGATTTGGCTCTTCTTGCAAATGTGGGAACCGAGGAGGAAGATATCGGGTGCAGAGAAAACTTTGGAATCAAACATCCCCTTTCCTTTGTAATACTTCGAAGGAGAGGAGGTTTCTTCATCGTTGAAGGCAATCCTATAACGGTCTGTTTAAAAGTAGCAGTGTTCTTGAGTTGATACTCCTGAGGCACTGAGACCCCCTATCTTTGCAACCCTTCCCTTGCAGGCTCCCTGCCCAGACCTGGAGACGATCGCCGCCAGTATGCGTGCACTAACCATGAGTGTCAGCGACGGCACCGAGATGTTCGGTGACTTGCCTCGCCCACGCCTCAACACCGGAGAGCTCGGCATAAAACCAGGCAACACAAAGATCTAATCGAACATGCTACAGCTGGGCCAAGACTATGTCCAACCGTGAACATCATTGTATGTCCGTCTGTCGTGTTTGGCACTCCTTCCTTGGATATTGCCGTGAAAGGAAATTCTTGGCTCGATACCCATTCTCACACTCCTTCAAGCCTTCACTCTACCTGTAGACAAACTGTCCCTTTTTCTAGCGTGTACCCAGCATGCCACCCCTTTTTACCATGTCAGACAGTTTGTTTTCCTCACCTTTGTTTCAACTATGAACGGGTGTCAACACACTTCGTGCTAAAGATCCACACTCACATGCACCATCCTACGTGCCAGCACAATTCCTACTTCTTGCGGTTCTATTCGGACGGGAACACTAATTCTTACGCACACTCGTGACTCCAAAGGTACCACAATCGAGGTGTGCCCGTCCAACTCTGTTTTTTGTATTTATTTACATATGCTGGCAACCCCACCAGGCAACTTTGGTTGGAGCTTGCGACATGTTTTTACAATCTCACCTTCCTCCATCACACCTGCCCTCCCCTACCCTAAGTGATTTGTCTTTTGAACGGTTGCACTGGTTGCTTCTAACCAGGTGGGTAACGGTTGCGGCTTTGGTTATTCGCTCTTTCACCCGATACCTGCCTAGCAAGGAGTTTTACTTGTGTTCTGATAGTTTGCAGGTCACTCGAAATGGCACTTTGTTTGGTGGAAGTCACCTGAAGATTTTAACATTTTGCTCTGATGTCACCTTTAAAGATAACAGTTTAAAAATCCAGGTCCCGCATCAGTGCTTTGCACTTGCCTCCTGTTCTGGGTCCTGCCACCCCCACCCCCACCTCCCCACCTTTCTGGTTTACCCCCAGACATGGCTCTACATTCCAGTGTGACCACTCTCCGAAAGCAGACCATGGCCTGTAAAAACAGGGCGGTCATCGTCATGCTAAGGAGGCCTCCGCCTCGTGGCCGCCGGTTTGGTCTGGGCCGTTCCTTCTATCTGACCCTTCGTGAGCCATTAAACCAAGCAGCTCTTTGTAATGTTTCTGGTGGAATGTCGCTCTTTTTTCCTTTTACTCAAACTTTTGTAGAACAAACGTACTCGAACCGTACCACTACTGCATCCAATTCCACACACATCCTGGTGTTGGCTGGTCGGTTTGTTATTGGCTCACGAGTGGGTCGCAGACGCCGTGACGTGTATTTGCACTAGGTGCGTGGCAGCAAGTTGACCTTTCTGGATCTCTTGAGCAATAATATCCAACTGCAAGTGCCGTCAGTTTTCAGTGAAGAGCGTCTCGCTTCCCGAGCGTATAACCGTCCCATCGAATATTTTCATAAAAGCTTTGGTTCATGAAAGTGCAGCCCGTGGGAGTCGTGATGCCAATCGGTTCTTTGGGGTTTTTTTGTGAAGGGGTCTTGTGGCACCCATGTGTTGCTGCTCCACCTCTCAAGCTTGCAAGTAAGATACACTGGTTAACAAGTAACACTATCAGCACCTGCACAAACTGTTTCCAAGATCAGTGATCCTTGATGCAGTAGTCTGGTTTCTAGGTTTTTTCCCTCGCACGTTCAGTTTGGGTCTCCATCGCTGGTCTTCTTTGGTTCATTGATGGTTATACCACATATACCATTCCAGTGCCAGAGTTAGAGATGCCAGACTTCAAACGTTCTGGTTACATCCGACGCACCCGATTGTTCGAGCTGCTCGATGAACCTGGTGAAGCTATCAGTGTTTTACCGCATGTGCTCTTCACGGTACGATGTGAATGGAAAGTGAAGATTTATTTTTTATTGCACCTGACGGACGATCGCCTCCTACCGGGCGTCATCCCCGCCACGACTTGTCAAACATCTCGTCCGTGTTCCTTCAAAAGTGAAGTTTGAGGCTTAGCGGGAGGCCGTGCTGAGCAAGGAGAGCGTCCGAATGGTCGCTGCACGCTGTAAAGGGCTGCCTCGTTTACATAAAGGTGCCAGCAGTTTTCCTGGAGAAAGTCTTTTGTTGAAAAAAACAATGCAAGAAACTCGATTGGGTTTGGAAGGAAATGAATGGCTGCATTTTTCATTCAACGGTATCGTTTCCTTCCCAGTCACAACCACAGCATTGTTTGCTTGTTTGTTTGCTCTTAGGGTTTGGCGAGTTTGCCAAAATTGGACGATATTGAAAAATTGAATGGAAGCGATTACTGATTGGTGTTTGTAGGTACTGGAAGTGTTTGTTGGTTCTCTTGGTTTGGAAATGTTTGCATTGTGCTTCACTTGTGCGATCATTTTTGCATCGAAAATGTCAAACTGATTTGCACGATGTTTGTAAATGTTTCACCTTTACTGAGAAAAGGCACAAAGCAACATCTTGCTCTCTTCCAGATGTTTTACCTTTCTGTCCGATCCGGCCATTGCCGTACAGGTGTAAAACGTCGAGCAACAACCTGAAGGTTGCGTAGTCCCAAGGTGAACCGCGAGGTGCAAGGGGAGAGTCGTGTCGAGAGCTTTGTGCAGAGTACGCGGCTCGTTTCGTTTGCTATTTTTATGGAGCGAGTCGTTTTGGTCTGGCTCGCTTCATTTGCTGAAGCTACGCTCGAGTAAGTGCTTTCTGTATGGCTTTACCTGCGATTCCGTTCGTTTAAAACCAAACTTGCCCCCTGTACTCTTACTGTGAACTGAGCACTAAAGAGAGTTGTTGTTTTGTGAAAACGAATGTTGAGACGGATGAATAAAGATTTCAAAAGATTCTGCACACCGAATCGTTTTGTCAAGGGCACGTCGTGAAACATTGACTGGACAGTGTGACGTCGGAGGTTCGCCGATCGAGAGCTACGTGGCCTCCGATGCACGTCCGTGTGAATCGTCGTCTCGACGAGACTCCTTCAATTGCCGTCCGTACATTTCTTTATCCGTAGTTTTCAATTGCACTCGTTTCATTCCGGAGTGGTAGATTGTAGTGGACACATGACCACACTACCTCAAGCATACTCGCTAACAGCTCTTCATAACGAGGATATGGAATTAAAAACCTCGTTTGATACGTTGCTGGAATCTCAAAGGAAAATGAAAAAAATATTTAGATAAGGAGTATGTGCTGGTAAAATTACCTGTTGTAAACTTTAATATTTTCAAGTAAACCTGAACATTCCAGTATCAGTAAAGGTCAAACAAAAAACAAACAAAGGTTGAGAAGTTATAATTTAGTACATCTCAAACCTCTTCAGACATTCCACAGTTCCCTTTGGTAAGGTGGCGGTATGGCCGAGAGGTATATGCGCGCGCACACACACACACACACCTACCTCAAAGCTGTCATCCTGGTGATTCATCAGTGTTTGCGGTCCCTCGGATGGACATTAAACAGGCGTCCCATCTGCCAGCATTTGTTGGATGTTAAAAGAGGCCAGCGTACTTCGTGAAGAGTAAGCGAACTTTCACCGGCACCACGAGCAAATTAAATTTCTACCCAAATGTCCAGCGGTGACACCCGAACCCCCAGCCGATGATGCGACGCACAAAAGAAGGTTCCTTTGGTGCTTCTTCGGTGCAGTCGGACCAGTTTCAACTCGGATCGTTCAAATGGAAACGGCCTAAAGTGTAAACAATGGAACAAAGAACACAAGCGATTCAAGACTGTCTTCGTCACATGCAGGTGTAGTTCCTGTTTCCCAGATCATGGTTCAGCCCTTTTAACTCGTTAACCCCCTCGAGGTTAAATAAATTTCTAAAGTATGAACAATGTTTGTAGTTTATCCCCTTACTGACCCATGGATGACATGAAATCATTCTCTCATAATCGACTAAATTGGCAACATTAGTGACAGGTGAGGATGAAAACCTTTTTTTGTAAACTTCCACCCAGATGAGCGAACAAGGTAGAAAAGGAAAACATGCACAAGTTCTCAACAGGTGACCATTCATAACCACTTTAATCGACTTGAAATCCGTTCATAAACAATGCCAAAGATAATTTATTAGCAAGATGTCGATCAGTGAGAAAAATATTGTTCATGCTCAGTTTTTATTGCCTCCTTCCGCCCGATCCGACACCACCACACTGCCATTTGTACACCCACACTCAGCTTGCCATCACCAGATATATTTGAAGGGAAGACCCTGAGCTCAAGTTGGTCCAAATCAGAATATTCACACAATTTTCGGATAAAGATAAAAGAGGCTTTCCATAAATATCTTGAGCTGTGAATGCACACTGCATCCCAAACGTGCGTGGAACGAATGAAACGACGAGCAAAACCAACAGGACCATCCCCGTGAGAAGCGTCCGCACATCGCGATCCAGCTTCAAACATTCAGATCTCGATTATGGAGCAACCTTTGTACAAAAATTGCCCACTCGGCGACATAATGCACATCGCTTGATACAAGACCTCTCGGGCATTTCAGATTTCCTCTTGTACAGAACGCAAAATAAATGTGCAAACATATTACACACGCAAGATAAACACGGGATGGCATGGGATGGGGGACAAGGAGGGAGCGGTAAGAGGGGTACAGGTAGGAAGGCGTAGGCGTTACTATCCTACCGCTTGGCTCGGGCCGGTTACGCGACGCACGCATGGGGACAGCGAGGTGGCATATACTCGTGCCACGTCCATATCACCGTCGACGTCTACCAACGTTTGAAAACCCCAACACCATGCCATTGCCTCTTGCAAGTACTTACACCTAGTATATGCACAGCACAAAGACGTGCAGAGCAAGCACAGAATAAACAATTTCGCACAAGCCTGAGGTGACTGCCATTTTCCCCCGACATACCACAAGAACCGGTATGCCGGGTACACTCCAGGTTCTGGCAGAGGGAAATCAAATGATGGATTGCAGACGTACCGACCGAGCTCAGTTACGTCTCGCTTAACTGCCGACAATGCGCTGCTCACGGGTCCACAACACAAAAGAGGGTCAGGGTGGGGGATGGGGGGAAGGCGATAAAGTGCTCTTTCACTTCAAAATGAAGGGCAAGTTTGGATACGGATGGCTGAGCAAACGCTCGGTTTCAGATGGGAATTCGCCACTTGCCAGAAGAACGACCACGACGGGTCAGTTAGAGGAGAGCAAGTTCGGTGCAAGTGAAACCCCCAGTCAAAATGAGCTTCACACAAACATGGACGCTCAGGTTGATACGACTGGAGAGCAAAGTAGAAAAACCAAGACTTCAGCACAAACAGAAATGCCTGGTTCTCCGCTCGAATGAATCACTTGTGGGACGTGGCACGACAGCTTTGCCGAAACAATCCGATGTGCACAGAATCCAAGCAAATCATCGGTCGAACCAAGGAGGAAGGTGGAAGAAGCTAGTGCAGATTCTGCCTCTGGTGAGAGAACAGATGCTCAAGGTTCAGGTTATCTAGGACACGTGATGAGGCAGAGCGGCAGTTTAACTACGAGCCACCATTTTGTCAGAAAAGTGTGGAAATAACAAACCACAAAGTTAAATGATAAGAGGAGCCTCTGAATGCTTATCTCTGAACGCTCGTGTGGACAAGAACAGACGATAAGTTTCATTAACGTTTTGTCGAGAAGGAGCCAATGTTTTGGGGTTGTGAAGGTTTGATTTAAACAAAAAGCAAAGACGAGACTGGTAAAGCAGAGATGGCACACAGGAACATTTGTTACGACCGCACATCTTTGTGCTAATTGGGATCACACTCTTCTTGGGGAATTTGGAGGAGTTTAAGCTGGGAAGGTGAGGAGAGGAGAATGAGTGGTTAGATGCATGGTGCATGTCTTGGACGCAGCGGTTTCCTACCCCTCTTCTCCCCACCACGAGCACTCACTCCCACCACAAAATAAAAGCAGGCAAGCAGGCGGCTCGACCCAAAACCCGCAAAGCCGAACGTTCTACCAGGCATCCTAGCAACTGGCAAGGCACGAACATGGATTTGGGGTCCGGCTCCCGGCCCGCAGCCATACCCGCACTGCGCCCCAACGTTCCGAGATCTATGAGCAACAACCGCCACTTCCCCCTTGTCCCTGTGGCTCGTCGTCGACAATCTGGACTCCTCGGCGTGCAGTTCCATGTCTCGAAGTGCCGTCCGCACGGGAACTCTCCACCTGCGCCACCTCCAGCATACCTGGGAGTGAATGAGGGGACGGATGCATGAACAAACAAGGGCCTTGATCATCTGTTTCATTTGCCAACGGGTAAGTGGGCATTCGCTACAATGCCAATCGGTGATCCACGAAAAAAACAGGCCGAGCACCGTCGCACACAAAATGTTGTAGCCATCGGATATACACTGCTTGTACCGATACCTCAACTAACTCACTCAAGTTTGTGACTTGCACATACAAACGATACCAATTAAGGCCGTGCACCTGTTCCCATAGCACGGTCCGCACAGCTGTGGAAAACCAAATTTCCAGGAGTTTCCCAGGACAAAAAAAAAAGTTGTTTTCCAGGACATATAATACAAGAGTTTTGTGTAACAAGTGACATTGGAATAACCCACAAGCCTAATAATGAAACCTTCCATTGAATATTTCAGTAATACACATGTTTCCACAGATAAAACATTCTAGCTTAGCATGTTATACCATAGAACCATTCCAAGTGGTACCTTTTGCAGCATTAACCCACCAGCTTCTGTCACATGGATTAAACTGCAATTAATAATTATCCTCATTTTGATTTTTTTTTTAAAAATTGAGGTCAACAAATTACGCTCCATGTACGAGGTGGATTTTCAGACTACAGTAAACCATTGTTCTCCGCAGGCAAGCAGTTACGTTTCCTCTTCCCTATAAACTCACGCGTCGTGAACTGAGGAGGTTTACCGGAATCACCTTACTCGCTGTACAAAACCAGAGCATTCACAACCTGACTACCCCTAATGTTTTCTGCGTGTATCTTTACTTAGAGGATACTGGACTCATCAATGCCATGATGTCTGCCCATGCAGTGATGCTGCACACTCTCACCTCGACCAAGCGTATCCAAAACCACCAATTTCTATATCAGACATCACTTTCCCCAACTATTTTTTTCACTTGGTTCACGACTAGCAACAGTTTTCCTCTTGGGAGTCATGGTTAAAAATCGTGAAGGACAATAATAACCGAAAACAAGAATTTATTACAATTTCATGGAACAAGCCGCGTTGACTCGGAGATTGGTACAGTACAGTACGTGCTGCGCATCTCAGTTGCCACCTGCACCGCAACCTAAAAGTTCCAGGGGTCCTCAAATATTTTTGGTCTGAACGGATAAATGCCAGAGGCCATTAACACATAATTTGGGACAGAAAGAATAGAACATTCGAGGGGATTAACTCAGGAATAATCGAGCAGGTAAATTAGCACCATGCCATCAATACATTGATGGGGGGGTTAGGAAGAACTCTGGGTTAGATCCAGGCTGAGCCCACAAACCATTTCGGTAAATCCCTGGGCGAAGTTAAAATTGGTGATGTGTTCTCTTTTGTGGCAGAATTAATTCCGACTCGTGGGCCTGGCAGATTATTTCCATTTGCACAATCTTCTCGATTCTCCAGGAATGTCAAGGACTGTGCAAACCCTGCACAGAAAAGCCATCAGTCGCAAGGACGCTTGCTTTATATGGCCAAAGCACCATTAATCTAGTGGACATCAGGTTTTGCATTAAGAAAAAGTTTTGTTCAATGCCAAATTTTATGAAATTTAATTTACACAAACATTAGTTGCACTCGGACACACTGTGCAATGCTCGTTTTATCCAGAACAAGTGAACGCAGAATGTATTGTTAACAAGCTAGATGTGAAAAAGAATACGTTGTTTAAAAATGAATATTGATTTCTACAAGGAAGCATCGAAGCGTTTTGAACGCTTACGTTGCAGAGTCCAGCCACTCACGTTTGCACAGGTCCAGGAAGACCTCCTCAATGCCTCGGTCCAGCTTGGCCGATGTGTGGAAGTGCTGAGCACCCACGGACTCCGCGTACCTACCGGGAACATGACCGACGGGACGAGAGTCAGTCTTTGTGGGAAGCGAGTAACCGAAGACGGTTGGCCGGGTGTTATGGGTGGGAATCACTTACTCCTCGGCTTCCTGCACGGACACGTGTCTATCCGCCTCGAGGTCGGTCTTGTTCCCTGCACCGGGCAAAGAAAGCCATCAGCATAACAACTCAAGTGGTTTTGTTCATTTAACATTTCCTTTGACCCACAAACATAACAGAGGACTGGCCATGTGACCAGTCCAATATTTACATAAACAAAATTTACATAAATATTGTCACCATTAATAAATCCAGGCAAAATCTATTGAAAAAAATTTCGATTACAGTGAGTGATACATCGGGTGTGTGCAGGGCGAAACGTGCCTCAGGGAAACGGGACACCTACCTACAATGCACAAACATATTTCATTTCCCAGCATTTTCCTGAGCTCCTTCACCCAGTTTTTCACCTGAGAAGAAAAACGATCTGTTTGAACAGTTCGTCGTCGATGGGAGTTAATGCTCCCATCGAGCGTGAACATGGAAAACAAAGCACTGCGATCGGGTAACGTAATGAGGTACAACAAAAAAAGAAAAGGTTTCATTATCCAGCGATTTTGACCAAAAACGCAGAAATCAAGAAAATGACCAAATGCTAGGATCGCAAAAAATGAAGTGAAAAGATCCTTGAAGCTGAAGCGTGCCAAAATTGTAGCAGTGATAATTGAAGCAACGGAAATGATGAAGAACCTCACGGAGATCTTAAAAAAAACATCCCTGGGAATATTATTGCAAGTGAACTGCAGGTGGAGGTTTTCCGGAGGTCGGGACGATCCGGAAAAGAGCCCTCGGAACAAAACTTGGGGAGAACAACAAAAACTTCACAACTCGGTACACGAATTATGATCCCTTACTGAAACGGACGTGGATACTTTAAGACCTGGGAGGACTCGGTTCCACCTTCTGAAACCCACCAAAGGGGATAACAACCGATGATACAAGCACACACCTTTTGGAAAGAGTCCTCATCCGTGATGTCATAGACCAGGATTGCACCATTTGAATCCCTGTAGTAAATGGGTCCAAGGGCGTGAAACCGCTCTTGTCCTGCCGTGTCCTGCGTAACAATGAATGAACGAATGATATTAATCGTGATAAATAATCGGAAATTACCTGATTTCATGGCTCCAGTCATGTGCAGAGCATTTCTTTGGAGACCTTATGGTACCAGAAACAGCTCTGAGTTTAAGCCACTCCAGGTACTGCAGGGTTTTAGTGCAATCTGGTACAAGGCAGTACGGCATTTCAACACAGTTCCTTAACCACAACCACAACCACAACCACAACTCTCTTAACAAAGACTTGGGATGTATGGACTCGTACTCGGGAACAAATGACTCAGAGACCATTGGTGGATTACACATCAAATAACGTTTCAGCACACAAAGCTCAATTATATCACCGGAGAACACACCTTTGCTGTGCTCTCAACACCGTAGCTCATTATTTGATGCCGTGGAGTCGGAGACCTTGGTGTGAATGAGTAGACCCATCATCCGAAGGACACACTGTGAGGTGGTAATGGTTGAGGACTTGTGAGCCTCTCAAACAACATTATTGGCTCTGTGACCCATCCCTCAACACGACGAGCTCAGACCATAACCCAAATCAATATTTGACGCAAGACATTTCCACTTTTCGTTTTTAATCAGTTTGGAAAAATTTCTAAAAACATGTTTTCAATTTGTCATTGTGGAGTATTTTGTATAGATCGGTAACAAAAATTTTATATTTAACCCATTTTAAATTGAGGATGTAACAACTAAATGTGACAAAAGTCGAGGAGTGTGAATACATATTATACACTAGCGTGGATCGGCTCGCTACGCTCCCCTCTCCACACGTCGTTGCAGAGATTGATAAAACAGATTGGCTGTGTTGGCATGATTTACACCAATCATAATACAAACAGTTCTTCTCCACAAATTTATTTGTAATATTGGTGATATTATATTTATTTGAAATTTATTTGTGATATAAGAAGATCAAAGTGCTCTAAATGGTCAAGGGTTGAAGGGGTCTAAATGGTGTTGATCCTTGAGTGTCTTCAGGGTCTTCAGGGTTCTTGAGGACAACATTCAAACAGGACATGATTAATAGGCATATAGTCTTCAGGCTTCCTGGACGAACTCACTGCCTCAACGTGATATATATATATATATATATATATATATATATATATATATATATATATATATATATATATATATATATATATATATATATATATATATATATATTGTTGCGGATTCGCGCCCGCCGGCGTGCGGACAGCCACGTAACTCGAATCGCGGCACGTCGCCCACCGGACGGACAATCCAGTCGTGACCCTCTCGGACTAACGCCGGGAACCAGTCACGGGTGGACCTTTCGGTCTCACCACGATCGTGCCAATCGGCCCCCGCGTGGGATAGGGTTGCTCGCCAAATTCGACCTACCTAAGTACCCACACGGAGGGTAGACCGGGCGATCGCACCTCGCCGCAGGTCGACTTCGGACACGGGCCACTTTAAGCGACCCGTTCCGTACTATCGGGATAACCGAGCGGTGTTATTCGTCGGCCTCGACGGTTCGATTAATTATAGGGCGTTTTAGCCCACGACCAACCCTTTACGTGAAGCAAGATGGAGATTCAATGAAAGAAAAGACGAAGCGAAGCGGGAAAACAGTTCAACATGAAGCACATTTATTTCGCGATGAACGGAAAGCACACATATACAATTCCACCAAAAGCACATGTAAAAGAAGAAGACAATGCAATATTACACAAAAAGCAAATGCAACAATGCAGATCTAACCGACTACCGGGCACACGGCAACACTTATACAATTTTACTTCACAGACGGCGCCGACAACACATATTCCCAAAGCAAAAGAAAAGAGAACCACCCTCCAGGATGAGGGGGGTAGGCGGGCCTGGGGCCGAGACCGTGTCGGGCCTACCCGTCTGATGATGAGACGCGAAGTGGCGGTGGGGCCTCAACTCCGCAGGCCTCGCGGACAGTGTCTGGTAGGGGGTGGGAAGGGGCCCCCTTTGTCGCACTATCTCAGCGCGGGGGAAAACAGGAGGGGGTTGCTGATGCTCGGGGGAAGGAGGATATCACCCTGTCTCGGGTCCCGCGGCGAGCGTCTCCTCCTCCACCTCGGTCGCGTTGCTGGCCTCTCCCTGTGCAGCTCCCGGCACCGACGCGAGCACCCCCTCGTCCGCCTTCGCCGCCGTCACCTCTCCACAGCTCCGTCCTCTTCACTCTGACTAGTACCACTTCTTTCCAGCTCCACCGACGACTCTCTTGAACTCCGCACACACTCCTCTCAACTTCCAACTGAACTGAACTTGACTGACGAACGCAGCCGTTTTTATAAGCCCCGTGGCTTCGCTCTTTCACCCCCGACCCTCTGCCTCCGACCCTTCACCTCTCTTGCTGGCTCCCCATTGGCCCGAGGAAAAGTGGGCGTGAATGCTTTTTGATCCATGAATTTGCATATAGCGACCGCCCTCCAACGCCCTGGAGGCGGGGCCAAATCGCCCCTCGCTCACCGATTGGACGGAACAAAAGTGGGCGTGAGTCGTTTTTGATCCGTTTTCTGTGGAAAGTCCGTGATGTTTTTGAACACGCTGCTCGGTGCGCGCCCTACACGAGTCCAGCATCGGCGCCCACGAGTGGCGCGAGATGGTGTGGAAGCAATGGTGGCGAGTTGTGACGGTAAAGGTCGTGGCGGTTGTGGTGAAGCGGCGTTGTGGTTGGTGGTTGTTGTTGTGAAGCGGTGTTGTGGTTGGTGGTTGTTGTTGTGAAGCGGCGTTGTGGTTGGTGGTTGTTGTTGTGATGGCTGTTGAGACGTGGTTGGTGGTGGTAATAATGGCGGCTGGTCCAAAATAAAGATAGTAAAAGAAAAACGGCTATCCTGAAGAGTCGCAGCCCGCATGAATGACATTTATTCCCTCTAGACAACGGGTTTGGGCCTAACTACACATATACTTACAGAGATATCTCACCTAAGGGACCTGAATGGTGGTTTGTGAATTTCGTCAACCACAACAATATATATATATATATATATATATATATATATATATATATATATATATATATATATATATATATATATATATATATATATATATATATATATATATATATATATATATATATTGTTGTAGTTCTGGAAACCACATCCCCCCCCCCCAACGCAATGGCATCCATCATACAGTGGTCCCCAGACAGTTATTTCATTAATATACATAAAGATAGTCCCTTCCTTCTTGTCTAATGGGTCAAACAGGACAGTGCGTTTTGTGAATCTCAGAGTTGGGTCTGATTATATATATATATATATATATATATATATATATATATATATATATATATATATATATATATATATATATATATATATATATATATATATATATATATATATATATATATCTGACTTCATTCCTATTCTTTTTCTCTTATTCCTGAGATAAATTCAAGCATACACTACACTACACAATTCAAGCCACCTATAAAAATAGATACACACTACAATTCAAGCATACACTACACTACACAATTCAAGCCACCTATAAAAACCGGGGCCGCACCCTTCGCTGTGAGAATGGGTCCTCGCGAAGGCCAGCAGGCACTGCACTCAGACAGCCACCTGTAGAAACTGCGGCCGTGCCCTTTTCAACCCATTTCTGAGTAAAAAAATTATATCTATCTTCTTTTTCAATCCGAATCTCCATCTAATAATTATATCTATACTCTTTTCAACCCAAACCTACATCTAATAATTATATCCAATCTTTTCCCTCAATTCTTGACACAGATCAGGGCTGGCACCGTGCACACCACCGCTTTTGATAAATGAGCGCATGCTCAATGGCGGCAGACCCACGCGCAGCCCCAGGGTAATTTATTATCATACAAAGAGCAGCACACGAATGGCACACATCTTGTTCTGGTCTGCGCATGGGTTTACCATAGCATCTTACCGTCGGTCTTTGCTGACCACCGCGGCCACGGGTGTCTCCCGTGGATGGTGGCCATCTTCTCGCCTTTCCGCCCGGCGAGGCTGTTACTTGGCAAAGGAGTGCTGCAAGACTCGGGCCGCATGGCTTACGGACAGGCAGCGCATTGACCGGCGCTGACCACTGGTCGCCGGGGCACGGGCCGAAGTTCGGTGCAGGGCGATTCGTGTCACGTTATTCGGAGCGAGATGATTCCGCAGCTTGTAATCAGCCACTTCTGGCCATCACGGCTGTGCCGTGTGCTGGCCAGGGCCCAAACAGAGTGCCCGATTCAGGTGACGACATCGCTTCGGGTCGTCGCCCCGCCCCGCACCACAGGGTCTATAAAAGGATGGTTCGCGCATTCCCCGTCTGCTGGTGGTTTTCAGTCCCTGCTCATCGCTCCTGGTTCCTGTCAGCTCGTCCTGCTCTCTATCTGGGCTGAGATCGACGGTCCGCCCATTCGCCTGCTGAATCCGCCTTCCGTCACCAGCTTGCTGTTGACTCCACCCTTCTTCACCACCTCGTCGCTGGCTCCACCCACTCACCCGATCCTGTCTGCCACCAAGCCACCTCGTTTTGACTCCGCCTTTCTCCACCCACTGGCTTCTGACTCCGCCCAAAGTCCTTCCTTCACACCTGATGGTCACGCCCCATTTTCTGGATCAACGCATAGCTGCACGAAGCGGGAGACAACACGCCAGCTATCAGGGAGGTATCGCCTAGCGGAGCATCCCCCCAAAACGTACTGGTGGCACGGTCGGTCAATCGTACAAGGTATTGAGAGAACGTTAGCCTCATCTCCTCTCCTTTTTCTTCTCCTCAACTCATCTTCATCGGGATTCGTGTGTGTGTGTGTGTGCCTGTACTCATTTAAGAGTGGAGAAGAATTACATCGGGATAACTCTGCTCTGTGTCTGCTTTTGTAATTTGCTTGTATTATTGTAGCACCACCCTTTTCTTCCTATCTCTGCTTACACACAACAATATACTACATTCACTGTGCCACATATCTTTCCTCGCCTGCCTGTTAATAAATTATTAGTAGAAATGTTCCCAGCTCGTTTTTGTCTTTTCTTTCATTGATCCAGCATGCTCCGTATCCTAACCAAGCCGGGACTTTATTCCCAACGATCCGTTCCTTTTAGCCGGTACGTCCTTGGCAGTGTTGCTCGGCTGCATCTGATCCGGAAAGGTGATCCAGTTCGGACAAGGCGTACCGAGGGCGTGGCCCCGGTAATTAGGTCACATGATTAATTCGGTAACCTGGATAACCCATAGACGGAGGATCCTAGATCACGTGGTTGAGTTATTGGCGTTCACGGTTGGTGAGCGACCCGCTGCGTCACGGAGTTATCCATGTGCGACGGCCTGCGATTCCGGGGAGTCTTGTGGGAGCCTGAGAAAGCTTCCCCCCCCCCACCCAGTGGTCTTCTCACCCGACCCCCAATAATATATATATATATATATATATATATATATATATATATATATATATATATATATATATATATATATATATATATATATATATATATATATATATATATATATATATATACACATTACATTATTAAAAACACCTCACCACCACATAAATTAAATACACCAGCACCACATCACCACCATGTTATTAAAAACACAACCACGTAACAAAACACCTCACCACACATCGCTCGAGAGACCGGCTTGTTTTAATTGAGGATAATACGTGAGTTTCCATGTTGTCATGATTGACACCAAGCAGGATTCAAACATTTATTTTCCAAATGTATTTGTAATATTCGTGATAATAGATTTTTATAAGCAATTTAAGTTGAAAGTTTAAGTTTGATAATCCATTTTTATAAGCACATTTAAGTTGAAGGTTTAAGTTTGATAATCTATTTTTATAAGCAATTTAAGTTGAAGGTTTAAGTTTGATAATACATTTTTTAAGCAATTTAAGTTGAAGGTTTAAGTCTGAAAAAAAAACGTTTTTTTTTCCAAAAAATTTCAAAAAGAACACCCTTAGGACACACACACGGGCGAGCTCGGTGCAGCCTGGAAGTTTGATACGATTCCACAAAAGTTTGAGGAAGCAGCTCAGTGACAACACAACACAACACGGGACAGACACTGCACAGATATGTACACTACATGGCCAAAAGTATGTGGACACCCCCTTCTAATTAGTGGATTCGACTATTTCAGCCACACGCATTGCTGACAGGTGTATAAAATCAAGCACACCATGCAATCTCCATAGACAAACATTGGCAGTACAATGGGCCGTACTGAAGAGCTCAATGACTTTCAACGTGGCACCATCATCGGATGCCACCTTTCCAACAAGTCAGTTCATCAAATTTCTGCCCTGCTGGAGCTGCCCCAGTCAACTCTATGTGCTGTTATTGTGAAGTGGAAAGGTCTCGGAGCAACAGCAGCTCAGCCGTGAAGTAGTAAGCCACACAAGCTCACAGGATGGGACCGCCGAGTGCTGAAGTGTGTAGTGCGGAAAAAATCGTCTGTCATCAGTTGCAACACTCACTGCCAAGTTCCAAACTCACTGTGGAAGCAACGTCGGCACGAGCATTGTTCGTCGAGAGTTTCATGAAATGGGTTTCCATGGCCGAGCAGCCGCACACAAGCCGATGATCATCATGTGCAATGCCAAGCATCGGCTGGAGTGGTGTGTGGGCCCGAATGCATAGTGCCAACTGTAAAGTTTTGGGGAGGAGGAATAATATTCTGGGGCTGTTTTCATGGTTTGGGCTAGGCCCCTGAGTTCCAGTCAAGGGAAATCTTAACGCCACAGCATACAATGACATTCTAGATGATTCTGTGCTTCCAACTTTGTGGCGGCAGTTTGGGGAAGGCCCTTTCCCATTTCAGCATGACAATGCCCTCGTGCACAAAGCGAGGTCCATACAGGAATGGTTTGTCAAGATCGGTGTGGAAGAACTTGACTGGACTGCACAGAGCTCTGACCTCAACTCCATCAAACACCTTTGGGATGAATTGGAACGCCGACTGTGAGCCAGACCTAATTGCCCAACATTGGTGCCCGACCTCACTCTAATGCTCTTGTGGCTGAATAGAAGCAAATCCCCGCAGCAATGTTCCAACCTCTTGTGGAAAGCCTTCCCAGAAGAGTGGAGGTTGTTGTCACAGCAAAGGGGGGACCAACTCCAAATAAATAACCATGATTTTGGAATGAGATGCTGGACGAGGTGTCCACATACGTGTGTGTGTGTGTGTGTGTGTGTGTGTGTGTGTGTGTGTGTGTGTGTGTGTGTGTGTGTGTGTGTGTGTGTGTGTGTGTGTGTGTGTGTGTGTGTGTGTGTGTGTGTGTGTGTGCGCTGTAATGGTGGTAAGTTTGTCAGGTTTGTATTCATCAGAACGATGACGACAACTTGATATCCGACAGGATGATGCAGAGGAACTACAATTACCTTTGAGCTCCCTAATCCAGGTTCGCTTCCTGACCTGACGATAAACTGTCGGATTGGTGTTGGCAGGCCGATCATTTCATCACAACGTTCACGGTTCCTTGGAGTGATGTTACAAGCCGGGTGTCCCATCTACGGGCATTAGTTTGTTGATGGACGTAAATATTCCATTACGTGCCCTTATTTTATCCTGTCAAGGATTGTGGAAGACCGAAAAGACTGAACGGATCAGGATGTAACTGATCAAAAGGAACAGTACAGAGGGGGGAGGACACCAAGAACGGGGTTGAGGGACAAAATATGGGGAGACTTGAACAAGGAATAGGTGGGGGGAGAAATGGGGGTACAAAAGGAAGCAAGGGGTGGATAAGAGGGAAACAGAAGAAAACTCTCAGGAGGGAACTGAAAATTTGGAGGGAGGAGGGAAGAAAGGATCATGGTTTTGGATGGGGGGGGTTAACGAAGGTAGAACAGATCATGGTTTTGCATGGGAGGGGGTGGGGGGGAGATTAACGAGGGTAGAAAAGATCATGGTTTTGAATGGGGGTGGGATGATCAGAGATGGTGGTGAACAGCTGTCTTGAAGACCCTGGAGGGAGGAATGAGATTGAAGAGGATGTGCAAGTTGGTTCCACAGGTGGGAGAAAAAAAAATACAGGAATGAATGAATGGAGGTGAGCAGAGATCCTGGACTTTAGGAGATTCACCAGAAGAGGGTTGTTGGTGCAACACATGTGCCCTGCAAAAACCTGAGGGGGAACCGATGGGGAGTGGGGGGGGGGGGGACAAAGCCTAAAAAGAGCAGAGGGTGCAAGACCAAAAAGGAGGCGGTCGTGAAGGATAGGGAAGTTATCTCCAGCACCCTCAACAAATTACTCATTCTTGCCCAAATCACCTTCATTCAAATGTCAGGCCCAGCTTGCCGATTAGAACAACTTGGGACAAAACGTTCCCCGACCAACCAGACAAGAAGGTGAAAATAATTATGGCCATGAAAGGAATGGTGGAGATGGTGGTGGTGGTGGTCATGGTGGTCATGGTGGTCATAGTGATGGCAGTGTTTGTGTTGGTGTTGAGAGCTGGAGAGTTGCAAAATTGGTTTCCAGGAGGAAATGCTCACCCAGATAGCCAGGTTGACACGTTTCCCTCCGATGTTTAGTTTCTTCGTGAGAAAGGAAGCCTGAAGTCGAGAAATAGGGTTCAGAGGCCATGAAGGAAAGGAATGGGACGGTTGCAAGATTATTGGGGGGGTGGGGAGGCGAAAGGACGAGTTGCAAGATGTTTGGGGGTGAACGAAACGAGTTGAGAGATCATTGGGGAGGGGGGAGAGGTGAGGTGAGATCATGGGGGGAGGTGATATCATGGGGGGGTGAGGTGAGATCATGGGGGGGGAGAGGTGAGATCATGGGGGGAGAGGTGAGATCATGGGGGGAGAGGTGAGATCATGGGGGGGAGAGGTGAGATCATGGGGGGGAGAGGTGAGATCATGGGGGAGAGAGGTGAGATCATGGGGGGGGAGAGGTGAGATCATGGGGGGGAGGTGAGATCATGGGGGGGGGTGAGATCATGGGGGGGAAGGTGAGATCATTGGGGGGGAGAAATCATGGGGGGAGGTGAGATCATGGGGGGAGAGGTGAAATCATGGGGGGAAAGGTGATATCATGGGGGGGGGAGAGGTGAGATCATGGGGGGAGAGGTGAGATCATGGGGGGGAGAGGTGAGATCATGGGGGGAGAGGTGAGATCATGGGGGGAGAGGTGAGATCATGGGGGGGAGAGGTGAGATCATGGGGGGAGAGGTGAGATCATGGGGGGAGAGGTGAGATCATGGGGGGGAGAGGTGAGATCATGGGGGGGAGAGGTGAGATCATGGGGGGGAGAGGTGAGATCATGGGGGGAGAGGTGAGATCATGGGGGGAGAGGTGAGATCATGGGGGGAGAGGTGAGATCATGGGGGGGAGAGGTGAGATCATGAGGGGGGAAAGGTGAGATCATGGGGGGGGAAAGGTGAGATCATGAGGGGGAAAGGTGAGATCATGAGGGGGAAAGGTGAGATCATGGGGGAGGGGTGAAATCATGGGGGGAGGTGAGATCATGGGGGAGGTGAGATCATGGGGGGAGAGGTGAGATCATGGGGGGGGGGGGAGAGGTGAGATCATGGGGGGAGAGATCATGGGGGGAGATGAGATCATGGGGGGAAGGTGAGATCATGGGGGGAGAGGTGAGATCATGAGGGGGAGAGGTGAGATCATGAGGGGGAAAGGTGAGATCATGGGGGAGGGGTGAAATCATGGGGGGAGGTGAGATCATGGGGAGGAGGTGAGATGGGGGGGAGAGGTGAGATCATGGGGGGGAGAGGTGAGATCATGGGGGGAGAGGTGAGATCATGGGGGGGAGAGGTGAGATCATGGGGGAGAGGTGAGATCATGGGGGGAGAGGTGAGATCATGGGGGGAGAGGTGAGATCATGGGGGGGAGAGGTGAGATCATGGGGGGAGAGGTGAGATCATGGGGGGGAGAGGTGAGATCATGGGGGGAGAGGTGAGATCATGGGGGGGAGAGGTGAGATCATGGGGGGAGAGGTGAGATCATGGGGGGGGAGAGGTGAGATCATGGGGGGGAGAGGTGAGATCATGGGGGGAGAGGTGAGATCATGGGGGGGAGAGATCATGGGGGGAGATGAGATCATGGGGGGAGGTGAGATCATGGGGGAGGTGAGATCATGGGGGGAGGTGAGATCATGGGGGGAGGTGAGATCATGGGGGGGAGGTGAGATCATGGGGGGAGGTGAGATCATGGGGGAGAGGTGAGATCATGGGGGAGAGGTGAGATCATGGGGGGAGAGGTGAGATCATGGGGGGGAGAGGTGAGATCATGGGGGGAGAGGTGAGATTATTGGGGGGAGAGGTGAGATTATTGGGGGGAGAGGTGAGATTATTGGGGGGGAGAGGTGAGATTATTGGGGGGAGAGGTGAGATCATGGGGGGGAGAGGTGAGATCATGGGGGGGGATGTGAGATCATGGGGGGAGGTGAGATCATGGGGGAGGTGAGATGAGATCATGGGGGGAGGTGAGATCATGGGGGGAGGTGAGATCATGGGGGGAGGTGAGATCATGGGGGAGGTGAGATCATGGGGGTGAGATCATGGGGGGAGGTGAGATCATGGGGGGAGGTGAGATCATGGGGGGGGAGGTGAGATCATGGGGGGGGAGGTGAGATCATGGGGGGAGGTGAGATCATGGGGGGAGGTGAGATCATGGGGGGAGGTGAGATCATGGGGGGGAGGTGAGATCATGGGGGGAGGTGAGATCATGGGGGGAGGTGAGATCATGGGGGGGAGGTGAGATCATGGGGGGAGGTGAGATCATGGGGGGGGAGGTGAGATCATGGGGGGAGGTGAGATCATGGGGGGAGGTGAGATCATGGGGGGAGGTGAGATCATGGGGGGAGGTGAGATCATGGGGGGGAGGTGAGATCATGGGGGGGGGAGGTGAGATCATGGGGGGGAGGTGAGATCATGGGGGGAGGTGAGATCATGGGGGGAGGTGAGATCATGGGGGGAGGTGAGATCATGGGGGGAGGTGAGATCATGGGGGGGAGGTGAGATCATGGGGGGAGGTGAGATCATGGGGGGAGGTGAGATCATGGGGGAGGTGAGATCATGGGGGGGAGGTGAGATCATGGGGGAGGAGGTGAGATCATGGGGGAGGAGGTGAGGTCATGGGGGAGGAGAGGATCATGGGGGAGGAGAGATCATGGGGGGAGAGATCATGGGGGAGAGATCATGGGGGGAGAGATCATGGGGGGAGAGATCATGGGGGGAGAGATCATGGGGGAGATGAGATCATGGGGGGAGATGAGATCATGGGGGGAGATGAGATCATGGGGGGAGATGAGATCATGGGGGGAGATGAGATCATGGGGGGAGATGAGATCATGGGGGGAGATGAGATCATGGGGGGAGATGAGATCATGGGGGGAGATGAGATCATGGGGGGAGGTGAGATCATGGGGGGAGGTGAGATCATGGGGGGGGAGGTGAGATCATGGGGGGAGAGGTGAGATCATGGGGGGAGGTGAGATCATGGGGGGAGGTGAGATCATGGGAGGGGAGGTGAGATCATGGGAGGGGGGGAGAGGTGAGATCATGGGGGGGAGAGGTGAGATCATGGGGGGAGAGGTGAGATCATGGGGGGGAGAGGTGAGATCATGGGGGGGGAGAGGTGAGATCATGGGGGGGAGAGGTGAGATCATGGGGGGAGAGGTGAGATCATGGGGGGAGAGGTGAGATCATGGGGGGAGAGGTGAGATCATGGGGGGGAGAGGTGAGATCATGGGGGGGAGAGGTGAGATCATGGGGGGAGAGGTGAGATCATGGGGGGGAGAGGTGAGATCATGGGGGGAGAGGTGAGATCATGGGGGGGAGAGGTGAGATCATGGGGGGAGAGGTGAGATCATGGGGGGAGAGGTGAGATCATGGGGGGGAGAGGTGAGATCATGGGGGGAGAGGTGAGATCATGGGGGGGAGAGGTGAGATCATGGGGGGGAGAGGTGAGATCATGGGGGGGAGAGGTGAAATCATGGGGGGGGGAGGTGAGATCATGGGGGGGGAGAGGTGAGATCATGGGGGGGGAGAGGTGAGATCATGGGGGGAGAGGTGAGATCATGGGGGGGAGAGGTGAGATCATGGGGGGGAGAGGTGAGATCATGGGGGGGAGAGGTGAGATCATGGGGGGGAGAGGTGAGATCATGGGGGGAGAGGTGAGATCATGGGGGGGAGAGGTGAGATCATGGGGGGAGAGGTGAGATCATGGGGGGGGGAGGTGAGATCATGGGGGGGAGGTGAGATCATGGGGGGGAGGTGAGATCATGGGGGGAGGTGAGATCATGGGGGGAGGTGAGATCATGGGGGGAGGTGAGATCATGGGGGGAGGTGAGATCATGGGGGGGAGGTGAGATCATGGGGGGAGGTGAGATCATGGGGGGGAGGTGAGATCATGGGGGGGAGGTGAGATCATGGGGGGAGGTGAGATCATGGGGGGAGGTGAGATCATGGGGGGGAGGTGAGATCATGGGGGGAGGTGAGATCATGGGGGGGAGGTGAGATCATGGGGGGGAGGTGAGATCATGGGGGGAGGTGAGATCATGGGGGGGAGGTGAGATCATGGGGGGAGGTGAGATCATGGGGGGAGGTGAGATCATGGGGGGAGGTGAGATCATGGGGGGAGGTGAGATCATGGGGGGAGGTGAGATCATGGGGGGAGGTGAGATCATGGGGGAGGTGAGATCATGGGGGAGGAGAGATCATGGGGGAGGAGGTGAGGTCATGGGGGAGGAGAGATCATGGGGGGAGAGATCATGGGGGGAGAGATCATGGGGGGAGAGATCATGGGGGGAGAGATCATGGGGGGAGAGATCATGGGGGAGATGAGATCATGGGGGGAGATGAGATCATGGGGGAGATGAGATCATGGGGGGAGATGAGATCATGGGGGGGAGATGAGATCATGGGGGGAGATGAGATCATGGGGGGAGATGAGATCATGGGGGGAGATGAGATCATGGGGGGGAGATGAGATCATGGGGGGGAGGTGAGATCATGGGGGGAGGTGAGATCATGGGGGGAGGTGAGATCATGGGGGGAGGTGAGATCATGGGGGGAGGTGAGATCATGGGGGGAGGTGAGATCATGGGGGGAGGTGAGATCATGGGGGGAGGTGAGATCATGGGAGGGGAGGTGAGATCATGGGAGGGGAGGTGAGATCATGGGGGGAGATGAGATCATGGGGGAGATGAGATCATGGGGGGAGATGAGATCATGGGGGGGAGGTGAGATCATGGGGGGAGGTGAGATCATGGGGGGGGGAGGTGAGATCATGGGGGGAGGTGAGATCATGGGGGGAGGTGAGATCATGGGAGGGGAGGTGAGATCATGGGAGGGGAGGTGAGATCATGGGAGGGGAGGTGAGATCATGGGAGGGGAGGTGAGATCATGGGAGGGGAGGTGAGATCATGGGGGGGAGGTGAGATCATGGGGGGGAGGTGAGATCATGGGGGGAGGTGAGATCATGGGGGGAGGTGAGATCATGGGGGGAGGTGAGATCATGGGGGAGGAGGTGAGATCATGGGGGAGGAGGTGAGGTCATGGGGGAGGAGAGATCATGGGGGGAGAGATCATGGGGGGAGAGATCATGGGGGGGAGAGATCATGGGGGGAGATGAGATCATGGGGGGAGATGAGATCATGGGGGGAGATGAGATCATGGGGGAGATGAGATCATGGGGGGAGATGAGATCATGGGGGGAGATGAGATCATGGGGGGAGATGAGATCATGGGGGGAGATGAGATCATGGGGGGAGATGAGATCATGGGGGAGGTGAGATCATGGGGGGAGGTGAGATCATGGGGGGGAGGTGAGATCATGGGGGGAGAGGTGAGATCATGGGGGAGGTGAGATCATGGGAGGGGAGGTGAGATCATGGGAGGGGAGGTGAGATCATGGGGGGGAGAGGTGAGATCATGGGGGGGAGAGGTGAGATCATGGGGGGAGAGGTGAGATCATGGGGGGGAGAGGTGAGATCATGGGGGGAGAGGTGAGATCATGGGGGGAGAGGTGAGATCATGGGGGGGAGAGGTGAGATCATGGGGGGGGAGAGGTGAGATCATGGGGGGAGAGGTGAGATCATGGGGGGAGAGGTGAGATCATGGGGGGGAGAGGTGAGATCATGGGGGGGAGAGGTGAGATCATGGGGGGGAGAGGTGAGATCATGGGGGGAGAGGTGAGATCATGGGGGGGAGAGGTGAGATCATGGGGGGGGGAGAGGTGAGATCATGGGGGGAGAGGTGAGATCATGGGGGGGAGAGGTGAGATCATGGGGGGGAGAGGTGAGATCATGGGGGGGAGAGGTGAGATCATGGGGGGAGAGGTGAGATCATGGGGGGGAGAGGTGAGATCATGGGGGGGAGAGGTGAGATCATGGGGGGAGAGGTGAGATCATGGGGGGGAGAGGTGAGATCATGGGGGGAGAGGTGAGATCATGGGGGGAGAGGTGAGATCATGGGGGGGAGAGGTGAGATCATGGGGGGAGAGGTGAGATCATGGGGGGGAGGTGAGATCATGGGGGGGGGAGGTGAGATCATGGGGGGAGGTGAGATCATGGGGGGGAGGTGAGATCATGGGGGGAGGTGAGATCATGGGGGGAGGTGAGATCATGGGGGGAGGTGAGATCATGGGGGGAGGTGAGATCATGGGGGGGAGGTGAGATCATGGGGGGAGGTGAGATCATGGGGGGGAGGTGAGATCATGGGGGGGTGAGATCATGGGGGGAGGTGAGATCATGGGGGGGAGGTGAGATCATGGGGGGAGGTGAGATCATGGGGGGAGGTGAGATCATGGGGGGAGGTGAGATCATGGGGGGAGGTGAGATCATGGGGGGAGGTGAGATCATGGGGGGGAGGTGAGATCATGGGGGGAGGTGAGATCATGGGGGTGAGGTGAGATCATGGGGGGAGGTGAGATCATGGGGGGAGGTGAGATCATGGGGGGAGGTGAGATCATGGGGGGAGGTGAGATCATGGGGGAGGTGAGATCATGGGGGGAGGTGAGATCATGGGGGAGGAGAGATCATGGGGGAGGAGGTGAGGTCATGGGGGAGGAGAGATCATGGGGGGAGAGATCATGGGGGAGAGATCATGGGGGAGAGATCATGGGGGGAGAGATCATGGGGGGAGAGATCATGGGGGGAGATGAGATCATGGGGGGAGATGAGATCATGGGGGGAGATGAGATCATGGGGGGAGATGAGATCATGGGGGGGAGATGAGATCATGGGGGGAGATGAGATCATGGGGGGAGATGAGATCATGGGGGGGAGATGAGATCATGGGGGGAGATGAGATCATGGGGGGAGGTGAGATCATGGGGGGAGGTGAGATCATGGGGGGAGGTGAGATCATGGGGGGAGGTGAGATCATGGGGGGGAGGTGAGATCATGGGGGGAGGTGAGATCATGGGGGGAGGTGAGATCATGGGGGGAGGTGAGATCATGGGAGGGAGGAGGTGAGATCATGGGAGGGGAGGTGAGATCATGGGGGGAGATGAGATCATGGGGGGAGATGAGATCATGGGGGGGAGGTGAGATCATGGGGGGAGGTGAGATCATGGGGGGGAGGTGAGATCATGGGGGAGGTGAGATCATGGGGGAGGTGAGATCATGGGAGGGGAGGTGAGATCATGGGAGGGAGGTGAGATCATGGGAGGGGAGGTGAGATCATGGGAGGGGAGGTGAGATCATGGGAGGGGAGGTGAGATCATGGGGGGGAGAGGTGAGATCATGGGGGGGAGAGGTGAGATCATGGGGGGAGGTGAGATCATGGGAGGGGAGGTGAGATCATGGGAGGGGAGGTGAGATCATGGGGGGGGAGGTGAGATCATGGGGGGAGAGGTGAGATCATGGGGGGGAGAGGTGAGATCATGGGGGGAGAGGTGAGATCATGGGGGGGAGAGGTGAGATCATGGGGGGGAGAGGTGAGATCATGGGGGGAGAGGTGAGATCATGGGGGGGGAGAGGTGAGATCATGGGGGGGGGAGAGGTGAGATCATGGGGGGGGGGAGAGGTGAGATCATGGGGGGAGAGGTGAGATCATGGGGGGGAGAGGTGAGATCATGGGGGGGGAGAGGTGAGATCATGGGGGGGAGAGGTGAGATCATGGGGGGAGAGGTGAGATCATGGGGGGGAGAGGTCAGATCATTGGGGGGGTCATTTCATTGGGGGGAGAGGTCAGATCATTGGGGGGAGAGGTCAGATCATTGGGGGGGAGAGGTGAGATCATTGGGGTGGGGAGAGGTGAAATCATGGGGGGAGAGGTGAAATCATGGGGGGGGAGGTGAGATCATGGGGGGAGAGGTGAGATCATGGGGGGGAGAGGTGAGATCATGGGGGGAGAGGTGAGATCATGGGGGGAGAGGTGAGATCATGGGGGGGAGAGGTGAGATAATGGGGGGGAGAGGTGAGATCATGAGGGGGGAAAGGTGAGATCATGGGGGGGAGAGGTGAGATCATGAGGGGGGAAAGGTGAGATCATGGGGGGAGGTGAGATCATGGGGGGAGGTGAGATCATGGGGGGAGATGAGATCATGGGGGGGAGGTGAGATCATGGGGGGAGATGAGATCATGGGGGGGGAGGTGAGATCATGGGGGGAGGTGAGATCATGGGGGGAGGTGAGATCATGGGGGAGGGGGAGAGATCATGGGGGAGGGGAGAGATCATGGGGGGAGAGATCATGGGGGAGAGATCATGGGGGGAGAGATCATGGGGGGAGATGAGATCATGGGGGGGAAAGGTGAGATCATGGGGGGGAAAGGTGAGATCATGGGGGGGAAAGGTGAGATCATGGGGGGAAAGGTGAGATCATGGGGGGAAAGGTGAGATCATGGGGGGGAAAGGTGAGATCATGGGGGGAGGTGAGATCATGGGGGGAGATGAGATCATGGGGGGGAGGTGAGATCATGGGGGGGAGGTGAGATCATGGGGGGAGGTGAGATCATGGGGGGAGGTGAGATCATGGGGGAGATGAGATCATGGGGGAGGTGAGATCATGGGGGGGAGGTGAGATCATGGGCAGGGGGGGGGGGATCAATGTTCATTTTCTCTTCAAAACACAATTATTATAAGAGATCACATTAACCGACACGTTCGTTTCCAAGGAAACGATCCAGATTATGAACGTGACGACGTGGGCAGAACTAGTGACGTAAAACGACTGGAAGGTCTGTGACGTTTCCACGAACGTGACGTTCAAACCTGCAAGGTGGTGATGTGCCGTTCGTTGAACTTGTTCTCGCAATATCTCAACACCACAGACGTTTTGCCCACGCAGCCCTCACCGAGCAAAACCACCTTGAAAGAAAAAGAACGTCCCGTACCCTGCCCGCCCGCCATGCCCGCTCCACACAGGTAAACCTCTCCCTCTCTCTCACTGTCGTTCACTCTTAATTTATCAAGAGCTGTGAAAGTCCCGCAAGCGTCACTTTCCCTTCCTGTCTTCGCCGAAATGGCGACGCCACGTGATCAGAACGTCAGCGTCGGTGACGTCACTACGCCCCTGCACCACGTGATTCCATCGCCGTCACATTTCCTTCATGTTATCAAACATAACGGCATTTTTATATCCCGAATAATCTCCGTACACCAAGGACAGAAACTGACTGTTTTGGTGTTTTACGTGAACCGAACACCAGACGGTCACAACTCAATGTATAAACACAGTGCACTCTCTTCACCATATTGAAGCCATTAAATCGCCATGTTACTCCTCCAGGAATCATTAGTGGCGCCATGTTACTCCTCCAGGAAATCATTCGGACTTCTCTCACCTCCTGTTCTTTGGAAAGGAACCCAGATTCCCTGTAGATCACGAGATGCCATTACATGGTGTGAAGACAAGTTCATCCAGACCTAGAGGATGGGAACCCTGCAGAACATCAACATTGTCTGCAACAAGCTGTTCGGTTCGCTGTGAAACGACGAACTCGAGTGGACGAACAGCCAGGACGCGTGGGAGTGTTTGTCAGAACACATCCCACGGACCATGAGAAGATACACGATGTCTGGAATTCATCCAAAGGCAGATATTGTGGCCAAAGTTGGGGACAGCAACGTGTATGAGGTGGAAAGTCTGGGAGATGAGAGAACTTGGAAAGCTGGGCATGGGACTGATGGGACTAATGGGACTGATGGGACTGATGGGACTGATGGGAGTGATAGGACTGATGGGACTAATGGGACTGATGGGACTGATGGGACTAATGGGACTGATGGGACTGATGGGAGTGAGATGCTGCATACCAGATAGGTAGTTGGTTTCAGTCTTTCAGACGTAAGGCCTGGAGGTAGCACAACTACAGTTGAGTCAAACCTTAAAGTTAGACAGACTGCTGTTGGTGATGAGGATGATGATGGTCAGTGGGTATGGATGGTAGGACCTTGGAGTGGCGCAGGAGATCCGGTTGAGGATTTACCTGGGGATGATCCGGTAGAGGACTTACTTGGGGATGATCCGGTAGAGTATTTACCTGGGGATGATCCCGTAGAGGATTTACTGGTGGATGATCCGGTAGAGGATTTACCTGGGGATGATCCGGTTGAGCATTTACCTGGGGATGATCCCGTAGAGGATTTATTGGTGGATGATCCGGTAGAGGATTTACCTAGGGATTATCCGCTACAGCATTTACCTGCGGATGATCCCGGAGGGGATTTACCTGGGGATGATCCGGTAGAGGATTTACGTGGGGATGATCCGGTAGAGTATTTACCTGCGGATGATCCGGGAGGGGATTTATCTGAGGAGCTGATAAGGGATGCTGTGGTGGACGACCATAGTGAGGACAATGCCTTGGATACAACGCCGATCAGCATATTAATCCAGGTCACAGGTGCCTATATCTGTTCTTGGTGAAACATGAGGGGCAGAGACGTAGATCCCACAGTGTTAGCTAATATTAGTCACACTCAATTTCTGTTCGTGCGGATGTGAGCAGTCAGGGTTTGTCCTTAATTGTCTAAGTGGTAGATTTAGTGAGAAATGGTGTCAGGGATGACAACATTCAAGCAGGGGAATGTCATGGTTATACGTGGGTAGTCACAGTCCGTTTCCATTCGCGGTTGCAGTAAATATTTTGTCAAAACTGCAACAGCAATTTTTGTCTTTGAACTCTGATAATTGTTTAGTTCTTCATCTGGAAAATAGAGTTCATCATTTTCGTGTAATTAAATGATTTTGTAGTGTTGAAATGTAATTTTGAAGATTTGTTATGGATTTGCATGTCATGTGCTTCCTTTTTGTGGAGACAGCCATTTTGTTAGTAGCAGCTTTATGGGTTTGTGGAGACAGCCATTTTTTAGCAGTGGCCTCGCGGGTTTGTGGAGGCAGCCGTTTCGTTAGAAGCGGCCTCACGGGTTTGTGGAGGCAGCCATTTTGTTAGTAGCGACCTCGCGGGTTTGTGGAGGCAGCCGTTTCGTTAGAAGCGGCCTCACGGGTTTGTGGAGGCAGCCATTTTCTTAGCAGTGGCCTCACAGGTTGTGGAGGTGGCCATTTTGTTTGCAGCTTGCTCACAGGTTGTGGAGGCAGCCATTTTCTTAGCAGTGGCCTCACAGGTTGTGGAGGTGGCCATTTTGTTTGCAGCTTGCTCACAGGTTGTGGAGGTGGCCATTTTGTTTGCAGCTTACTCACAGGTTGTGGAGGCAGCCATTTTCTTAGCAGTGGCCTCACAGGTTGTGGAGGCAGCCATTTTCTTAGCAGTGGCCTCACAGGTTGTGGAGGCAGCCATTTTCTTAGCAATGGCCTCACAGGTTGTGGAGGCGGCCATTTTGTTTGCAGCTTGCTCACAGGTTGTGGAGGCAGCCAGTACCTTGTATGTAGGGTCTGTACCTTGTGTGCATTGTAAAGTGCAAGGTGTGGGGGATGGGAAAGAACAATGAAAATGGAGATTACAGGATGTAAGGGGTAATTTTGGAGCCTGTCACTCAGAAGAAGGATCTTGGGGTGGTCATAGATATGGGAGGTAAGGAGGCAGCACATGTCAGACAGCTATAGGGAGAGCAAATTGGGTTTCAAGTTGTATTCGGAGGGGAATCAATAATTATAAATCAAAAGAGGTGGTGTTAACGTTGTACCGGAATTTGGAGAGGGCCACATCTGGAATATTTTTTGCAGTTTTGGTCTCCACAGTTCCAGAAGGACATAGATACCATAGAGAAGGTTCAGCGTAGGGTTACTAGATTGATTCCGGGCCTAGTTAGACTTAGCTATGAGGATCGGCTGAAGGAAACAGGGTTTGTTTGAGATCATGAGTTGGTTACGAGAATTGAGTATACACGAGAAAGGAGGCGGTTACGAGGAGATATGATGGAGATGATTAAGATAATGAAAGGTATAGATAAGATAAGCGAAGATGAACTATTCAACACCATGGACAGTGATAGGACCAGGGGGCCATAACCTGAGAGTAAATAATGAGAGTTAAGATGGTAGTAAGGTAGGGACCTTTCACTCAGAGAGCACTTAATGCATGGAATGGTCTCCCTGGAAAGGTAGTGGCATCAAGGGGGTGATGTGTGATTGATGTTGTGTGTGGTTTTTTTTTTGGGGGGGGGGTTCGGGGCGGGGGAGGGGGGTTACCCAAGCCCATGACTCGTCCCCTGGAGAGGGGAAAAACAAAAACTACCAAAAAATCCACAAAAAACACTTCATTTAAAATTAAAAAACAAGATTTTGCATTTTTCTTATTTTGATCCGATGTTGATAAATTGTTGTGGTGATGGTGCATCACAGGCATGATGGGCCGAATGGTCTCCTGCACCTCCTGGAATGTCTCCTGGACTTTAGTTTAATTTCAGCGGACTTTAGTTTAACTCTCGTGGACTTTAGTTTAACTCCAGTGGACTTTAGTTTAACTCCAGTGGACTTTAGTTTAAGTCTCGTGGACTTTAGTTTAACTTCAGTGGACTTTAGTTTAACTGCAGTGGACTTTAGTTTAACTCTCGTGGACTTTAGTTTAACTGCAGTGGACTTTAGTTTAACTCTCGTGGATTTCAGTTTAACTCCAGTGAACTTTAGTTTAACTCTCATGGACTTTAGTTTAACTCCAGTGGACTTTAGTTTTAACCCCAGTGAAATTTAGTTTTAACTCCAGTGGACTTTAGTTTTAACTCCAGTGAAGTTTAGTTTTAACCCCAGTGGACTTTAGTTTAACTCCAGTAGACTTTAGTTTTAACCCCAGTGAAGTTTAGTTTTAACTCCAGTGGACTTTAATTTAACTCCAGTGGACTTTAGTTTTAACCCCAGTGGACTTTAGTTTTAACTTAAGTGAAGTTTAGTTTTAACCCCAGTGGACTTTAGTTTTAACTCCAGTGTAGTTTAGTTTTAACTCCAGTGGACTTTAGTTTTAACCTCAGTGAAGTTTAGTTTTAATTCCAGTGGACTTTAGTTTTAACCCCAGTGAAGTTTAGTTTTAATTCCAGGAGACTTTAGTTTTAACTCCAATGGACTTTTAGTTTTAACCCCAGTGAAGTTTAGTTTTAACTCCAGTGAAGTTTAGTTTTAACTCCAGTGAAGTTTAGTTTAACCGTAGTGAAACTCAAGTCTGTGAGTCATTTCCACGATGGTGTAAATCGAGAGCTGCCAGGCAGAGAAGCGTTGTCACACGCGAGGGGGAGGTCCGAGAGCCTGATAGTAGTGTGGGGTAACATGATTGGTTAGAAACAAGATTTTTAAAAACCTCAACTGCATTACTCCCATTGGTTGGACAAGTAAATGGAACAAAGTTCATGATGTAAAAGAACTAACAAGTTGTCATCGATGAAAAGTTTGTTCGTCCGAGTTCTCTCACTACTGTTCCTTTTGTCCTGTTGCATCCTGATCCGTTTAGTATTCCAGCTCTTCCATGAGCCTTGACTCTGTTAACAAAAAAAAGTCATAGGTTGGCAGCCATTGTACAGGCTTCATGGGCTGAATGATCTCTTTCTGTGTGGAAGATGCTTGGAAGGGAAGTCCTCAATTATATATTGTGAACCGTGGTAACTGTCCGTGCGTTCGTCTGTCTCCCGTTTACGGCGGCCGCTTCTTGTTCTGCGTTTAAAAAGCTCAACGTTCACTTTGTAAATGACGGGAGAACAGACATGAGTAATGTCGATTCCAAATTTTATTTTACAACCAGGATATTTTACCCTCTTATGAGACAAATCCAAACTCCTCCACCCGATGTTTCACCACCATTTTGCGAAAATTAACTGAAACCTTTCCCATCACTCAGGACCGATACTCTTTCTGGTATGTACATAAACGAGAGGGTTAACCTCTCTCGTTACCAACACCACCGAAGGTGAAACAGGTTATGTTTTCACCCCTTTCTGTCTGTTTGTTTGTTGCAAAATCGAAAATTTTTCAGGTATGTTTGGTCATCGATTTTGTTATTCTGTCTGTCTGTCTGTCTGTCTGTCTGTCTCCTGCAGGTCACAATTTTAAACCGATCTCAACGAAACTTCAGCACATGGTGGAGTTTGTCAAAAGGAAGAAGCCTGTTGTTTTTGAGGTCAAAAGGTCAACATAGGCCAAAGATCAACAACTTTGGTGAGATTTGTAAAATCCTCAACTTTCATCCGATTGGCTTGAAATTTGAAGAGGATTTATATTTCAGGTCATTGAATTAAACCAGTCAATAATTTTTGAGGTCAACATGGACAAAAGGGTCAACAAATGCCAAAGGTCAACAACTTACGTGAGATTTCGAAAATGCTCAATTTTCATCCGATTGACTTGAAATTTGAAGAGGATTTATATTTCAGGTCACGGAATGAAACCAGTCAATCATTTTTGAGGTCAAATTTGTTTTATGGATTTTGCAAGTTTCATGCTCAGCACGACGTCTCGTTTGTTTGTCGGTTTGTTTGTTTGTGTGCAGGATGTCTCATAAAAGTTGTGCACGTATCTGGATGAAATTTTGCGGACGGGTGAGGCGTTTGACAAGGTCAAACTGATTCGATTTTGGTGACGATCCGAATCCGGATCTGGATATGAAAATTATTTAATTTTTTCAGTGATTCTTCAGTGATCACAATGTCACCATAGTAACACACGTCACACACGTCACGCACGTCACACACAGACAACCCCCTTCCATGTCCCGACGCGTGCGTGACGTCATCAGACTTCGACATATCACGTGGCGAAAACACTTTGATGTTGTTCAAGGTAAAATGGAATGTCGAGCGCGGACTGAACGTGGTGAAGATTAATAATGTTGGAACAACAACAACAACAACACGAGAACGTGAGGGACGTCCACGTCACACGGCATGAACAATCTGTGGGAACAATGTTATTCCGTCATTGTAATCATCTCGTCTTCTCATGAATCGCGTCAAAAATACTTCTACCGCTATTATATAATAATAATAACAACAATCATTTCGAACAACGACAACAGCGGCATAAAAAAAAAGATAGAAATGTGACGTCACCGGAAATCACGTGGGGGGACGGAGCGATGGCGTCAACTCGACAGGAAAACAAAGTCAGTGTGGTTTATATCTGAGATCGCTCGGGTCTCGCCCCGTACCCCGGTCCCTTTCACCTTCACGTCTCTCATCATTCTCGTTCCACTCTTTACTGTCTCCACTTTCTCTCGACCATCCCTGTCCGTTTCCACCCTCAACTGATTCACATCACCAACCACCCCGCGGTCACCGTCCCCAACCACCCCGCGGTCACCGTCCCCAACCACCCCGCGGTCACCGTCCCCAACCACCCCGCGGTCACCGTCCCCAACCACCCCGCGGTCACCGTCCCCAACCACCCTGCCGTCCCCATCCCCAACCACCCCGCGGTCATGGTCCCCAACCACCCCGCCATCCCCAACCTCCCCGCGGTCACCGTCCCCAACCTCCCCGCGGTCACCGTCCCCAACCACCCCGCGGTCACCATCCCCAACCACCCTGCCGTCACCTTCCCCAACCTCCCCGCCGTCACCGTCCCCAACCACCCCGCGGTCACCGTCCCCAACCTCCCCGCCGTCACCGTCCCCAACCACCCCGCCGTCACCTTCCCCAACCTCCCCGCCGTCACCGTCCCCAACCTCTCCGCCGTCACCGTCCCCAAACTCCCCGCCGTCACCGTCCCCAACCTCCCCGCCGTCACCTTCCCCAACCACCCCGCCGTCACCTTCCCCAACCACCCCGCCGTCACCTTCCCCAACCACCCCGCCGTCACCATCCCCAACCACCCCGCCGTCACCTTCCCCAACCACCCCGCCGTCACCTTCCCCAACCACCCCGCCGTCACCTTCCCCAACCACCCCGCCGTCACCTTCCCCAACCACCCCGCCGTCACCGTCCCCAACCACCCCGCGGTCACCGTCCCCAACCACCCGCGGTCACCGTCCCCAACCACCCCGCGGTCACCTTCCCCAACCACCCCGCGGTCACCGTCCCCAACCACCCCGCGGTCACCGTCCCCAACCACCCCGCGGTCACCTTCCCCAACCTCTCCGCCGTCACCGTCCCCAAACTCCCCGCCGTCACCGTCCCCAACCACCCCGAGGTCACCGTCCCCAACCACCCCGAGGTCACCGTCCCCAACCACCCCGCGGTCACCGTCCCCAACCACCCCGCGGTCACCGTCCCCAACCACCCCGCGGTCACCGTCCCCAACCACCCCGCGGTCACCGTCCCCAACCACCCCGCGGTCACCGTCCCCAACCACCCCGCGGTCACCGTCCCCAACCACCCCGCGGTCACCGTCCCCAACCACCCCGAGGTCACAGTCCCCAACCACCCCGCCGTCACCTTCCCCAACCTCCCCGCGGTCACCGTCCCCAACCACCCCGCCGTCACCTTCCCCAACCTCCCCGCCGTCACCTTCCCCAACCTCCCCGCCGTCACCTTCCCCAACCTCCCCGCCGTCACCGTCCCCAACCTCTCCGCCGTCACCGTCCCCAAACTCCCCGCCGTCACCGTCCCCAACCTCCCCGCCGTCACCTTCCCCAACCACCCCGCCGTCACCTTCCCCAACCTCCCCGCGGTCACCGTCCCCAACCACCCCGCGGTCACCGTCTCCCCAACCACCCCGCGGTCACCGTCCCCAACCACCCCGCGGTCACCGTCCCCAACCACCCCGCGGTCACCTTCCCCAACCTCTCCGCCGTCACCGTCCCCAAACTCCCCGCCGTCACCGTCCCCAACCACCCCGAAGTCACCGTCCCCAACCACCCCGAGGTCACCGTCCCCAACCACCTCGCTGTCACCGTCCCCAACCACCCCGCGGTCACCGTCCCCAACCACCCCGCGGTCACCGTCCCCAACCACCCCGCGGTCACCGTCCCCAACCACCCCGAGGTCACCGTCCCCAACCACCCCGAGGTCACCGTCCCCAACCACCCCGAGGTCACAGTCCCCAACCACCCCGCGGCCACCGCCCCCACCACCCTGCCATCCCCATCCCCAACCACCCCGCGGTCATCGTCCCCAACCACCCCGCCATCCCCAACCTCCCCGCGGTCACCGTCCCCAACCACCCTGCGGTCGCCGTCCCCAACCACGCTGCGGTCGCCGTCCCCAACCACGCTGCGGTCGCCGGCCCCAACCACCCCGCTGTCATCGTCCCCAACCACCCCGCCGTCCCCATCCCCAACCACCCCGCGGTCATCGTCCCCAACCACCCCGCCATCCCCAACCTCCCCGCGGTCACCGTCCCCAACCACCCCGCGGTCATCGTCCCCAACCACCTCGCGGTTACTGTCCCCAACCACCTCGCGGTTACCATCCCCAACCTCCCCGCCATCACCTTTCCCAACCTCTCCGCCATCACCTTCCCACCCCACCATCACCGTCCCCAACCTCCCCACCATCACCGTCCCCAACCTCCCCACCGTCACCGTCCACAACCTTCCCATGGTCACCTTCCCCAACCACCCCGCCGTCACCTTCCCCAACCACCCCGCGTTCATCGTCCCCAATCACCCCGCGTTCATCGTCCCCAATCACCCCGCGGTCATCGTCCCCAACCACCTCGCGGTCACCGTCCCCAACCACCCCGCCGTCACCTTCCCCAACCTCCCCGCCGTCACCTTCCCCAACCTCCCCGCCGTCACCGTCGTCACCTTCCCCAACCTCCCCGCCGTCACCGTCCCCAACCACCCCGCGGTCACCGTCCCCAACCACCCCGAGGTCACCGTCCCCAACCACCCCACGGCCACCGTCCCCAACCACCCCGCGGTCACCGTCCCCAACCACCCCGAGGTCACCGTCCCCAACCACCCCGAGGTCACCGTCCCCAACCACCCCGAGGTCACCGTCCCCAACCACCCCGAGGTCACCGTCCCCAACCACCCCGAGGTCACAGTCCCCAACCACCCCGCGGCCACCGTCCCCAACCACCCTGCCATCCCCATCCCCAACCACCCCGCGGTCATCGTCCCCAACCACCTCGCCATCCCCAACCACCCCGCGGTCACCGTCCCCAACCACCCCGCGGTCGCCGTCCCCAACCACCCTGCGGTCGCCGTCCCCAACCACCCTGCGGTCGCTGTCCCCAACCACCCTGCGGTCGCTGTCCCCAACCACCCTGCGGTCGCCGTCCCCAACCACCCTGCGGTCGCCTTCCCCAACCACCCCGCTGTCATCGTCCCCAACCACCCCGCCGTCCCCAACCTCCCCGCGGTCATCTTCCCCAACCACCTCGCGGTTACTGTCCCCAACCACCTCGCGGTTACCGTCCCCAACCACCCCGCCGTCACCATCCCCAACCTCCCCGCCATCACCTTTCCCAACCTTTCCGCCATCACCTTCCCCAACCTCTCCGCCATCACCTTCCCACCCCACCATCACCGTCCCCAACCTCCCCACCATCACCGTCCACAACCTTCCCACGGTCACCTTCCCCAACCACCCCGCCGTCACCGTCCCCAACCACCCCGCGGTCACCGTCCCCAACCACCCCGCGGTCACCGTCCCCAACCACCCGGCGGTCACCGTCCCCAACCACCCCGCGGTCATCGTCCCCAATCACCCCACGGTTACCGTCCCCAACCACCCCGCCGTCACCTTCCCCAACCTCCTCGCCGTCACCTTCCCCAACCTCCCCGCCATCACTGTCCCCAACCTCCCCGCCATTCTTATCATCCTCCGGCACTGTCTTCCTCTCCTGGCATCGTGTCCCCCCCCCACCCCACCCCTTACCGGTATCTTCTTTGACGGTCCCTAATTATGTTATTATTTATAAAATGATGATTATTTAATTTGTACCATTTTCACACATTGAGGATCTCCACATATAGACTCACTTAAACAGTGGCCACAGTGCTGGTGTGGCTGAACCACTTGTTTACCTCGTTTACCTGTGCCACATCAATCTCTGACATGGGTGACGGGGAAGGTGATGAGAGGTCATTTAATCTCCCATCAAGGTCGTACATTGTGTTTGCAGACAAATCGTTGTTCACTGATGGATTTGTCTATCTGCAGCTGAACAACGGCTCCAGATGTGGATTATACAAAAGGAGGACGAGTGCGATCCGCTGGATTGTATCACTCATGGCTAAACCAGATGCCCACTTATACAAGAGCCCTATTAGAATTCAAGGAGATTGTGATCTACTGTCTGGGTTCGACCCCTACACCCCCAGAGGAATACATTTAAACATCTCGATCGAGATTCACGAATCATGAGGCTCGTGTGTTGGAGTATAACATTGACACGTGTGGCATCCCCTTAACAACCTCTGTGATCATTCTTGCCATCTGACGCTGTACCCGTTCCAATAGATCAATGGCTTTTCTATGGTATGGATTCCATGCTGGACCTCCGTAATTGAGCAGGGGGCTCACCAGAGACTCGTTCATTGTTTTTCTCATTTGTAGATCATCCTGCTCGAGCTGCTCGAGTGTCCACACGGTCGGCAGGTTTGAACGTCTTGTGTGTCCTCATTACCTGTCCTCACCGCCCGCCCAAATCCTTTTCCTCCTTGGTGGTCTTCTTTTGGTGTTCACCGTTGAGGTGACTTCCTGCGAGACTGTTATGGAATGTCATGAATCTCCTCGCACGAGGCAGTCGTTCAATCACTAATTCGAGCATTCGGCGAGTCTTGTCACGTCGACATCTTCCTTGGCTGGCAGAGATGGTGAGACTCTTCACGTGATCGGTGAATGTTAGCATGCTCGAGACTATACTCATTAATATCGTTAACAGGTATTGGGGAAAGCGTTGATCCTCATCCGCTTCCTAATGACAGACGGGCTACCATGTTGAATACTCACCATTTAGGCAGACGTGTTGTGGTCCACTCGTCCATCAATGAGCCGGGTGAGCCATGTTTCCATCCATCTCAGTATCTACCCCTGGATTCCATGTGGCAAGATCTTCAATTGAAGGCGTTTAATAAGCACTTTATCGAACGTCCTCCGGAAGTCAAGCTCGAACATATTGGCATATGGTAAACCCACGAGTGGTAAACAATGAAGAAAAGTGATTGTTCTGTCATTCCCATTCCATCGTTTATGATTTGGTGTTCGTGATTGTTCACAGTTGGTGTATGAGAGAGATGGCGTATTTGTTCACACATGCATGAAACGCTCAAATGAGCAGGATGCGCTCATTCCTGGGGTGCTGCGCCTCATTGACAAGGTAAATGTATTGCACACCTCCACCTGTGCACACATTGTGCTGCCAAAATACCTGCTGTTATATTTCACTCGGAGGAGCACAAGGCACTTTTGGGTTTTTGTTTTTTTTTCCAAAATGGATGATTGTGCCGAGTTTGGAGTAATGATCGAACAATGACGTACAGAGGTTGAGGGGCCATTTATTTATTATCTGCATATTGTCGCGTGTATGGCCCCACACCACAACCACCAAAAGCACAAGCAAGGCGGTTTGCCGATACATGCTAGAGCTAAACCTCCACAGAATAACTGAGCGGTCTGTCTACTCACGAACTGATAGTGAGTGCAACGTCGTCCCATACTTCGGCATGACATGATATTACGCCAGCGCCCAAACGAGGACAAACACAATTTAATCCGTCCATGCATTTGACCATGCTCTGTGCAGAGCATCGGTGTTGCCGAAGCAGTCTCCTGGGCTATTAGGCACAATCCTGGATGGATCATCACTCCGACGCAGGATACTCATTTGGCTCGATCATCCCAGCTAGCTGGTACTCGTTTTGCCGACCTCACCTGGTATTAACTCAACAGTCAAGCGGGATTTTAACTCAAGACCCAAGGATCCCAAGCCTGCCACCCTAACCATTAAGCCAACACCAGGCATATGTGAATACATTGCCAAGCACAGTAGCATGAAGTGACTCATCCTTCAGGTCTTGGCCATGTCAATTTGATTGATCTCTGCTTGTTTGGTTTTTCACGATCCTTGAGATGAGTCTATATATATATATATATATATATATATATATATATATATATATATATATATATATATATATATATATATATATATATATATATATATATGTATGTGTTTTGTATACATTGTCGATGCTCGTATGAGAGCGAACATACAACGCAAAGCAAGGGGGGCATGAGATGAGGGGTGGGAGTGGGAAGGACAAAACAGTGGGGAACAGAGACATGAGGAGATCTGTGGAAGGGAGAGGGATGGGGGCAGAGAACATGGGGTATACAAGATGGACATTGCAGGGACTTTCAGGAAGGAAAGCAGGAGGTGGGTGAAGGACCTTTGAAGGAGGTGGGTTTGGGGTGGACTTAAGGCGGTAGAAAAGATCGAGGATTTGGATGGGGGACGATAAGAAGTGGTGGTGAACAGCTGTTTTGAAAGCCTGGAGGGAAGAATGGGATTGAACAGAGTGAGGGAATTTATTCCAAAGGTGGGGAAAAAGGAGGAATGAAAGAGTGAAGGTGAGCAGTGATTCGTGATTTTGGTAGTTTTACCAGAAGGGGGTTGTTGGCGGATCTTGAGCACCCTGCAGAAATATGGTGGGGACAAATCGCAGACAGAGCGGGGGGGGGGGGTGGCGAGACTGGAGAGATGGTAGAAGATAGAAAGACCACCGACCTGCCTACGGTGAGAGAGTGAGAGGCCCAAAGATTCAGCCTTATCGCGGGGGATGCCAATGATCCGAAATGCCTTGGTTTCCACAGTGTGAAGCCGAGAAAGGTGGGAGGCAGGAGCACCAGCTCAGAGGAGAGAGCAGTACTCCATCAGACTGCGGACGATAGCTTTGTAAGTAGTCAGGAGCTCAGGTGGGCCGAGGAAGGACTTTGCACAACGGAGGATTCCCAGTCAGCGACTGGCTTTGGAGGGCAGTTTGGAAATGTGGCTTTCCCAGGAAAGATCATTGCAGATAGTGAGACCCAGAAGCTTGAAAGAAAGGACTTCTTCCAGAGGATTGTTGAGAAAGTGTATGGGGATTTTTCCAAACGGTCCTTTCGGAGAGACATAGTGAGAGTGTGAGATTTGTCCGGATTGAAAGACATGTTCCATGTGTTGGACCAGTTTGTGATTTTACCCAGATCTGCAGTGAGCGAAGAAGCTGCTGCTTGCCGGTCTGAGGGATGACAGATGATACGGTAGTGGGTGGAGTCATCAGCAAAGTGATGAAGAGGATTTTCCCGAGAGTCGGAGAGATCATTGATGAAAACCAGAAAAAGAACAAGGCCCAGAACGCTGCCTTGAGGAACTCCAGCCTGTGTTGGACCAGTTTGTGATTTTACCCAGATCTGCAGTGAGCGAAGAAGCTGCTGCTTGTCGGTCTGAGGGATGACAGATGATACGGCAGTGGGTGGAGTCATCAGCAAAGTGATGAAGAGGATTTTCCTGAGAGTCGGAGAGATCATTGATGAAAACCAGAAAAAGAACAAGGCCCAGAACGCTGCCTTGAGGAACTCCAGCCTGGACAGAAAGAGGGGATGAAAGAACACCATTGAGGGCCACACATTAGCTGTGACAGGAGAGGAAGTCTGCGAGCCATGAGTGGAGATGGCTTTGGATACGATAGGAAAATGGGTTTCCATAGGAAAAAAAGAAAAGAAAAAAAAACCGCTCCATATAGAGGGATGTTTCAGGAAAAAAAATGGCTGTCCATTCAAATGTGTACACAATGATACGCTTATAAACGACTCTCGGGTGAAATCAGAAGAATCTAAAAGTCGTACCTTTTATTCTCGAGCGTTTTCTGAACTGCTCAGATTTCAAAAGATGTGGAATACATCGCTAAAGTACCACAACAAGAGATTGCTAAATCGCCAATTTGTACTTCTTCTTTTTCTTCTTCCTCCCTCCTCAAAAGAATGTTAAAATGTAGCCCAGCCTAACTCAATAACTGCTGAAGCCATGATGGTGATTCCAATGCAAGGAAGTTACTTTGTTTCTGGGCTAGTGCACACAACCAAAAAAAAAAAAAATATATATATATATATATATATATATATATATATATAAAAAACATTAATCCTTTTATTATGAAAATAAATTGAATGTAACTGAGGACTCAGCCAAGCCAGGGCATGATCATGGGAGTGCGTAAAAATGGATGGTGGACAGAACCATTTCGAAAGTGATAATATCCAACCCATACCCCAAATCAACTGAAACGAGTATTAAAACAATTTATTAGCAGATGTATTTAATCCATACCAAAATATATAAAACATTAAGCATTTTATTACTTTAAAAAATTGTGGAAACAAAAAAAACATTTAAAAAACATAAAGGGATGAAATCTCAAAAAAAATAAATCAAACGATGTGGGAATGACACCACATTATGATGTCACATTACAACACCACAATCTTCTTATGGATTACCATCACGACATCTTTTGACATTTTCCTTTTGTTGTGAGATTGTGATGGATAAAGAAGAAGAATAACAACAATGAAGAATGACACCACATTATAATGCCGCACTGGCTTGGGATCTGTCGCTCAATCCCATGAGTTTGAGCCCCGTTGGCTGCTGAATTAACACTAGGTGGTGTTGACTCGGCCTGTCATCCATCCAAGGTCGGCAAAATGAGTACCAGTGTACTGGTAAGAGAGGGCACAGCATCAGCGGCATCGTCACGTCCCAACAAAATGGTAGCTACCCGGCAGCCAAGCTGTCATACACAAGAAGAAGAATAAGAAGAGACGATGCCACAGTGCGACACCACGATCCTCTTCTGGTTTACCATCACGATATCTTTTGACGTTCCATCACAATCCCATGAAAAAAGTAAAATGTCAAATAAACCAATGTCACCCGCAGGGTGACCCGTATCTTGCCAAAAGGTGACCACGTGTGACTTCTTTCAAGTCACACTGAGGCGAACAGAGCTGCTATCCACCAGGAGTGACTCCTTGAGGAATATCTGCCTACGAGAGATTCCGATGAGAATCGTTCTACAGAGTAACCATGAAAAATATGCTTTTGCCTCATAACGTCACCAAATGACGTCATAATGTCTCAAGCTTGACATACCTAGAAAGCACTCATCGAGGTGTTCAATTTGAGGTACTACACGATATGGTCCCTAAAACTTGAAAATTTGACCTTGGGGTCAAATATGTTTGACCTGAGGCGCCAACCATGAAGATCAAGGCCAATCGCCACCAAAAATTAATCAGCTGAGCGCCAGACCATGAACGATATTCCCATGAAGTTTGAAGACGATCCGATCAAAATTACTCAAAAAATAAGGGTTTCGTCGACTCCCCTGATTTGCGACAAAGTGACCTTGACCTTTGACCTTGACCTTCAAAATTTTTATGCGCTGAAAGGGACCTCTATAGGCCTCTGATATGCGAAGTTACAAAAATTTCCAATGATAACTGTGCTCTGCAGAGTGATTTATACATGATTACAAACAAACAAACAAAAAAAACACATGAAGGTCAAGACCAATCGCCACCAAAAATTAATCAGCTGAGCGCCAGACCATGAACTATATTCCCATGAAGTTTGAAGACGATCCGATCAAAATTACTCAAAAAATAAGGGTTTTGTCGACTCCCCTGATTTGCGACAAAGTGACCTTGACCTTTGACCTTGACCTTCAAAATTTTGTGCACTGAAAGGGACCTCTATAGGCCTCTGATATGCGAAGGTACAAAAATTTCCAATGATAACTGTGCTCTGCAGAATTTTTTATATGTGATTACAGACAAACAAACAAACAAACAAACAAAAAAAAACATACAAGCTGACTAACATATCTTGCAAAAACTTTGTTTTAGCAAGATAACAATGTTACATTTATATAGACATTTCAGGGATATGTTCACAAACATTAATCTTTATAAACAACTGTGTGTGATTGGTGGAAAAAAATGGCACGGTGATTTAGAAAATCTGTCATTAAGGCAAACGGTTCAGAAATCATGCATTATCAAATATATTTTGCTTTGAAACTCACAAAGGGAAACATTTAACCTTTGTAGAGCAAATCCGATAACCAAATGCTTTAGAAACAAGTCCGAGGACAAAGGAAAACCTGGTAGAACCTCCATAAGATACGGGATGAAACTTTGCCACCACGACACCCGCAACAGGCATGGCATGTCCACACACCCGCGGAGAGTCCGTACAGATCCAAATCTACCCAAATGTACCACGTCCGTGTGTGCTGTATACGTACCTCTACCTGATAGTAACTGTCGACTGCACATCCCGATCAGGACACAAACTGTACTGTACAGTTCCGTAAGTAGTTTCAGCACTCCAACGGAACACCTGGCTTGGCAAACGATTACCAATTGCCCTCGATCCAACTGTGCACCCGGAAACGCCCGTGCAATGTCCGAATTGGACAAATCGACACTTTTTTTTTTCGGAGTTGGAACTGCTGATACTTTCATATCTGGAATTTACATTTTGTAATTCTGGTTAATTTAAGAGATTCCCTCGGTTATTCATGCTCAAATGAAATAAAGCCACAAACTCTGGCGTCTCCAGGTGTTTATAGGCATTGTAATGTACCCAGCGATTCGTAGCTCTGATGAACGGGAATTCGATAATATTGTTGAGGAAAGTGAAAACAACAACTTTATCGTGAAGAAATCATTGTGGCCTGCTCCAAGTCAAGGCATGGTTGAGCAGGCCAAAAAAAAACATGACGGCTTCAGACCCCAGCGAGGCTACCCTGGAAATGCCTTTCGACCCCAGACAGCGAGGTGGCCGAGGATCGCGTGATGAAGGATATAATGAAATAAGGCCGTTAATTATCTTCAAAAGGAGTGTTTTAATTCACCCAAACAACCAATTTTCACTCTCGCACTTCCTTGGAGTTTTCTTGGTATGCATGCAAAGTTTCAGGCCGTTTGGTTTTGGAGGTTTCATGGTTTTGGAGTTATGGAGGAGACACACAGACACAGACACAGACACACTGGCAAACACACATTGCCTTTTTTATTAGTATAAATGAGTTTATTGCTTTCACTACCAGAAACTCCCTCCCCTCACTGTTTCTTGGGACAGGGAACTGATTCTTTACTGGATTGGAGTCCGGTGGATGAGGATGGAGACACTGTGCAGATGCTCTGTGCTAAAAAGGTACATGTTACTGTGCAGCTCCCACCATTGTGCACCCTCTCTGTAGTTTGGCTGAACTCACTTCTTCTACCTCCCACCCCTCCTCAGGACTCCAACTCGGTCGTGGAACTACAGAAAGCGTGCCCGCCATGTCCTGTTGAGGTGCACGATCCTGGGTTTGAGCCCGACTGGGCCGTGGTTAATAGTGTGAGACGCAAGAGGATAGCTGGGGATGGTGTGTGATTCCTTCACAACACGTTAAACGCTCTTTAAAACTCTTGCATTTCCCCCTCGTTGCCTTCTCACCACCCTCTACACCCATGTCTCCCGCTTCTTACCTCTTTCTTTTTCATCCCAGCTATCCTGGTCATCTGTTCAGAGGTGAACAGAATCTATTTCTTCCCCCACCCCCTTCTTGCTATCCCCAGCCTTCTTCTTCCTTTCTCCTGCTCTCACGAGCTCCATCCATCTGGGCCTCTGCCATCAGCTCTCCCAATGACTCTTCCTGCTTTCAGCCTCGTGCTCCTTTCCTCCAATTCACTCTTTGATCCTTTGTTAGCCTATGCCGGTTTGACTCGTGTTGAGAAGAACGTGTCTTTTTCTCGATCTTTTTATCTCAGAGCCGTTGGCCACAGATCCACCTCAAAGCCGACGAAGCAAGTGGTCATTTTGCTTCAGCTTGTCAGACCTGAAATCCATCCGCAAGAACAAACCAGGGCTGGGGTGGTCTTATCTCATCTTCATCATCCGTGACGGCACCTCCTTTCCTGCTCTCCACTTCCACCACGGAGGCTCTCGGGCTCTGCTCACCGCACTCCGACGCTATGTCGCGCTTACCAGGTGGGCGTTATTCTCTCCTTGAGAGGGCGGCGGTGCTTATTTATTTATTTATTTATTCCATTTTTTGCAGTGACCTCTCTGATAATCGTGGAGCTTTTGTTTGGTTGAGAATTTCGCACGTCTGATTATCTTTCCATCGTCGGTCATTCTAGTCTGACATCAACGACAATATGTTTGGTTGTGCAAATGTCGTGTTTGCCAAAGTACGCACAACACAACGATGAGTCATAGCCAAAAGGAGTTGCAATTTAAAGCTTATTTTGCCTTGCTTATGATTTGATTAAGGCAGCAGAAACATGCGTCCGTGACATATGTTAAAACGTTGCCCCTGAAGGTGGTGGTTTGGTGGAGCGAGATCCGTCTGTCTCTCGATGTCCTCGACACAAGACTCGACCCCTTTACCCAACATACCGTTTAACTGAACTCGTTCCGTACCACCGCTGCTTCAACATGTTTATCGCCATGTCTGTGCCCTTCAGCTCCCTTACAGACCCTCGACTCTTCCTGGTTCAGTGTCACGATACGGCGGCGCTCTCACAATCCATGGATGAACTGAAGCTTTTCAACGACACCTCTTCACACTTTGTTTCGGTCGGTCGCTAAGATCCTTTCCTCTCTCCTATTACTATCCCAAAATCCGAACATTGATACTCGAGGAGAACCCCGGACTAGGAGGCCGTGCCGCTGTTCGTGTGGTTCGGTTCTGAGTAAGTATCGATTGGATCCTGAAACGTATTTTTATTTCGTTCTCGTCCCCAATGGCAGAAATTTATCCGGGACCCTTACACTACTACAATGGGCGGTTTTTCACGGGTAACCACGTTCTTCCGCGATACGCTGGGCCCTCCTGCCGAGATCCCACGGCGCCGCCCGGCCGCAGAGGTCGCCGATCCCCTGCACGAAGCCATCCCGGGGATAAACATCAGCGAAGAGCAAGAGCCGGGATTTGAACTCATTACTTGCGTAAGCAGCGACTGACCTGTGGGCCGACACACAAGGCCCGTATGGCCATGTTTATGAGCATTCGTTCAAACAACACATGCATTGAACATGTAAGACTCGAGGTAATTACACAGACTTACCAGAGAGACATTGGCCTATTCGGTACGGCGATTGTAAACAACTGGCTAAATATACTATTTGATTGACTGCAGACGGAGCTCGGCCCACGGCCGACTGTTACACGGGGTGACCCTCTGTCCCAAGAAGAATGGGAAGGCTACATGGACAGTGCTGGCCAGCTACAGCGGATCGATGAGCTCAAGGCCGACATTCATAGAGGGGTGAGTGCTTGGGATGGAATCTTCTTCCTTGTTGACATTCTCGTCCCATCTCTCTATCGTTGCTTTGGAGCTATCGGTGAGACGGAAAGAGGAGCAGCAGGCTCGTTAGGTGGGAAATTGCAATTGGAGACTTGAACCCATGACCTTGGAGATAAAGTATTTGCAAGCAAATTCTATATCCTCTTCTATTTTACAGGGTCTGTCAAATTCACTGCGGAAGGACGCTTGGAAGTTTCTGTTGGGATACTTCCCTTGGGACAGCACTCTTGAAGAGCGGCGCACGGTGATCAAGAAGAAGGCGTGAGTACGATTCTGAAAATCGCGACTTGCTTTGTATTCAAGCACCGAGCACCCGGCCCTGCACATGCTGTCGTACACATGTCCTCACGTCTTCTATCTCAAATTCCCCTCCAGTGATGAGTATTTTCGTATGAAGTTGCAGTGGAAGTCAGTAAGCGAGCAACAAGAAAAGCGCAACTCGCACCTGCGTGATTGCCGAAGCCTCATTGGTATGACTGGGGGTTTCACGCACATTTCTGCAACTGGGGTAGAGGGGTTTCACCTGCATTGCTACGACTGAGGGGAGGGAGGGGGGTTCCATGTGCATTGTTTCGATGGAGGGGGCTCTCTGGTATTCTTACGACTGTTGGGAGGGTGGGGTTTCTGTGTCATTTCTGGAAAGGAGCACAGCACCCCCTCCCCCCCCCCGCACCCCTCTCACTCATGTATTACTGCCACCTTGTTTGGTGATGAAAGGGTAGTGATTTGTTTCCCCTTTCTTGCAGAAAAGGATGTGAATCGCACCGACCGAACTAATAAATTCTACGAGGGAGTGAACAACCCAGGACTGAGCCTTCTCCACGACATTCTCATGACCTATTGCATGTACGACTTTGACTTGGGTGAGTTTCTTTCGCAATGCAACGACGATCCTGCACCAGCAACCACGGGACTCGGTTGGGGATCGTTTTGATGTGTTTGTCGGGATCGTTACTGACATGAGACAAAGCAACGGTAATCTAATGGCTGACGGCTGCTGGAAGGCCTCGTGCTGGGCATTTCAAAACCTCCACCATGGAGCTCAGTGCCGTAAATCGATGATGGTTTGTAAGGTGATGATCTGTAAGAACTGAGATTGGCCCTCAATTCCATGTGACCATGCACAGGTTACGTGCAGGGAATGAGCGACCTACTCTCACCAGTCTTGTACGTCCAGGAGAGCGAGGTCGATGCGTTCTGGTGTTTCGTGGGATTCATGGAGCTCGTGGTTAGTATGAATGGCTCCTTTCACGTCAAAAAGGGCAGATCGTTCATTTTTATTTTGTGTTAGATTGAATGTTTGACCGATTTGTTGGTTCGAGGGTTTTTGGGTATTCCTGCACAACAAAGGGGGGAATTTAGCCAATCAGGGGCTTTGCTTGTGGTAACGGGCACATTGCACTTTCTAATTGGTATGTGAGATTTGTTTGACTGCTGTCCCAAACACGTCCTAATGCTAAATGTCAATAAATAATGGAAGCATTCATCCTCACAAGCTAGTTGAGGCAAGACAGCCGGCTTAACGAATTGTCCATGGGATGGGGTGCTGCTTGTTGTCACACCCATCGCTGGCAGGGCGTGAGTGGGATTTTGGAGATGCATCTGACTCCACCTGTTGCAGTTGGAATCTGACTCTTAATGGATCAGGAAAGCCAGATCCCTACATCGAGCGATTCTGCCCGTTTAATCCGTGCCGTCCACTTGTGCTTGCAGAGGACTAACTTTGAGGAGAACCAGCAAGGCATGAAGCAGCAGCTTGAGCAACTGAGTACACTGCTGCACCTGCTCGACCCTGCGTTCTGTGATTACCTCGGTGAGTATTCCTCTCACAGACAGAATTGTTTTTAATATGGTGATACAAAAGGTTCACACACCAAGGAGTGCACAGTGTGTGATGAGGATATCTCGGCCGAAACAAAAATGCATGCTCTCATCTGAGATTATGTGTACGTGTGCAAGAATCACAGGCGCGAGCCTCGTTAAAACGGTCGGCTTATTCAGCTGCTCCAGGCCGGATCATGGGTCGATTCACTGCGATAGCGTACCGGTGGGGAAAGCGAGCCAGTCGACGTGCTGTGCTCGTTTTACCAGCCGAGCGGAGCTGATGAGGCGTGTCACACGGTCGGGTTTGTGGGCCGATCGCCTGCATCCAATTATTCCTTCGACGGATGTTCCAATAATTGCAACAACGATCATGACCACTCAAATTGATCTCGAGACCAACTTGTATTGGTTCATTAATGATGGTACACGGGGGATAGGAATACAACGAAGCAAAGCACAACAATCAACATGAAAAAAAAGCAATGAGAGATTCATACCTACCGTCCCATCGAAATGCTTCTGCATGGAATAATGGTGAAGATGGAAACAAAATAATGTCTGAAATACATTTTCTACCGGTCATGCTATAAATACCGCCTTGGGCACGTCTGGAGGTAGGAGAGGGAGAGGAGAGGAGAGATGGATCTGACTTGCAATGTCAGATACTTACAAACACCGGGGGGGGGGGGGGCACGAACATTTGTGGCTTCATTTCATTTCTGCAAATGCCATAACCTTTACAATCTCATAATCTCAGCTGAATTTCAAAATTTATACTTCCTTATTGACTTCAGCAGTGGTAACGACTGTGGAAAAAAAAAGTATTCATTTGTCCAATTCTGACAGTGCCTGACATTCCAGGTGTCTCCGGGTGCATGGTGTTTATGTGACCGATGGGCCATCACTAATCACTTGCCAGGCCAGCCGTTCCTTATCGATCATTTCGTTGGAGTGCTTGCTTGAGTGCTTAATCCACTTGGCGAGCGCTCTACAACATTCGCACTGTCACTGGATATACCGATCGACTTGAACAAAGATCAGGTCCACTCGGCTGCATTTGGTCTCGTGTTGTCATGATGTGCGTCGCACGGTGGCTGGCTCGCTGAAAATATGCAACTTTATTTTACACCACGTTTCCTCTTTTTACACGACCTACTTTCATTATACATCCCATCACTTCGGCATAGATAGATGCATATAAAACTAGAAGGGCACTCGGCAGAGCGGATACCTCCGCCACGTCATACCTGATCCACGAGAACATATCGGACCCGATACGTGTTTGAAATATCATGCTATACAGTACTATAGCGTTTTTGGCCCGATCTCTCAATGGTGAAGAATCACTTGAAAATTAAATAATTCTCATATCCAGATCCAGATTCGGATCTTCTCCAAAATCGAATCAGTTCGTGCTGTCAAATCCTGAACATAACCTCCGCCACCGAAGGTGCTGGAGGTAAAACGTCAACGTGTCATTTTTGAAAGTTTCTTCAACCGTTTTGTTGGAGTGGTTCAGTGGTTCAGCCACTCGGGCGAGCGCTCTTCAAGCTTCGATGGTAATACCGTGGCACGGTTCTCCATGGGGACATTTCCGGAGTTAGGAAGGCAAAATAAATTGGATGGTTGCAATTGGTAAAAAATGTTTTCATTTGTTACGAAGCAATGAATCGCCACATCACGGCTGGATAGCTGCTCACTTTAAGCTGTCTAGCCTGGGTTCGAATCCTGACCCAGCTATAAACTGTCATACCGGTGCTTCACACACAGGGTGATTCATGAATGTGTGTGCCGTCCCTCGGATGGACGTTCAACTGGATATCACATCTGCGAGAACCCCTCCCCTCACCCTCCCCCTCTCTCTCTCCTCCACCCCTCTCCATCTCTCTCCCACCCCTCCTCCTCACTCTGCTCCCCCAAACCCCTCGAGTCCCCAACTACTCTCACTCTGTTCAGCATTTCCAGTTTGGTTTTGAATTTAAAACTGCTTCCCCATAATGTAGCATGTACGAATCAGATTTGGAGTGAGCCGACTGGAGGGGTACATTTGCGAGCATGCAGGCAGGTCTTTTCTAGGGAGATAGCATGGGTTTTAAATGCTCCTGCCTGGTTTTATATTGAACACGGTGGTTTAAAATAAAATCTTGCTGTTTGGGCGTGTTTTTATTGCCCTTCCCTTCCCTTCCCCTCAGGCTGCCTTCCCTTCTCATGCTGCCTTCCCTTCCACTCACGCAGCCTTCCCTTCCACTCATGCTGCCTTGCCTTCCCCTCAGGCTGCCTTCCCTTCTCATGCTGCCTTCCCTTCCACTCACGCAGCCTTCCCTTCCACTCATGCTGCCTTGCCTTCCCCTCACGCCGCCTTGCCTTCCCCTTGCGCCGCCTTGCCTTCCCCACGCGCCGCCTTGCCTTCCCCTCGCCCCTCCTTGCCTTCCCCTCGACCCTCCTTGCCTTCCCCTCGCGCCGCCTTGCCTTCCCCTCGCGCCGCCTTGCCTTCCCCTCGCGCCGCCTTGCCTTCCCCTCGCGCCGCCTTGCCTTCCCCTCGCGCCGCCTTGCCTTCCCCTCGCGCCGCCTTGCCTTCCCCTCGCGCCGCCTTGCCTTCCCCTCGCGCCGCCTTGCCTTCCCCTCGCGCCGCCTTGCCTTCCCCTCATACTCACGCCTTGCCTTCCCCTCGCGCCGCCTTGCCTTCCCCTCGCGCCGCCTTGCCTTCCCCTCGCGCCGCCTTGCCTTCCTCGCGCCGCCTTTATTCCCCTCACGCCGCCTTGCCTTCCTCGCCCCTCCTTGCCTTCCCTCACTCACTTGCCTTCCCCTCGCGCCGCCTTGCCTTCGCCTCGCGCCGCCTTGCCTTCCCCTCGCGCCGCGTTGCCTTCGCCTCGCGCCGCCTTGCCTTCCCCTCGCGCCGCCTTGCCTTCCCTCGCGCCGCCTTGCCTTCCTCGCCTTCCTCGCCGCCTTGCCTTCCCCTCGCGCTCGCCTTGCTTCCCTCGCGCCGCCTTGCCTTCCCCTCGCGCCGCCGCTTCTCCTTGCTTTCCCCTCGCGCGCCTTCCCCTCGCGCCGCCTTGCCTTCCCTCGCGCCGCCTTGCCTTTCCCTCCCCCTCCCTCACACTTACCTCCTCCCAAACCCCGCCCCTCCCAACTTCCCCTTCCTCTCTCTCACCTCCCCCCAAATTCCCAGACTGTATAGTGACATTTGGTGAAACATCGCTCTCCTCACCCCACCCCCTTCCTCGTCCTTCCTAACTCCCCCACCCTTGTTCTCCCACCCCTGTTTCCCACTCCCTCCTCTCTCTCTATGACTACCCTCCATCCTCTCCTCCCTCCCCTATCCCTCCTCCCTTCTCTGTCACTCCCTTCCTTCTTTCTCCTCCCCCTCCCCTTAATATACCCATCAGCGAATTGATGGGTTGTATTTGCTCATATCTATCTATAATTCCAGCTGTGTGTGTGTGTGTGTGTGTGTGTGTGTGTGTGTGTGTGTGTGTGTGTGTGTGTGTGTGTGTGTGTGTGTGTGTGTGTGTGTGTGTGTGTGTGTGTGTGTCTGTGACCGCTGTTTCTCGACAACTACTGGTCCGATGTAATTGAAACTTGCCAGGTATATTGCTGGGGACCTGAGTATGTGCCTTTTCAAGGTTTAATATTAACCAGACAAGTGGTTCCCAAGTTATGGCCATTTATTTACCAAACCAATAACAGGACATGTTGCTGCGTAGGCGTGGCCAATGAGAAAAGGGCGCCATTTAGTTACCAATGACAGGACACGTTGCTGCGTAGGCGTGGCCGATGGGGAAGAGATCCTCAGCCGCGTTCCCCATTACGGGTTACAACGTACGGACTTCCGGATAGTGATAACTTACTGTATTCTAATAATTTCTCGATTTCTTATACGCAATTATAGATAAACACAATGCCCCAATCCAGTCGTCCTTTACGAGAGCGAAGGAACAGCCTGTGTGGTTGTTGTTTCTGGCACGCAGTTTGAAAATTATTTTTATTTTTTTTGCACGTACGGACACGTACTAGTACCTATAAAAGGAAAACAATCTCTTTGTGTGTGTTCTATGCATGGCCCTATCTTTCAACTTACAAACTCCAAACTCAGGAGACAAATACAACTTTGTGTGGAAGGTAACATAGGCTACGTGGCCGCGGCCTCATGCAGGGATGTCGGGGGCGGGGAGGGGGTGTAAATTCTCAATGTAAATGTGTACCATGTAGCGCCCACCTGGTGGTGGGCGCAGAGGATATTACAATTTCCAAATTTCCTTTGGCTACAAAGTGTTACTTCAGCGCATTTCTCCTCCTGCGCAGCACCTGTAAATCTTCCAATATATTCATACAGCTGCTGCACATGCATCGAGGGTGCTGTGCCACTCTCTTTATGCTTCACTAAAAAGCTGAGACATCCTCATTTGAACATCTCGTATTCAAGTTCCTATCCATTGAAACTGTAACGATTCTTGATACACAGGTGCTTTACTCTCTCGGGCCCAGGCCATAACGAGGAAATTCTCAACGACCAAATGATGCCACCTATTATGTGCCCATATCCTCTTTTTTTTGTCTTTTTTTACACCTTTGTCTGACTGACTCTCTCTGTCTGTCTCTCTGTCTCTGTCTCTCTCTGTCTCTCTCTGTCTCTCTGTCTCTGTCTCGTCTGCAGAAGCGCACGACTCTGGCAATCTGTACTTCTGCTTTCGCTGGCTTATCATCCACTTCAAGCGGGAGTTTTGCTTCCCAGACATTCTGCGCATGTGGGAGGTAAATCATTATTTATTATTATTTTTATTATTGCGAAAACACCTGCTCTTTGCATGAGTGAACGGGGAGAGTACAGTGGGTGGGGATGGGGGATGCGTGGGGAGTTTGCAGGGGTGGAGGGAGTAGCGGGGGGGGGGCAGGAAGAGGCATAACTTTAAGTTGTCCATCCCAACTTACTAGAACATTCCCATGTACAACCACCAAGTTGATTCATTTTGTCCCCTAAAAAAATAAATCTTCCACGTATGTTTCAACGCATTCTCCCCACATTTATGATGGCTATCATTTTCATTTAACAATAACAGGTAATTGTCGTATTTTAGAATGATATGTACAGCTTACGGGAGTTTCCATGTTTTGTTTTTTTTGTTTTAATTTTTTTTTATTTTTTGGGGATAACATCCCCTTTCCAGGTTAGTCTGTCTCACAGTGCAGGAGTACAGTCGCTGGTGTGATGATTCACCCACTTTTGATAACTATAATAGCATTTGGTAAAGCACATACCTCCGCCGGGCTGAGAAGTTTGTTTTAAATTCCACTGATAAGCCGGATATGCATCTGAACCTTAACCAAAATCGAATCGGCTTCTTCTTGCCAACCAACCCACTCGTCGACATCGTTTTCTCGCAACCGTCCACAGCATTTTGAGATATCGTGCTATGTATCGTTTTTGGCCCGATCTCTCAACGGTGTAGAATGACTTGAAGGATTAAAAAATTCTCTCGTCCAGATCTTCACCAAAATCGAATCGATTGGTCCTTGACACGCACCCACCCTGTGCACCAATAATCATCTGAATCCTTCCATAACGTGTTGAGATGGCTTGCTCACAGCCAGACAGACAAACAGGGGTGAAAACATAACCTCCGTCCAACTTCAGTGATGGAGGCAATTACCCACTTTAACATAAAAGTTAAAATGTAAGTTGGAGGTCGCCATCCCAACTTAGTGAAACGTTTCCAGCACACCGAGCGTACACCAACCACATTTCAACTCATGTTGGCCAGTGGTTTAGGAGTGCATAAAATGCAGGATCATCAGGAGGAACCCGAATAAGAAAAGAGCAAAGATGGAGTCAGCAGGAGAAACCTGGAAAGGATTTGGGTTTCAGCCGCTGCTCCTCGACCCTAAAACCCATCCAGGTACAGCCAAGTGAGCATTGCAGAAAAATTTCTGGAAGGATTCACTTCTCTGAGATGGATAGATAAAGAAAGAGAAATGAGGAGTAGAAGATAAAAGAAAAAAAAAAGGAGCAATAATTTGAATGAACAAAGAGAATTGTGAAAAAAATAAAAAAGAAGTGTGAGAGGAACAAAGAACAAAGATTTTGGGAAGAACACAGACAAATATATTTGAGCAGTTACTGCCCAGAGTCAAACGCAGCTGAAATCCAACTGAGGGCAATCTCAGTTTCTTCCACAAAGCTCGGAACAAGTTTGTGTCTACGCTCAGGAGAGCCAGGAAACAACGTCTTTCTAATCTCAAGTCTGAACTCTCAAACCTGTCTCCCTCCTCCAAATCCTGGTGGCGTGTGGTTAAGTCTGTTTCTGGTGTATGTTCCCCCTCCATCTCCTCCCTTACCTCAAATGGCCACACAGCTGACACTGCACGTGAAAAGGCTGAGTGCCGAAACTCTGTGTTTGCTTCTAAATCTTGTGTCCAAAACTCATCACTTTCTGTACCCACTGTACCCAGTCGCACCCGACTGTCTCTGGACTCTGTGTCCTTTTCTCCCGACAAGGTGGAGAGCTTGCTGTCAAACCTCGACTCAGATTCTGCAACCGGTCCAGATGGCATCAGCCCACGTGTCCTAAAAACCTGCTCCTCTGCTCTTGCTCACCCTCTCTCTCTGTTCGATTCACCCTCTCATTTACTCAAGGTCATCCGCCATCAGCTTGGAAATCAGCAAACATTGCCGCCCTGCATAAAAAGGTGCAAAAACAGATCCCTGCAACTACAGACCAATCGGCCTTCTCCCAATCATCAGCAAGGTTATGGAATCTATTATCGCTTCAGACATCAAATCCTTCCTCTTCTCCAATGGCTTGATTTCCGATAATCAATTTGGATTCAGATCAGGTCACTCTACCCTGGATATGCTGCTTCTGCTCTCCCAACAATGGATGGAGGTCCTCAATGCTGGACATGAAATAAGAGCAATATCCCGAGACGTATCACGTGCTTTTGACACGCTCTGGCACCTTGCCCTGCTCACCAAACTCTTCCGATGGTATCCAAGGCAATCTCCACTCTCAGCTCGCAGACTTCCTCTCCAGTTGCAGCCAACGTGTGGCCCTAAATGGAGTGCTCTCATCCCCTTTTCCTATCCAGGCTGGAGATCCTCAAGGCAGTGTTCTGGCCGTGTGCTTTTTCTAATCTTCATCAATGATCACCCTGACTGAAAAATCCTCTTAATATTTTTGCTGATGACTCCACCCTCTGCCGTACCATGTCTCTTCTCTCAGATCGGCAGGCAGCAGCCTCCTCACACTCTGCAGACCTGGATAGAATCACAAGCTGGTCAAACAGTTGGAACATGTCTTTCAATCCTGAAAAATCTCACACTCTCACTATGTCTCTCTGAGAAGACCGTCTGGAACCACCACCCCCCTCAACCCCCCCATCCCAGCCCCCATCTCCTTTTTCAACAATCCTCTTGAAGAAGTTCTGTATCTCAAGCTTTTGGGCCTTAGTATCTGCCATAATCTTTTCTGGGAAAGCCACATTTCCAAACTGGCCTCCAAAGCCAGTCACCGACTGGGCATCTTCTGTTGTGCAAAGTCCTTCCTTGGCACACCTCAGCTCATAACCACATACAAAGCTTTCATCTGCAGCCTGATGGAGTACTGCTCTCCCCTTAGGCTAGTGCTCCTGCGTCTCATCTTTCTCGGCTTCATGCTGTGGAAACCGAGGCTTTTAGGATCATTAGTATCTCCCACGATGAAGCTGAGTCTGGGTCTTTCACTCTCTCACCGCAGGAAGGTCAGTGGACTTTGTCTTCCACCAACTCCTCTCCAGCCTTGAACCCCCTGCTCTGTCAGTGCTGTCCCCCTAATATTTCTGCAGGGTGCTCAAGGTCTGTCAGCAACCCCCTACTGGTGAGACTGCCAAAATCAAGAATCCCTGCTCACCTTCACTCTTTCCTTCCTCTTTTTTTTTTTCTCACCTTTGGAACAAACTTCCACACTCGCTTCATTCCCACTCTTCCCTCCAGGTCTTTATAACAGCAGCTGTTCACCACCATCATAGCTTTGCCCAGCCAAACTTTGATCTTTTACACCCCCGTTAATCCACCCCAAACCCACCTCCTTCAAATTCCGTTTTCCTTTCTGCAAGTCCCTGTAGTGTCCATCTTGTGTACCCCACCCCGTCCCTCTCCCTTCCACAGATCTCCTGACATGTCTGTTCCTTAATGTTGTTGTGCTTCCCTCTCTCATCCCCTCTTGTCTTCTGCTCCTGCTCCTTCCTGTTCCCTTTCAGGTTAGGCCAGATTAGATCTGTGATTTGCTGCAGGTACCATGTAAACCTGTACTAACCTGTTCCATGGTCGGGTTGTTGGCGACTAAACCGTCTCCCTGACCAGGTTCCATGGTGAGGAGGGTGTTTGGATATGGACACCCAGCAGGATGAAGAACAAAACCTGTCAAAGGGCGGAGGAATTTCTTGTAAGCCAACGGCCATCCATATCTAGTGCCCAACTGTGTCTTCGGACGTCGTCCTGCAGTTGGGTTACTTTTTTTTTAGGGGTTGGTGGCAGGATTTGCACTCACCAACATAAAACCCTTCACTCTGCAAAACACAAGAAAAACGCAAAGAAAATTGAAAACCCACTCCATCGGAGATCCTCCTTTGCAGCTGCCCTCCGCAGGATAGCTCACCGGATTACGGGATTGGGGCAAAGCCTTTGGGACCCCCACTCTATGATGATGGGAAGAAAACCATGGCGTAACCTTCCCGGGGTCAGATTTCAGTAGTGTGTGTGTCGAGGTGGTGCTGAGGTGTCGTCCACCAGACGGCATTCTCCTTGGGTTAACCTGAGGCAGTCCCTTCGGGAGAGAGGATGATCACCTGTCTGTTTTCATCTGAGCTTAAATGTTTGAACATTGGAATTGCAGCACTCTCTGAGGTTTGGAGACCGGATTGTGGCGAGATCATGGCGGGTGGTTCCACCTACTATTGGTCTGGTCGCTCTGATGGTTACCATGCCCAAGGAGTTGCTGTAGTTGTGTCCAAAATAAGCTGACTCATTTGAGTCCAAAATAAGCTCACTAAATGAGCGTATTATGAGACGAAGGATTCGTCACTCCTTGTGTGTCGTTTCCCTGGTCTCTGGATATGCTCAGACTGAGGCGAGTGATCTCACCGTGAAGGATGCATTCTATGCCATACTGCGATTGATCAGTGCCCCAGGTGAGATACTCTTTCTGTCTTGGGGGATTTCAATGCATCGACTGGAACTGATGGGGATAGTTATGAGACGTTTGTTTCTCCCCATGGGTCTGGAACTGTGAACCAGAATAGGACTAAGTTCTTTGACTTTGCAAGAAGTCATGGATTGAGGGTGGCTCGTTCATGGTTTCAGCACCCACAAGCTCATCGCCGGACTTGGTATTCCAACACTGGTGGTGTGGCAAAGGAGGTTGGCCATGTGCTTGTTGATGGTCGCTGGAGGATGATCCAGAACTGCAGGGTCGACCAGAGTGCTCATTTCCTCAATGCCGACCACAGACTTGTGATAGCAACTCTGAAGTTACAGCTTAAATGCGGGAGAATGGTACCATCTCAGCCTAGGCTGGATGTTGGCAAGCTCAAAGATGAGAGGGTAGCTGAGGAGTTTGTGAACAGGCTGAGTGGAGATTTGGGGAGTCTGGGTGCTTTGGGGAATCCTGAGGAGTTGTGGAGTGCCTTCAAGACCACCGTCCTTGATGTTGCCGGTGGATGTCTTGGAACTCACCGTAGGGCAAAGAAGAATTTTGTCTCTCAAAGGACACTGGATACCATTGACCAGAGTCACAGGGCCAGGCTGAGTGCAGAGCTGAGCTGTTCAGGGAGTTGAGGCATAAAACTGTACGTGCGCTAAGGGTGTACAAGGAGGCCAATGTGTGAGGAATCTGTGGCGATAGAGCATCACCTGTGCTCAGGTGTTTCTCATCCTGCATGAAGGGGAATTCGCACATTGTGTTCATCCAAGCCCGTCCCTCTGTGTACTGCACTTAAAGCAGAGTGTGGTGGGCTCTGGACAGAGGAGTCTGAAGTGAAGGCCCGCTGGGTCGGTTACTTTGAGCGGTTGTACCAGGCTGATCCACCAGCTGTTGGGTTAGATGACTGGGAAGTTACTGTCCCTATTGCTGACCCTCCAATCAACTGTGGTACACCTTAGTTTGTGGAAATACAGGCTGCGGTGAAATGGTTGAAACGGGGTAAAGCTCCAGGGATCTGTGGTATCCATGCTGAACCTCTCAAGGCTGGTGGAAATGCTGCACTCGTGTCATTGCATGCAGTTTTGTGCTCTGCCTGGAACACAGGCATCATCCCAACTGACTGGAAGAGGGGCCTTGTTGTCCCTCTCCGTGGAAAGGGAAGGGTGATCGCTAGGACTGCAACAACTACCGAGGGGTGACGCTGCTCTCAGTGCTGGGCAAGGTCTTTGCTCGGATAATTTTTGATTGGTTTTGCCACCATCTGCTTGAGCACCAGCGTCCAAAGCAGTCAGGTTTCACACCAAAGAGGTCAACGATTGACCGTATCCTTGCTCTTCGGGACCTCACCGAACACAGATGAGAGTTTCGGCAGGAGCTGCCTGCAGCCTATGTTGATCTCTGTAAAGCGTTTGATTCAGTGAATCGGGATGCCCTCTGGAGGATTCTTGGTCTTCGTGCGGTGCCACCAAAACTGATCAATCTGATGTCTGAACTCTACTCTGGTACTGAGAGTGCTGTGAGATGTGGTGGTACCATCTCTGACTTATTTCCAGTTGTTAATGTAGTTCGTCAGGGGTGTGTACTGATTCCCACACTTTTCAGTGCTTGTATGGACTGGATTCTGTGGAGGATGTCGGAGAGGTCAAGCTGTGGTGCATCGTTTGGGAATGTCAAGATCTCTGACATTGATTTCGCAGACGATGCAGTCATCTTTACAGAGACTGGATATCCTTTTGGGGGCTCTCGAAGTGCTGCATGAGGAGTCTGAGCAACTGAGGTTATGGGTTTCCTGGTTCATAACTAAGATCCAGGCTTTCAATGACGTCTTGTACACCACTATCCTGTCTGTTCCTGTTTGTGGTGAGGATGTTGAGGTCACTGAGAGATTCACTTACTTTGGCAGTGATATTCATGTCTCTGCTGGCTGTGAGCCAGAGGTCAACAGACGTCTGGGTCGGGCCTGGGGAGTCATGGATTCACTGGATCATGGAGTGTGGCACTGCCAGTACCTGTGCGGCAGGACGAAAATCCGAGTTTTAGGTCCTTGGTGCTTGCAGTCTTGCTCAATGGATGTGAGACTTGGACTCTGACCAGCGATCTGAGATGGAGACTTAATTCCTTTGGTTCCAGGTCTCTTCAGAGAATCCTTGTTTATCGCTGGTCGGACTTAGTGTCCAACGAGCGGTTGCTGAGAGAGACTCAAATGAGATTTGTTACCTGCATAGTCCGTGAGCATCAGTTCCCGCTGTATGGACATGTGGCTCGTTTTCCTGACTCTGATCCTGCTCACCAGATTCTTTCAGCGATGGAGTCTCGTGAGTAGAGGAAGCCAATGGGCCGACGACGTGCCTCGTGGTTGCAGCAGGTTTATCAGCATCTCAAGTAGATGGGGATGGGTCAGGCATCTGCCTGGGAGATGGCCAGACGGAGGCCTCTTGAGTATCGGCGGAAAGTGGACGCAGCGACGCGCTGCTCCGGCGCATGCTCCCATACCTGATCTGACTTTTGATATATGTTCTGTGTGTTGGCTCTTATGTGAGCCTCAACTGAGTTTTCAAAAACAATAAATTCATTCTAATTCTTGCTTTTTATTTTCTTTTATGCAGCAGCTCAACCCGAATCCTATCCAGATTCCCCCTGATGACTCCATATTTGCTCTTTACCTATTTGGATTCCTTCTGATGACTCCAGTGCAGTATTTGGTTTTCCGTTTGATTTGGTTTTAGACTGAGAGTGGAAGTTTTGAATGATGTTTGCTTTTAAAGAGAGAGTTAAAGTTTAAACGAAGTTTGGTTTTAGATTGGGATTAAAAAAAAAAAAAGTTAAACTGGAGATTAACAACAAACTAGGTTTGGTTCTGGATTCTAATCACTCTTCTACCTGTCGGCGCACTACATGATATACATTTACACGGATAATTTGTGCCCCCGTCCCTCCCCTCCTGACCCCCCGCAACTATTAATTTCTTTAACACGTAAAACCTTCCCGTGTACACACCAAGTACTTCCAACAAATTTCAACTTTTTGCTGATGTGGATCCTTTCGTTTGGAATTTCTGCAGGTGATGTGGACTGGTCTGCCTTGCCCTGGGTACCACCTCCTCCTCTGCTGTGCCATTCTCGATGCAGAGCGTGACGTCATGATTGATGGGAAGTTTGGATTCAACGAGATCCTCAAGGTTTTTGCACGCTTTTCTTCCTCTCCCATTACTCGAAGTAAAACGAACGAGGATGGCGTTGCACGTGTGTATGTACTGTCGGGACTTCGACACCCGCGTAAAATCGCGAGGGCTCCGATCACCGGGTGCAATTGTGTGTCAGGACGTTATTCCAGGCGCCACCCGGTCACCTCGCTCTCTTGCCTGTACTTTCTTGCAGCATGTCAATGAGCTGTCCATGAAGCTGGATGTGGAGGACATCTTGCGTCGAGCAGACGCCATCGCTCTGCAGCTGGCCGATTGCAAGGTGACGACACATCTAACTCTCGTGTTCCACGATGCCGTCTCGCTCTTCCCTTTCCTGACCTTTTTGTTTTAAAAGATGAAAAAGCAAAACAAATTGAGGGTGTGTAGTTTCCAATGAGGACCCGTCTGTGGTTCGAGCATTGGACCATCTGAGTTGTTCTTTTTGACATAGTTGAGGTGTGTGTGCATGTCAATGTATAAGCAAAGACATTCGTTCATCTCTACATCCATTGGGGTATCACTGTGTATCTTATTGTTCTTGAAGAAACGTTGACACCCCTACATTCAGCGAGGTCATTCGGAAGATCTCTCTTGGATCGCCGTCTTTCACACAGAGAACACATCCTGAGGTACTGAACATCACTTGTGGAGAGTTTGAGTTTTCTTCCTCGACCACTTCCATTGTCCACAGTGCCAGTTTAGCGTATCCTCCTCAGAGTCTTGGATATGGCTTCTGCTCAAACATGGAGTCGGGATGCAATCTGCCGCATGGAGTAGTCTTCACTTGCTAACACTTTGATTTATAGATGCTTGTCATGTGATTCCTTCCAAGGAACTGTAGTGTTCAGCACATTACAATGAAATCACTACCTCGTTGTACTTTTATCGTTGTATTGCTTCAGCAGTTGTGGAACGTCATGATTGTTCTGGTATGACAACCAATCATGGTGTACTGTATCGTCATGTAACTGTACTATGGGGTGTTTGATTGTGAACCAGACAGCCGGGCGTCATTACACCTGGGATGTGATTCTATCACGTGGTATTTGCATTTTATACCCAGTTTTTCCTCTGTTTCTGAAACTATTTATAGAGATTGAGATAGAGATAGAGAGAGAGAGATATTGTTTTTGCAACGTTTATGAACATGCATTCACGCAACTACAAACCGTTCTTGGATGCATCACTTCCTTCCCTTTCTCAGGAATTGCCAATGGCTGTGCAAGAGATCCTCGGCCAGACCAGGAGCCCCCCGGCGTCCCTGTCTCCCACGGAGCGTAGCCCGAGTCCCTCCTCCATCACCACCCCGCCCGATTTGACAGCCTACATCGCTGACAGCAGTCTCGAGATGCTCCAGGATGAGGAGGCCATAAACTGAGGAAGGACCTTCCGCTCGTTCCCACACGTACCTGATCGGTCATGAAAGGCGGTCGCTTCCTCCGCGTGTACTTGCTGAAAGCAACCCAGATGGACATCTTGGAAATCTTAAAAATTAATCCATTGAAACTCGTTTTTATCATCGTTTCCCTCATTACTGCCAATCCCAAAAACATGCGTGGAGTTAAATTCAG